>NW_028288870.1:1260216-1575270 GCF_059628265.1 Tinamus guttatus | reverse complement strand
CTTGACCACAGCAGGTATGAATACTTGAGCCAGCAGTAGCACTCTCGACCCTTGCTCTAAGTGACTTAAAGAGCTTAATCTGTGCAGTTTATCAAAAAGATTGAGAGGTGACTTGAATACAGCATGTAAGTACTTTCGCTGGGAGAAAATACAAGGGCTCTCTAATCTTACAGAAGAATAACAAAAAACAGGAGCTGAAACCTGAAGTCAAGCAAATATAACTGAGAAATAAGCCATACTTTTTCTTAACTATAAGGAAACAAATGACTGCAACAAACTATCAAATAAATCAATTGGTTCTTGATCTCCTAAGGTCTCAAGAACAATACTGGCTGCCTTTCAGGAAGTTATGCTTTAGCAAGACACTGTATACTTTATCTGAAACACAAGCTATTGTGTTCAATTACAGGGTATCTAAGGGAACTTAATGACCCGTGATACGCAATAGGTCAGACTTCAGTATTTATTACTGTGGGAAAGGTAGTATTTTTTTACTAGACCAACTGATTCTGTAGCAAAACAGAAATACTTTCAAGCATACAAGACTTTCTTCAGTCCTAACAGTGAGAGAAGTAGCAACTTTCAAGACCAAAAAGAAGACAAAAAAAATAGCTCCGAGTTTAACTGTTATTATCCATGTCCCACACCCTGGATTAAAAATGTAGAGGGTAGGAGGATGAGCTGCTGGCATGAAATGAAATACTTTCCCCAGTACCTTTTTAAATGAGTGCTAGAGATAAAGGAGTAGACTAGCAACTGCTTTTTAAACACAAAGAACAAGTGCAATAGTAGCTGCCTCTTATGTTATTCATGTCATGTGCTTTGATAGCACTCTGAAGTGCTGGATGATGATAGAATAGGTAGGTCTTCAAGCCTATTCACTCCTTTCTTTACATTTTGAGACTGAAAACTAGGAAAGTTTTGCTAATGAGAACCAGAATATCAGATATTCAACTTATTTTATATTGTTCCATTAGATCTTGTCACGGCAGAAGAAGACCACATTCAAAGCAATATCAAAGACTCCATTACCCCGATTAGTCTCCTGAACCACTCAATTGTCTTTCTGAAAAACGATCATTATAGACCAGGGGTCAGACAAATCTTCTGCAGGAGATTCCTAAGCATTTTTCTATTGTAGTAGTGAAGCTATGTTGATTTATAGCAGCTGAGAAAGTCCAAATTTTTGTCCCAGTCATTGTCAAACATGTCAAACAAAGCAATGTCTTGCCATGGACCAGCTGTTGGGTTTTCACTTAAATGGTTAAGCAGTATATGTAAGATGGTAATAATAAAGAGTAAGCAATTTTTGATATGATGCTTAGAATAAATATTATAGTTGGCAAACTCAATAAGTCACTTATGGACAAACCATATTTTAAAACTGGATCTTCATTCAAAAGGAGTTAATCAGGATAACTCTAATGTGGTAAATGGCAAAGAAGGTGCTACATCACCGGCAGACTTCAGATAACAGAATTTCACTGGCTTCAACACACCTACACCATACATCTATGGTGTACCATGAAGGCTTGTCTTGTCATCCTTAGGCATTTACTCTAGTAGCCTGTTAGGAGTCTGATCTAGCAGCTTGTTTTCTAGGCAGTCTTCCAAGTTGTCTTATGAAGCCACATTAGTGAGTTTGCTCTACATTCCTAATTCTCTAAAGCTTTATACTTAAATAACCTTCTTAATAACAATATTCTTAGAGATGCTTAAGGGGAGTCTGAAAGCTCTTAGCTTGTTTTAAAACACTAAATACTCCTTCCAAAGAGCTTAACTGTCCAGTAACAAACAAAATTTGGTGAAATATTAAAAGCAGCAAAGAATGACAGACCAGAGTTATATACGTGCACTGCTGAGCATCAACATAATACAGGTGAATATTCCTCTGCCAGTCATTCACTCACAGTTTTCTCTTCACTGCTATCTTGTGCTCCTATTTATGGATAGGGAAATAGGAGGTCTTTACCAACTGTCCCTACAAACAAAGGATTATCATTCACATAGTGAACTTTAACTTTCCCTGACTCCTTCACAGACTACACAACTAATACCAGCAGTGCAAAGATTATACATGTTGTATTGAAAGAGTGCATTAATGGTTAGCTGGTTTTCAGCAAATAATCAGTACAACTTTGATAAGTCAGAACTGAATGGACCAATCTATTGGTAACTGGGTTACAATAAGTGACCGTGTTAGCAACCATGACTTAATGCAACAGCACCTCACAGAAGTAAGTGCTTTCAGGCAGTGGTTTTGATTTATCAAAGTACGATATTTGTTTAACTAGAACTTAAAACACTTTCTTAGCAAAGACCTTTAGCATAATGAAGCAGGAGCAGTTAATGAAAATGATATATTTTAACTGATCAGCAAACGATGCTAAATGTGGAGGAAAAGTCTGTTTGTTTGCAAAAACCTTTCATGGTCTATTCATAAGTTGTTTGTATTTAGGCCAGAATTCTGTATGCAAGCAATCTCACTGTGATACTTAGCAGTCATACTCAGCTACTAAAATGTGTTCGGGATGAATACAATATTTTTATCTCTCTTACTACATTGTGTATAGTGAATGCTCCCCAACAGGTCTGGACACATTTGCAGAGAATACTAAATCCTATACTGAGCAGTGCCTAAAATAATAGGCCAAATTAGAGTTCCAAGGAAAAATACCTGGAGTTAGTGCATTTCTCCAATAATCATAGTTCCAGATAAACTATGCCCTCAAACAGAGACTATGTCTTTATGTATCAGCAGTGAGAACTTGGTATAGCAAATTAGTAAGTAGTGGTTATTACCCACAAAAAAATGAGAAGAAATCTCAATATATGGTTACATATATTCACCATAAAATTGATGGTCAGTTGGTAAAAAAAGAGAACTTCTAATGTAACTCTGGTCAGTTGGTAAAAAAAGAGAACTTCTAATGTAACTCATGACCAGCTGTGAGAAAAGAGAAAAGACCAAATGCAGAAATAAAATCATTGGTCTAGAAAAAGAAAATGGTGAGAATAACTTCAAGGTGTGTCAAGATCTTGCATTCACAGAAACACCTGAAATAAAAAGGAACTGACTCCAAAATGACAGATAAAAAAAAAAAAAAAAAACTCAGTATGGTTCCTTTTTGGAAGCCAAGAAAAGGAGAAACATTTCATCTAGTAGATATAGGCTGAGAGTCCAAGCTCAAAATGTCATCAAAAGCAATATAATTTCATTTCTTCCAATCTAAGGGAAAGGTAGAGAACATGAGTAGAGCAGAAAAGAATTAGTTGAACTGAAAGGAGGTATTAACTAAATGTATCTTGTACAGCCATTCCCCACGTTTATTATCTGGAAAGGGGAAGACACAAACATATCAACTACAAAACAAAATCAGAAAAAAAATGGCTAACACAAAGGAAGTATATCTCAGTATATAAGCGGAAAGAATTTAAATCACTTCCTTCTCACTTCAAATTCCTGAGAAGTGCATATTGTGTTCCCAAGTCAGCATCTGTCATGGCTACAGGACAGGCTGGTGATGGTATCTCCTCGCTCTGCATGGCTTCCCAGGAGATGCAAAGCCTGGCGAGGGCAGACACCAGAAGGAGGTAAAAAATTGATAACACACTTTGTACAATAATATTCACCATATCCCAGGAGCTGCGTTGCAGGGAACATGTTAAAAACTTACAGGTCTTTCAGTACTCTGGGATATGCTGGGTATGGCTATGAGGAGTTTTTGCCTATTTCTCCCTACAAGCTGTCAGTGAAAGATATAAAGCACTGTTCCTGATGTCATTCATTTATTCCTCCTGGAACATAAGGCTCTAGGGTTCTGCAATTCATTGATTTTTAGAAAGAAAAATGAGCAGCAGGTCTTTCTTTGGGACTGCTCAAAACAGAGTTAAGCATAATTTCCATAGCCTAAATCACATCTTTATTCTGGTATCCACTGTTCTCCAGAGAAAATCAGAAACTAGGTTGCACAGGAGAAGCTGTTTGCTTCTCTGTCTTGATCTTCTCTAAAAATAATAGATTTTATCACCTTTAACTTTCCCACATTTAAAACATATTCCACATCTCCAAGAAGTGGCACACCTCAGAGAAGTAAAGAGGGTTTACTGAAGACTCAACTGCTCAATCTATGTTTATTCACAACAAATCACTGACATTTTTCCCCTAAAGTACCGAAGATCAAATAGAAATGCATAACCACAGACTTGCTTTGGTTTTGTTAATCAGTGCTTCACCTCTTGTAGTTCATCATCCAGCCTAAAAACTTTTATAGCAACTGTAGCAACAACTACAGTATAACAACTGTCCCTGGAAAAGAGACATGAGGTCAGATGACATGACCACAAAGTCTTCAAGAAATACTATACAGGCAAGTATATTTGCAAGCCAGTAGAGGCAGCAGGGCTTTATTCTTAAGAAATAGTGTCAGTAATGACTGAGCTGATTAGAAGTGGAAGAGTATATTTTAAAAATGACATTTGGTTAAAAAAAATAAAAATACATATGAAATAGAGCTGAGAAACTTGATTTGTCTGAAGTCCAATGAGAAATTTCTGATTAAGATGATACAGCATAAAGCTTTCACCGAGGTATGACAGTCCTTACTTCAAATTTACTAGTTCAGTCAGATATATATGCACTGTAGCTATTCCTACTGGCTTTACAGCCTGTTGCCTAGATCCAGATGAGTCTATCCAAGTCATTAGAACCTAGGTAAGTCCTGCACATGGATTTTTTTTTCAATTGATAAAGGATCAAATTTGCTTTACATGGGATCACAGAATCCCAGAATGGTTGAGGTTGGAAGGGATCCCTAGAGATCATCTAGTCCAACCCCCTTGCTTAAGCAGGAACACCTAGGGCATATGGCACAGGGTGGTATCCAGGTGGGTTTTGAAGATCTCCAGAGAAGGAGACTCCACAGCCTCTCCAGGCAGCCTGTTCCAGGACTCTGTCACCCTGTCACCCTCACAGCAAACAGCAAAAAAGTTCTTCCTCACATGGAGATGGAACTTCCTGTGTTTCAACTCAAATGTTTTATTTCAGCCTGCTTTACTAAATATAAAGTATTAAAGACATCTACAGGATTTGAATTAATATGCATTGTACAACAGCAATAAGAGTACGCAGGTGCTGGAGACCTAATGACTGAAGAGATGAATCAGGGATGCATAAAGCATATTCAGGTGGTGGAATCTCTCAAAATCAGATTTCGCTGCAGGTAGGAAAGATGAGGAACCTGTCCTATTTTTCTCAGTTACACAGACAGAAATACAGCTTTATATAACTTTATACATGTGTGTCATCAGGATCCCCAGACAGTCTGTACTACCAGACTGATAATGACTTCATGGTGAATTCAAACCACAACATTGTCATACAGGATAATAAAAATATTATAAATCAGTTGCTGCTATCTTTCTTCTGGAAGCCCCAAAGTGCGCTTATTCTTACCTGTATTATTTCTTTGGCAAGATGGCACAGAGCAGAACAAAAACAGAATTTCTTGATATAAAAATATCAAAGATTTAAAATGCCTGAAATGGTTTAAACGTTGTGTGGGGAGACACCCTGCACCTCTGAGCATATTCTAAATTTTTTAAATTCAGATATGAAAAGGAGGACTTATTTAATCTTGGTTAGTACACTGTGTTCACACCATTATCATATAAGCATCTTAATAGCAGAGAGTTGATTTTACGAGCTCACACATCATACCCTGCAGACAAAAAATTTCACAAAGGATATGTTGATATGAGCAAATATAAAGACTTGTATATATTTTTCTTTTGTCAGAGGGGAGACTATTTTTGACAACAGCTTCTTAAAATCAATTCTTATACAGTTGCTAAACAAGATTAATAATATATTTCCTGTATGAATTATTTATTTTTGTAATATTTAACCAGGAAAAAGGAGGATGTCTTTTTGCATCTCAGGCTCTCAGATTTCCCAGAACAAGTGAAAATTATGAAGATGAAAATGCCACGTTTAACATATTCCAGAGACAGCCTGAAATTGCTTGCTATTTTAAGAGATTCATTCCCAAGACAAATCTCTATTTTTTTTTTTTTTTGAGCAGTATAAACGTTCAAGATCAAGCAATTATTATTTTTAAGACATTTGACTTTTGGGGCTCATGTACTCAAAGAGATTAGGACAGTGTCTCTGACCTACTTATTTCATTATAGGAAATCTGTCATTCATTCAAGACATAAGTCATCTTTCTCTAATCAAGAGTTTCAATAATATCTGTTTACCCAATTTGAGCAGAGAAACATTAAATATTCTACAAGTCTAAATTTCACTTAACTACAGAAATCTTGCACAGATATTGAATTAGAAATGAGATTAAGCCATATAAAGAAGAGAAAGAGAGACAGAGAGAGAGAGAGAGAGAGAGAGGGAAAGACAATAATAGATCATAAAGTCTGTTAGAAAGTCTGACACGTGCTTTTTAAGTGCTGAAGAAAAAAAAGGAGAGAGAGAGAGAGATCTATTACTTTGGTTCAGATTTATTTCTATGAGAATATGTTGTGAAAACCAGAGAAGGTGTGTATCAGGCTTATTCCTTCCTGGAATCATTCAGCTCTATCATTAGAATAAAACCTCTCTGAAAAGTGGATTTTTAATATTATATATCTAGTCTTACCTAGTCCTATTCTACTTTTCAAATTTTAATCCCTTACCTTATGTAAGGAAGCTAATACAATATAGAGTATATCCACCATTTTCCAGGACTGACTGATAGGGATTGATACTTCATGACTTTCATTAAAAAAAAAAAAAAGTAGAAATAGAACATGACATGTTAAACTGCACAAAGTAAATTTGGAACTTGGCTATTGCTCTGTATCATCAATGTTAGTAGTAATACAATGTCTTATAACTCTGGAAACCCAGTCTCTGGAAAAAAAAAGTCATTTTCAGGAAATATGGAAACCCTAGTCAATGAATATTGATGAATATTGCTCATTTAAAATTTACAGTGCTTGTCCCTCTGGGGAAAAAGTTGGATCTACTTTTTCAGCTCCACAAAGGCTGGAATGACATATCTGTATGTAAGTCACTAGCATCAACAGTCAAGTATAAGATTTCTGAATGACTTTTAGTCTTTATAATTTAGGAGGAAACATCTGCATTGCCTAGCCACTAGTATAAGAGGAGGACAGATCACCAGACAGAGTGAAAAAACAGCTTATACGCATAATTTCCATTCCTTTTTTTTATGCAGATAGAGACAAATATTGGGGACATGAAAATATCTAAATTTAAATCAAAGTAAGATAAATAAGAACATACAAATAATTAGTGTTCCAAGATAGTTACAAGGAATGGTATAAATCTCCATAAATAGAAGATAACAGGACTCACCATGCTAGTTAGAAATGTTGAAAAAAATAACTTGTCAGAATAAATTCATTACAAGCAAGGCCTGCATAACACTGCATGCATGTTCTACATAGATGAGTAAGAATGGGTTCCTTTGCCCTTAATTAACTCTAAAACCTTTCATGGTGGATGCTTTTTGGATAGAAGGAAATGCACATTTCTGCACAAATACGGGGCACAAAATCTTGGAAAGGAGGGAGAGAAGCTGATATTGTGGTTTAGTAATTCCAGAGGAACCTACCATGAAAAAAAACAATACAACCCTACAGATACCTGCAGCTATGCATCATGCAGTGAGTTCAGTATTTTTGACCACATATCCTGAGAGTTTGCTGAAGAACTGGGTGTCATTGGTGTTGGTGCTCTACCAGGTAAGATTTACCTGTACTATGCCATAATTTACCCACTTACTAGTTTGTAAGGAGGTAAAAAATTAACTAAGAAAAAGCAAATTTTTGACTGTCAGGGATTAAAATACTGAGGAATATGATGCATACCTGAAAGGTAACTAACAAACAGGAAGAAATGTACTTGAGAATTTTATTGACTTATTTTCTAGAGACAAAAAAAATCCCCAGAAGACATGTCAGCCTGTCAACAAAATAAACACAGCAAATGCCAGAAAATATGGGCACCATACAAATATTTATTACATTATGTGTTCATTCCCCAATAGGCAAATGGTAAACAGTATCTCTCTTCAGAAGCCTTGCTTGCAACAGCTTATCCCTCATCTTCACCAATTTCTCCTAGCCCTATTGTGGCAGGTAGTCTGACATATTCTTTTCAGGTAATTTGGGAGTAATATAAGAAAAAGTCTTATATACTTTTCCCTAAATAGGATAGGATAGGTTAGAGTAGGATAAGATAGATAGGATAGGATGGGTTAGGATAGGATATTTTCTTGCTTAAATGTCAGGGTCTGACCCTTTCTTTCATACTTTGTTTTTCCTTCCTGTATTCATGTTTGCTTTCTTATCCATCCACTTTACACAGTCAAGATGATATCAAAGCAGTTTTCATACTGGTACTGAAAAGATTCCTTTTGTTTGTTTGCTTGCTTGCTTCTCTGTTTAGTTTTGCTTTTGTTTTAATCATATTCTGATCATTTATTTCTGATTTGGATTCATTTAGTACTTCTCTCTCCAGGACCATCCCTATATTGAACAAAAGAGTAGAAAGAGTATCGAATTAAAGGAATGGGTTCTACAACCTGTTCTTCCTTTCCAGTAAACGATTAGTTATTTTTCTAGTTTGTGAACATAATGAGGAAATTTAATGATAAGATTCTTATTATTTAAATTGCATTTAAATGACAGGTACCCTGTCTGAAAATTATGGTTATGTTATTAAATTCAGGTTCCTGATAAAGTTCATTTCTTTCTATGGGATCATGCTGTCATAGTCTACATTTCCTCCATTCATTCTAGCATGATAGAAGAAAAAGTGTTTTGTTAACATAAGTGAATCAGTTAAAAGTCCACTCCTTTAAACAAATCAGTAAATAAAAACTAGTCCCTTGTTAACTGTGGGGCTTTTTTTTTTCCCCACACATTTTCAGCTGAATGACAGTGGGGAATGTAAATATTGCCTGCTGTGTTCTTTCTCCTGATATAGATATCCACAAGTTCAGACACTGGAACAGCAGTCATGTGGCCATTCCAGCTCATGTCATTATGCTATAAATAGATATCCACAGGCATAGGAAGGAACCTTGTTGTGTTGGTGCTCACAATAATGACTGACTGTAGTAATGTTTTCCCTTTCTGTAATATAATATTGCTTAATGACTGCTTCCCTTAATATTCCATTTTTGGAAAGGATATTTAATTATATGCCTGGTCTATCATTTCTTATATTGATTACATTTAGAGGTCATGTGCTGGCACATGTAATATTTAATGTTTTGAAAATAAATTAAAATACATGATTTCAAGATGACTAATTTCTAGATATTACAAAAAGATTACAAAAACAATTATGCACTATACTGTGAGTCCAGATGACTCAAGTACTGGCTAAGTAGAGACAGAATCTTTCTTCTTCAGGATAGCAGGTTTACTAGAGACAGAAAGCCAGCATCAACGGGAGCAGCTGAATTATTTGCTGGAACAAGGAAACTGATTTATGTTGGGATATTCAAGGCATCCCAGAAGTGCCTAATCTCTTTAGGTACCTTTGAAAATCCTAGTCTCAGATCTTTTTTCAGTTCACAAAGTCATTCACCAATTGTGAAATTCCTATTTCAAGGAAATCGGTGGGAATTTCACCCTTGACTTCAATAAGGTCAAAATACAAACTAAACTACTCAGGCTAAGTCCTACTTTGTCCATTTCTTTTTTTTTACAGCAACTAGTTTCCAAGGAGGGACTAATTTTGAAGTGCTACTTGCCCAGTCCTGGGGGATTTCTTGTTACGTCCCTACTTATGTCTAATTACTTGCTTTGTGACTAGGAATAATGTGGGAAGTACCCTCAGCAAGAAAAGGCTGAAAATAGAATGATCTGAGTACGAAAAACGTTGTTTGGATACATCCATTTTTCCAAAGACATTCTCCAAACTATTGGTTGTTCCGTGATAGTTTTTTGGAATTCCCAGCACTGCTCAGGGTCCTAAGTTCTATAAATGTCCCTAATGAGAGTTTCAAATCAATAGGTCTTATAATTAATCTATTTAGAAAAGACAGATAGATCTAGAAAAGACAAAATGTCTTTGCAGATGGCAAACTGAGGCACAGAGACCTGAAATGACTTGTCAGACAGCATAAGTCAGCAACCAGTCCAAGACTTGCATTAGTTCCTCAAAATCTTCATCAGATGCCTTCACTATCTTTCAGATACTTGCATGCTCAAATATTAAAATTTGCAAATTATGCATCAGAGCATAAAAGGATATCAAAGCAAATAATTTTCAGAGTTTAAACAAATGTTCTCGAATTCTTTTCTAATTCACCTCTCCTCAGCCCAGGTAGCTGGACAGAAGCCTACACATGAGTTAGTAAATCCATTTCTAGAGCATATTGATAGTAGTGAGATAATCTTCAAGGGTTGTACTATCTAGACATCTGAATATAAAGCAATTCAATATTTGAAGATTATAAAACTAAAAGAAAATTTCAGCAGTATGTCCAGACTCCTCTAATTTACATTGGGATAATTTTAGTGTTATTTAATACAATCTCAGTCTCTTAATACTTACCCATTCATAATACTTTTAGAAGGTGAGATGGCAAACTGTTATTCTTTTGGCCTTGCAGGAGATGATCATATCCCCAAACTTTCATACTTTTTTTTTTTTTTCCCTGTTCTCAACAATGGCAAGCAATTTCACTCCAGCCACTTCCAACCCACTCAGTTCTCTTCACAGCACAATCATATTTTCTGCTCATCCATGCTGAAACATGGAAACAGCGGCAAAGTTAAAAGAAAGGTGCTTTAATTCAGTCAGAAAGAAACTCCATGGAGTATAGTACTCCTAGCCAGGGACCTTCTCCACACTTGTGTATCTCTCTCCATATCTGTCAGACAGTCTTTAACCTTTTGAACTAAGGACCAATTTGGTCTGCTTATTTTGTGTGGAGAGCCCAAGTTATCTTCCAGCTTCAGAAGCAACAAGCTAATGAGATGCTTTAGAGCACTGAAAGATTCTGCATGAGGAAATCAAAAAGAACAGACTGGGAGCACAGATGACAAGATAACTTTGTGCAACCTCTACTGAGGCCTCTAAAGGGCAGAAAGGGGTTTCTATAGAGACAAACCCTCTTCCAAGGGAATTTCCAGTTACTTCCTTTTGTTTTCTGGGACAGAAAGCAGCTCAGTTGCCAGAATAAATCTTGGATGCCAGAAACTGTTTTTCTAGGAATTATTTCATTGTGGATAATTATTTTTACTCAGACAAGATAGCGCTTTTATGTATGTCTCCTAAAACAGAGCCAGATGCAGTGGAATTGTTGAGAGGAAAAATGTTCACTGCTAGAAACAAAGAACAGAGTGTGTGAGAAGAACAGATCATGCGATAGTTTCTGCTAGCCTGACAGCTTCACACACTTTCTCAGATTGAAATGCTGTTTTGAAAACACCTGCCTCCAAAGAATTGACCACAGTGGCGATTTGTCAGAGGCAGTCAATATAGGATGAGAAGAAATCTACTCTGACTTCCTGCATCACAGCAATAAGATTGTTAAATTTACAGTGAGCAGCAACTCATCCAGCTTCTGGTTGAAATCAAATCTAGTGAATGCAAGTCTTTTGTCTTCAGCAGACTGTAAGGTAGTTTGACCTGCTTGAAATGAATGATTTTTATTTTACAGTCAAAGTGAGCTAGTCTTTTGGAAGTTCTGGGTTTGTTCTGGAACTCTCTGCAGTGTAAAGAGATTTTGAGAATATTTTTTTCTCCATTAGAATTGCATTCTGAAAATATCTTGCATCAAAAAAAGGCTCTGAATTCTGACTACTCAAGTGGTTCAGCAGGCAGAAATGAACAATCTCTACTTCATTTAGCACAATGTCCTGTCCAAGCACTCTGACATGACATTCCCTTGATAATGGTCATCCTTTCTTTGGTGCATTGAGTACCAGATATTTTTGTGGCTCATGAACTAAGTGAAGCGGAAAACAAGTCCAGGAATGTGCTACCTGGAAGCAGAATGGGTTGAAAGCTTTAAGTTAATAAACAAATTTGTTTTAATTCTGGGTGTTGAGACAGAGGTAAATATTGTTGATACCAACTGGCCTTCAGCACTCGAATTCTCTGAACAAAGCATTGTGTTAAATTCTTACCTCATTAAATCAGCTGTTTATCTGTGCTGTGTTCTGCTACTGCAGTTCTGATCTGCATTTACAGTGTTGCCTGTAATACCTTGTAAGGCAAACAGGATGTCTGAAATATGAGGTATAATGTAATGCAAAAGTCAGACCAGCTACATTCTTGACTAGTTACATTTTTACATTCCTTTCTGAATACTTATTGAGCAAGATATTTTTAAAATATACTGACAGTGTTGTAAGCTTTCCCAAAAATTCAGAAGAACACAGTCAAAATAACTCTAGAGTTTTAGAAGAAAAATTTCCATGTCAGCACCATTTAGATGTAAACCATAGGAGCATGGGAAAAGTCTAAGAACAGGACTATATCTTTAAAACAGAGGTTGCTGTTGAAAGGCCCTAGACTGACATCACTCGAGATTTTGACTAATGATTAAGACAAATAACATCTGGACAAACATCAGCAAAGTGCCCTCAATATGATATTGTCTGTAAGTCCAGACCAATAAATGCTGCAAGTGACTGAAAAGATAGGATGGGTTTTGTCATAAGCCCATTTATTCCCCATAGGACAAAATACTTGACAGTGACTAAGTTCTACAGAAAAAAAAAATGTGGAAAGAACTGTTCTCTTTTTTTTTTTTTCTTTTTTTTTTTTTCTTTTTCTTTTTTCCTTTACATATGCTTCCTGGTCCTTGAAATCAACTTGTTTAACTAAGCAGCTGGGGTGTTGTGAACACTGCTTGTTTTACCAACCATAAACATTTCCTCATTGTGGTGGCCCAACTTTTGTATCTCATCTTACACTTTGAATTTAAATATAGCAAAGGAGGGTATTTTTGTTTTGTTCTCACAGTGCAAGGCACAATAGTGGGGCGTCACTGTGCTTCTATACAGAAAAAAAAAACATGGATAAGATAGTCTTTTAGTAGTTTGTATAAAATTAAGTCCATTGCACTGTTCATATAAAATATTCAAAAAAGTTGCAAGAGAGCCACAGTTCTGTGTTCTCCTGAATATTGGTCTTTCTTTGCTTGCATTGTTTTCCATAAAGCCTTTGGTTTATGAAAAAGTGTTGGGAGATGAAAGATAGCTTGAGAGGTGAAAAAGGATGAGCTTGCCAGTAGACCGCTCTACAATTAAAATTTATTACGTCATTGTCTGTCCCTATGGAAAGGAGATTGAATTCACTGACCCAGTTGGTCCCCACAGTACTTTGTCACTCATTCCAAAATTTAAAGGCATGACATAGATGACATAGAGCTCTATACACTCAGGAACATCCTCTGGACACCAATGTTAAAATTGAAAGGACAGTTGAGATTGCTTTTTTTTATGTTTTGTTTTCTATTTCACTGCCCTTCTGTTACTGTTAAATCAGAGTTGATTTTTATTCATGGAGCTCAAATAGATCATCTTGGCTTTGAAATATTGCAGATTTTATTATTGGCTGTTTCCTAAAATACCTTCAAGCTTCTTCTCAATCAAGTGATACAAATAGAATACAGTGCAAAATAAAAGCACACTTACTAGAAGTTTTTTAAGAGGTACTGCCTCTTTCTTTGGTTATTAAAGAGCATTTCTGTTTGCTTGCAAAAAGAAAAGGAATACATATGCCAATCCCTTGACACTCTTCTGCAAGTGTACATGCCTGATATGATTTCTGTTACAAAGCAGTAGAAAAATAAAATTGTTGGTGTCCATTGTGAAAAGATTGGCAGCACATCAATTTTTATATCCTGTTATGGGCCTCTTGAGCTGCTTATCTTTCTCAGTGCTAGCACTCGTCCTGGGCAAATTCTACACTCTGCCAAAAACCCGTTGCCCAACTTGGGTCCAGATTGAGGCAGAGTGTTGCAATGCTGAGATGGTCCATGCTGAGATGCTCCATGGTCATGCTAGGAGGTTACAATTAATCCAGTATCCTCTCTCTGATGCAAAATCCAATGGGGCAGGTGGGATTTGTCTTTCTCTGACTGCTCTTTCTCTGGTAATAGAATCATCAAAAACTAAGAAAGAAGATGAAGAAAAGTGAGAACAATGGATAAAAAAATAGACTCTGAAGACACGCAAATTAACCAAATTGTTTCAGTGGAAGTGAGGATGGAGAAAGAAAATAGAAGTGAAAATAAAAAAAAACAAGTAACAGGGAAGAAAGGTGAAAGAATGATAATGTGCATACCACTGTCTGTCACTCCAGGCTATTTGAATCCGCTTGAATGAAGCTATCTGAAAACAACATAGTCCTAATTGTATCTACTCTGCATTTGTAGTCTGGTGCCTCAGACTGGGGCTTTGAACTAGCAAACCTCTGAATGGACTATTCTGCCCAAGTAAGACTCAGACAAGAATTGGATGTATCTCTCCATCGCTAGCTAACATGAGTGTTAAATGGATGAGTATTCTTCCTCTTTGTATGCTTACCTGATGACAAACAAATTAAATCCTAGATGATTTAGTCTCTTCTGTTTGAACTGAAACAAGCCAACAGAATTTCTCATATGGCTGGTGACAATTTTAGATGGAAGTCAACAACTAAGAACAGCTTTGTAAGCCTGTCTTTCATAACCTGTTCACTCAGCATAAAAATTTAACCTCACTCACACCTTGTCTTCCTGACCATTGCAGAAATGTCTGGTGGGGAAGTAATGTCAGATACTGGTCATGCTTGGTATTTAAAGTTAGTGAACAGACAGTGAGCTCAGGAACAGCCCAGAAACTGTAGAGGATAAGCCCTGAGATCCTGGATAGGTACTCAGTAGAGACACAGCTTTTGACACCAAGAATCACCTATTCATTCTATGTAATTCCAACAGCAGCTTACAGATTCTGAGGAGCAGAAATATGGCAAAGATACCAGGGTCAATATATCAAAACTCAGGAACCCTCACAAAAGAAAAAAAAAAAAAAAAAAAAAAAAAACTTAAAACTATTTAAAGTGGTAAGATAGCATGGATTTCTTCACAACAAAAATGTCCTTGCTTTCATAGAACTGAGTGACATCTTGAACTCTCTTTCCATTTAGTTCATTTTTACTGTAATTACACAGTTCTGACTTTCTAAAGTAAAATCCGATTTGATAACTCTCACACAGAGAAGAATAAACTGACAGCTAGCAATGTTAAAAGTATTATTATTTGCATTCATATTATGACTTTATCAAAAATCTGAAAATATTTGTTAAGTGGTTATTATTCAGATTTTTTTCAGAAAATAAAGAAAAATAAAAAGCTATAACCACAAAGATTAAAAATTTTCAACTTGGATAAAAATGTTAGATATGCAAAATATGCCCCAACATTCAGAATTTCTGAATACTACAACTTCTCCTACTTCTCAAAATCAGGCTATAACTGGGCTTTGGGTCAGCAAAAGATCTTTAACTAAAAATAACTACTTTCTATATGAACTAAATATTTTTAAAGATTTTAATTGCATAAGATTACAGCTGTTCGAAAATTTAAAATTATTCTCATGCAGAGAAATTTCAATTTTTCATTCATTCCTGAGGTTTTGAAACAAATTGATTTTAATTTCATTCTCTATTTATTAAGCAATGGTTTATGAGTCAGTGATTAGTATTACTTTCCATTTGTCTTTCAGATAAAACAAAGTGATTACCAGGACTATTTTTTTAGAGTATAAACAAAACTCATTTAAAAAAGTGAACTTTGGAAAAAAAAAGAAAAAAAATACCTAGGGCTTTCTCTTTTGTTAACATTGCTGGGGAATAAAACTTTTAATTTATCTAGAGAAGATGTTTTATCAAAAAAAAAAAAATCAGAGAATAAAGTTAGAACCTCCACACATGTACACATTTCTTCAGTTACACACAGACCAGAAACAAGATAATCTCCTCTCCCATAGTAACTTTGTAAGCAAGAGAAAATAACATCCATTGGCAACTTCCAAGCTCCTCTAGAAAATTCCACTGACATCTAAAATTAAATCCCTATTTGTACCATAAATTCTTCACAGATTGCTGAAATCTCTGAAGATTCAAGCAGAGAACACCACCTTTTCCACTCTTTTTCCCCAGGAAAGGCCCAAAGGTCATCAACAGTTCTAATTGTAAGTAGCTACATCTGACAGCAGCCTTGGTCAACTCTTCAAAATATTCCCATCACTGGAAGTTTTTTTTTCTTATTTCCCCAGAACTGTGAAACTAAAATCTACTTCAGCTTGGAGAATATCTACTGTCTTGCAGAGAAGAGCCCTCTGCTCCTGGAGATGGGCAAAATCTCAGGTCAGGTGCGGTACATCTGCTCTGCAAGCTACTGCAGCCTCTAATTAGGAATCAGGTAATGGTGAGACAAGTGGATGACCTGGTAAGCAAGGAGCCTCCTCTCCATTTCAAGAGCAGATCCTGGAGCAAGAGATCTGATTACTTCCTTTCTGCCCTGTTTCAAGGGAGGGGAGAAGATGAATTTAATTATTCCAAAACTTCTTAAGGTCTATCAGTTCCATACATGTGGGCTCAAACAAATTTAAACCTTGGTCTCATCTCCTAGACAAAATCTTTAAGCACTGGAATATTAAGCAAAAAAGTCAGGCAGCATCACTGCTGGTATCTTTTCAGAAAAAGCTACATAGTTCTGCTGCATTTCATCTCATGAGAGTTCTATACAGATATATGCAACCACCATTTTCTGTTCATCCCACACACACAACAGAAAGAGGACTGGATCTATCTTCTCCATCTCTCTATTAGCCTTTACATGGATTCGGGCTGTTTGTTTTAGGAATTCTGATGCTACTTATTCTCCGTCCAGGTCCAACAAAAAAAAAAAAACTTTACATTTCAAAAACATCTCCACTCTAGTTACTTTAAACATCTTTCTACTCAAAATCCCAACTGAATCTTCCAGGTCTTTTAGTACTTGTTTTGCTCACCATCAATTTCTATTGCCATATTTCTTCATCACAGGCTGCTTGGCAAAGTAAGTCTATTAAACTGTCAATTTAAGAAAGAGTTCAAGGAGGAGTGAACAGCCTTCAGACTAAGAGAGCAACTTGAAGAATAGATGCCAAAGATGTTAAAAAGTAGACTTGTCATTAAAAGGGGCAGCAAGGTACTGAAGAGAAATCTATTCTGACTACATGTTGGTAAAATTCATGTTGATGGGAAAACTGGAAAAGTATAGCATCTGTCATCTATTTTGTTCAGACAGACTTTTGCAGTTTGCAGCATCTGATAGTTTTGCAAACTATCCATTCTCAAGAAAGAATGCTTCATTTAGCTGTTTTGATTCACCTCTAATTTCACTGTACCTGAGCATCAAGATTTGCATTCATCCGACTCACAACAACAACAACAAAGCAGCAAAAACTTTTCTCTTTTATTGCCTTACTTTAACACTTGATTAACCTATCAGCATACTCCTTAGAAAACTGAGTTTACTCCCAGAAAGTTCCCATATGGTTCATCAACAGTAAGTCCATGTTAATGCTATTTTTTTGATTTTTTCTTTTTCTTATTTTCAATCATTTCTATCATTCTTAAGTAAAATGTTCCAGAAACTAGTACGCAATTGCTGCCCAGGCCTGACCTCACAGCTGAGAGCTGTCATCACTGAAAAAAATGCAAACACAGAAGCTCTCTGGCACCAACATTTGAGAAAAAAAAAATGCCTTGTATATGGAACTGTGGCAAAGATCAAATATAAGTCAATGTGGTGAAAAGTACTTATGAAACTAGTAAAAGTTTAATTTCTTCCTGAGTTCTGCCTGAATGAGTTCTCACTCATTCTGAGATACCAGAAACTCCATATTGTTTCAGTGCGACTACACATGATTCTTCCGGAATGCAAATATTTCAGTCAAGGTCATAACAAATTCAATGGTAATATCAAGTCATTCTAGTAAAAGTTCTAGTACATTATTAAAGCAAAGGATGTCTCCTATTTTGGTTTGATCCTGGCAGAAAAATAAGCAAGGAAATATGATGTTATGGCTATGTTTTCCCCTTATTGAGCCAAGACTGATAAAGATATTAAGGCGTCACTAGTGCTATCTGTCTGAAAAAATATTCAAAAGCAAGATGAATTTGCAAGTCTGTTGCCCAGATATTAGGTAGTATTCACAGCATAGGAAAGCCTTCTCAAAATGATCTTTGCTTGTTGTTAGTCATTTCACCTTCTTCTTCCTCCAACCATATGTCAGAAATTGAAAATGGCAATCAAACCCAGAAAGGTGTCTCAAGGCAAACTGACTAGCTTCATGAACAAAGGCTTGTGAAGACCCTCTGCAATCTATGCTGAGAACAACTGTGAAATTCACTCTTGAGACAAAATTGTGACTAGTCTGAGTATAAAAGTTCTCTTCTTGCTAATGTGGAATAATAAAAATGTAAGAAAATAGACATTTTCAAAGGTGGAAACAAATTTTCGTGTCTGGATTTCACTACACTCACTTGTCACTTTTCAAGATATTAATGGACCGCTGTCAACCATTGATGATAAATAGTATGTCTGTCTCTTAGCAGCTGAAACAAAAGGTAAGGACAGAATAAGAAATCTGTAAAAAGTAAAAAAAAAAAAAAAATGCTAACATCACCTTACAAAATGAGTTTCAATGACTCAGAATCACACTTAACAGTTTTATTAAAATCTAAAAAGTAATGTGGCCCATTTACTGCCTATATTCTGGTACCAACACCAGATAGGTGATAAAGCACCTTAGACTTACCTTTTTTTTTTTTTTTTAGCTCACAGACTTTAGATACAAACACCTTCTGTCTTTGATAGGCTGCTCCCAATTTCTAAAGCAACAAGAATAGAACTTTTCTCCTCCATGACATTAGTGATGAGGATACTATGTTGGTTACATCTTGGAAGACTGACTTTCTTTCCCTGATTTTTCTTTCCATTTCTCTCTATATTGTGGCAATGCCACAATCCACAAGGATTAAGTAGGTGAATAGAGTCTCACACTTAACTTTGGGATTCTTATAACAATCAGCATGTTAAAATCTTTATGCCGATTAATATTTTTCAGTTACTGAACATCATCCTTACACTTTAAAGCAGAAGTTTTGCTCCTTTCTCTCATACCAAAAAGCCAATTTAAAATAAAATAGTAAAATAAAAATTGTTATCAGGCTCACTATCTTATTTTATTCAATATAAGGACTAAATCCAAGATAACAATGACATCCCTGTGGTTAAACAGATATCCTGCTATGACAGAAAAGATTTTCTGGAAGCTGAAGATTAATGAAAAATATGTGAAATAAGCAAAAAGAGACGGGTGAGGATATACAAATATATCTATGCAAAGGATTCAAAGAGTGCTAAAAATAACTTGACTTTGCCTGTAAATGAGACGCTTGAGGGACCGGGGAAAAAAGGCTAAATTAAACTAGAAAAGAGACAAGGGAACATCAAGGACACATATATCCAGATGATAAAGAGAAGTCATTTGTAAATAATTATACAGTAATCACCGATGACTGTATATACTGTCATTGCCTGATTATATACTATCATCTAGTATATTGGAAAAACAGCAATTAATAACTTCAGTAAGACCCATTATTTACAATAGAGATCAAAGATAGCCGTTCCACTGGTTTCAACAGTTAACATTAATAAAAACTTCTTTTCATAATCTAGATAGGACTAGTCACCTGACCAATTGCTCATTGCTATAAAGGGTTAAGAAAGATCAGCAGTTTGAAGCTTAATATTTTGAGTGACAATTAAATCAACAAACTCCTACTATACCAGGAAATGCCTTGTTTCTGTAAACTTTCATTCCTGTTAAGGTATATCTAATTACCAAAAAAAAAAAAAAAGTAGAGAAATCAATTTGGCTGATTCTTTTTAAAGTATAAATACATTATCTGCTTTAATAATCATAACACAACTTCCAAACACAATTTCTTGGTGTGTATCACAGGCTGATTCTTCTGGGACAATCTAATTTTGCTTCAATGCTATGTATGCCTCATTCCTACCTTTCATCATCATTGTATAGTGCCCATTTGCCCAACTCACCTAGCCAGTCAGCCTTCCTATGGAAACAAATTAGGCAGGCTCTGTCAAAATAGATGTTCCTTCAGCCAGCAATTCAGAAGAGAACACCTTGTCTTTCTGTTGATTGTAGGGAGGATGGTCATAATCATTGAAAAGAGTCCTTGATAGATCATGCAGAAATGCTTCTTTAATCTGGATCAGACATGGTATCAAGATCATATTTCTGTCAGATTGGACAAAAAGAACTTAGCATGGAGTCAATTTTCCACTAGCTTCAAGAGGTTCCATGATACATGGTCCAGCATCAAACATCCTTGCACAACCTATCATAATATTTTTAAATGATTTTGGACTGAAAAAGCAAGTTTTTTTAACAGGTGAATATTTGCTTGGGTTGCTGTCTCACTACTATGAGGTTCAGAAACAAATTTATTGTATTGTAAAGCCACAGCAAAATTCAGATGAGGCAGTGTGGCATATCCATCTCCCAAAAGAAATATTTTCATTTATGTTTTTTTTTCTCTTCTACCATTTCTGCAGGTTTACATCCATTTTCTCTTACAAAATGGCATAACAGCAGAGTAGTAGTTCAATATTTAAGGATAATCATTAGGCTAGGTCTTAAGCAGTTAAGAATTATTCACATTCATTGAAACATTGGATAGCAATACTTCTGTTATGCTTTAGAGACTTCCTAGCTCAGTATAATTACTATACATTCTGAGGTAGAAACTTGCACAAATGAAATGTACAAATAAACTTGTTCAAATTTCACAGGCACCTTCCAAAATTACCTTTTTACTATAAGAAAGATGTTCAGAAGGACATTTATATGTGATTTTCATCCGCAGTCTTCTCAAGAATAAGATATTAGATTTGTTTAGGAGCTTAAAATAAGCATTTGCCACTTTCTATAGGTTCATGAGATCCAAGAGCATAGACTTAAGGAGGGGTCTGTTTTGTTCATTATGAGTCAGGCAAAGGAAGAGGAAGAATAAACAAGTACTTTCTTGAACTGCCACAGAAGGCTATATGCTCTTTGGTGAAATGCTGGAGGAGGTCCTCAATATGTAAATAGCAAAGCTGTATCTCACCGGAACTAGTTGCTTTGCCTCTCCTCTAATGCCCTCCTTCCAAGGGAAGGTCTCAGATGTGATAACGTCTGATGAGTTGAGCCAAAATGCTCTTTTGACCCTCTTCACAGTGACCCATGGCCTCTCTAAGCAACAATAAGGAGATATGAGAATTCACCTGACAAAATATGATAAGACCATTTGTGTTTGCACCCAGTTCTGCATGTGCGCATCGGTTCAGCATGGTACACTGTACTTTGGATCAGACAGCAGATATACCACGGGTGCCTATAGAGCAGAACTATAAGCTCCCAGACATAAAAGACGGGTACCACTGACTTAGGTGGTGGTTTGATTTGCCCAGAGTTCATGCCTGGAACTCTACACATGCAGTACAGCTTTCAAGTCTGGACACACACAGACTTTTTACTGTGTATATAAAACAAATATACAACTACAGTTTTCTACAAATTAAAATGCTGACTCCTTGAATCAGAGGGAGTTTTGCCTTTGTCTTTAATGAGTATTTGGAACTAAATCTTGGCCCAAAGTAAGTGCTTTGTTATGGGCTTAAACATATGCTTAAGTGTTTTATTGAGTCAAAGCCACGCACTTGGTACACAAAGAATGTTTTAAATGACAGTTACTATGGTTTTAGCTATCAGCTAATATACAAATAAAATAAAATTAAATGTCATTCATTTTAATCATTTAATGGCTAATTATTTCATAGAAGGTATATAGAAATTAAAAGGGGAGATTCACAATAATATGATATTTAAATTTTAACAAATCAGACATTAACAAGTAGCTGACTTGTGTTATGGACCTGTGCACACATACAATTATCCTGATTCCATTTTTAAGAATATTTATGTGTTAAATTTAAGCTATCAAATACCTAAAGTTATTAAGCACTATGCAAAAGAGCCACATGCATAAGTTAAAAGTCAAGGGACAGATCTACACTGCTTGATTGCAGCATATAAGATTTTAATATTATTTCCAAAAGCAACACACTTAGAACATATTAGAAGCATATCTAACCATAAGTATAAAAAGTTGTTTCATAGTTTCATTGTAAGTAAAAGAAAACAAAGGAGCTCCACATTTAAATGAATGTTAAGGGACACAAATGACGTGAGGAGAAAGAGTCACACTTCCTTTAGTCCAGTTTCTGGACATTCAAACAACTTCCAGTCACTTATAATACTTATTTTTCTAGGTATTTGTAAAGAGGACCAGAATACCAGTTCCAAAACTTAAAAACTTTGCCCTGCAACTTTCAAAACTAATTAACATCTTGCTGGCAGACTCAATGTACTTAACTGGAATTTATCCAGACTGCAAACACCTGACCTCCCACTTTGTTAACTAATTAGCAGGTCAAATCAATTGCCAGAATTAAGAATATTTAATACCGAAGAGTGCAAATCAGTGTTGTCCACACTAGTAAAAATAATCTCCTTATGTCACACCTACCTCAATACTTCACTAGTAATGGCTGAACTGCCTCAATTAAGTATCAACTGGTTTAGAAAATCTTTCCTAACATGTCCCAAGGGGCATATAAAAAATGTAATAACTTGCATAGAAATAATGCCCCAAAGTATAATAGAGTAAGCGCATGGGCAAAAATGCGCCCAACAAAAATAAGTGTCTACTGAATTACAGAGATACAATAGCGGCTAGGGGTGGTATGGAATTTCTGGAAACAGTCTATTTCTAATGGTTTGCACACTATAGTAATGTATGACTCCAACAGAATGAAAGAAAGACATCAATGTTTTCAAGAGGTTTTTCTTGGTCTTTCAAGAAGATTTGTTATTAGCAAATGAGTATATCAATACTTGCGTGACTCTGTTTAATAACTGTCCAGAATGACAACCCTGAGGAATCCTTGAAACATCATGTCTGAAGAATCAACTGGGCATCCTTGTGTTAGAATCCAGGCACAGATGTCAAATCTGCAGAGCTTCTGGCTACCTAACTGCAAAAAAATTATACTGGTGAGATTCAGAAAAGCTATCTCTTAGTTGCAATTTTATCTGGAGAATATGCATAAAAAAGACTGTAAGGTACTCTCAGTGAAGGGCATTGGAGTCTATGCATTCCACATATTTGTGCAATTCAGGTGTAGAAATTCTGAAAAGGTGAAAGCTGTCATCTTTTTTTTTATTTTATTAAGTCAGGTCACCCATCTATTTGTTTGAAAACAATTTAAAAAATCATACTGAAAACAGAAAAAAACTAGGCAAAACTCATTCAAAAACTATTTTCTGCCTGATGATTTTTTTAATGAAATGAGACCAAGCATCCTGTAATCCCTACCTGAAATTCACTTTTCATCTCAATTATACAGTTCCTCAAACAGTTTCTGGATATATTTTCCTTTCTCCTGTCTCTAATTCTCCTTTTCTTTTCCTTCACCCCCAAAATTTAAAAAACTTATTTTCAATGTAAAAAAAAAAAAAAAAAAAAAAAAAGAAAGCATTCAGAAAGAAAAATTTAACCTTTATATTAAAAATAATCATCATTATCCATCAACATTTTCCAGATACACTTTCTGCATATCTGAAATGAAGTTTAAGAAAAGGCAAGACGCTGTCAAATTTCTTCCAGTTTTCAGGTCACCTTTGAAGGGCAGCTTCCTCCATACAGGTGGCTAGATGCCCTCAACATATTGCATCTGTTATCTTTGATATGCTTAGCACAAATTCCTGTGGAGACATTTTCTTAATTGTGAGTCTGAGAAGCTCTTGGAATCCTGACTGTCTCCTTTACTTTATCTAATGTGACAGGCTCATTTGTCCTAAATACATCACTTTGCAACCCTCAAAGTCATCCTCTAGCAATATCCCATAACATGTGTCAGTCTTTCCCTACTAATATCCAATTAGGCAGCCATCCATCTTTTGCTATTACCTTCTTTAATCAGAAAGTCTTATGCAGAGATGGAAAAGATCTATTTTACCCATCTCTCTGTCAATGCAGATTTATTCCCTAGAGTATATTTTCTAACATTATGTTTATTTAACTTAGATTACTGCAGAATTTCAAAATAAAGTTTGAGCCAAATAATATGAACAGCTTGGATTACACCATTTGGGAGTTATACAATCAGTAACCAATGCCAAGAGAATCAATAGAAAGGAAACAACATTTAAAATGTGAGCATGGAAGTAAATGTGCCTGTTGCTCTGCAACCAAATACAATTCACAGACGTAAACATCGGTTAAATAGATCCTGGTGAAGCCATAATGGTTCTTTGGAAAAACTGGATCCATCAGCTACTGGCAAACTAGTGGGAGCAAAACAGAGATGAGCATTAAGGGCCAGACACTTAAATTATGTATCAATTTGAGCCACTAAATATTTGACTAAATGTTGACTAAGTATTTTTTTGGAGAACCAATGGTAGCGTGAAACAGCTCAGCTTTTTAATGAAAGAGCCCAGACTTGTCCATAGAAAGCACACAGGCCCAGCCTAGACCAAATGGCAGTACCCATCAGTGCTCACTCAGTCTTCTGCAGGTTTAACGAATGTGATTAAATCTAGTAGTCTATTCAGTCCCTGGAAAACAAGTGGAGACTCCCAGTAGTTATGCCAATCAGGGACAGCTACAATAGTAGCTTCCTAATGTGGTCATTTGTCCATAGGGATTTGGGCTGAGACCACCAAGTTTACTTTATGCAAGTCACTGGATAGTCATCAGAAGACAACAATATTAGGTCAATGCTAACTCATACTGACAGCTCTTCATGCTCTACCAGTGCCACTGGGACTGTCTTCCCATGCTACTGCTGTTTTATCGTCTTTCATCTTGCATGCATAAGGCATGTATCACTGCAAAAAAGCTAATACAGGAGGGAAGAGAAGCAGTTGGGAATCAAATCAAATCATTGCATATTGGGGGACACCAACAGACCTGTCAATACAGTCCCTATTGATGTAAAGGAGAATTCAGCAATTTAAGAGTGAGAGAAACTGCTGTTCACTGAAGAGACAAAGATTAATGAGGGAAATTAGTATACAAATAGAGTTTTGACACAGACAGGTCTTCAGCTTTCTAAATAGTCTAAAACAAACAAAAAAAGGGACTACAGCAAAACATACACATTCACTTGGCAAACTCTTGTCATCACATAGGTGGATTTAGTATTAATTTGGTCTGTGAATTAACATGCAAGTTGATGGTGTTCTCACTTAGCCCAGCCTATAGTAATAAAAATCCTAATTAAATAATAAAAATTGATATACTAAAAGTTTAATTAAAAATTATAGTTGTTCCAACACTTTCTGCTTAATATTTTATAGCTGTAATGAAATAAAAAAAAAAACACATAAACCGTTTAAAGAGAAACATCATTTTCTGATGATGAATATCAACAACTTCATGCACTGTCTTCCTTATTAACAAGGTCAATTAGCAAGAAGCTGATGGAAAACTCTTCTTACAAAGGGAAGTAGGCAAAGTCAACAACCCCATCTGCTTCATTCATAGCACTAGATCTCAGTGAGCCCACTGGTTACGTCTGTGCTAGTAAGTCGAATAACAAAGGTGAGGGAAATTTCCTAATAACAGAGATGTAATTTGCTAAATTGTTAGCACCAACACTGTCCATAGTTTTGGGGCAGGCAAATGATCACTTCCCTTGATTAGTTCTCAGGCATATCTCAGGAATAATTGCAGGCTTTTCAAAATAGGTAGTTTGGATACACACACCCTCTTTTGGGGACTATGGCAATTGGATCATGTGTGCATCAGGTGTTTCATTCAAGTTGGCTTCAGTGTTCCAGACATATTTAATTTGCAATTACAGGCTTAGCATCTGGAAGTATAATCTATTCCAGGAAAAAGAAGAAAAAAAAAAAAAAAAGGAAGGCGAAGGTCCTTACTCTCTCCAGTTGTGTCTGCTTTAGAAAGTGATACAATTAGTAGATACATTGCAATGGAATAGCTAATATTGCAGTTCTCACAGTGTTCATATACATTTATCTAACTTGGTTGGTGCAGCCCTAAAACACAGTGAATCAGGATAAGAAGAAAAGATATACTGTGTGGAGGATAGCCACGACAGTGTTCCTACCTCACTACCTGGAGTAGGACCCCAATGCCCTCCCATGCTTATGGATCATTTTTGTAGAGATACCACTGTGTCATCTATATGATTATGGGGACCTAGAGGCATTATTTTTTGTTCCAGTAGATAACTGGGTCTTTTTTTTTCCCTGTTTTAAGTCTCCCTATCAGAAGCAAAGCTGGCTCAAGAATGCTTGTGTCTGGTGAAAAGACAGGATAGCTATTTCTCAGGAATTCAAACATTATATCAGAAAAAGCTAAGAATGTCAAAATTATAGTAAACAAGGATACTGAGGGTATTCACCAACCATCTGCAAATGTCAGACTGGTCATCCTGGACTGAGGAAGTAGTGATTAGGTCTGAATTACATGCAAAGATAGGATGATTTACTGACTTCAGATAGGGAAGGCCACATGTTTAATATTTCATTATTAGAATGATTTTTAAGAAGAATTCAAAGAGCTGCATATAGCCGGTCCATAACAGTCACAGATATCTTGGTAAATTTTTAATCCATATTTCTATATTTCTTCTCTTATGTAAAGGTATTAACTGGGTCCTGAAAAACAGGACCTTCATAATCCACTTCTAGAATATGCCGAAACAATTAAGAGACTGACATTAGCACAGAGCGTTAATTCCAAATTTGCATTTGCCTCTTAGTACGTTCATCATCAAGGATGTCTAACCATTGCCAAGGATGCCTCGCAGACATTAATACAGGTGATCAAAAGGAACTGATTGTACCTGTACTAGTGGGAATACAAACACGATCATGGTGCAGGTACAATGCCAACAGCGATTCTCAACGAACTCTGTCAGCTTCCGGTGTGCTGCTTTTGCTACAAATCTCTAAATGAGCTAGGGAAGTGTAGTTTAAAGACAGACTTAATTCTTGTTAGAGCAGGCACATCCTGATATCAGAAAAGCAATTTAATAGACTGAAAACATTCAGGATAAGGACTACAAGAAGGTCCAATATCAGCATTTCAAGTAACTCTGCAGTAATTGCTGAAGATTTTCTTAGGACTTCTTGTGAAATAGAAGAAGAAAAACACTAGAAGTGAATGAGACTTAGAAGAAATGTCTGTCAGTTTTGAACAATTAGCTATGAAAGCAATTATGTCAAAAGCTCAGCTCAGTACAGTTTCATTGTGGACAGCCTTAATAGCAGACCGTCTGCCCTGTTTTGTGGGTGGGCTTTGCGATTTTAAGTGACTGAAAAGATATTTTATGACTATGATGGAAGTGCCTTTCTGGGAAAAATAAGTAAACATTCTGTAAAACACTGAAAAATATTAACTTCTAAAAAATTAATATACAGGACATTGCAAAACAAGCAACAAAAAATGATATTTTCTAATTGCTCTCACTGTCTGTCGCATTTGTATGTACTGTGTGACAGTTTTTTATTTTCCTCTGAGGCTGAATAGAAGGGCTTTTTTGCTAGATTGCACCTGAAACTGAGTTGAGACAGCACAGGATCTGTGCTCTGTTATTCATACTGCATCTTGGCTTCTGGGATACAAATGTTCATGTCTTTCTTTTTTTCTTTTGTGATACTTTTTGCCACTTGCTTTTGCTGGCTCAGGAGCTACATATTTTCTTGGAGCAATTTCTTATGTTTCTTTTGGTCCTTTTTACTCATTCCCTTACACGCATCAAGGGTCACAGACTCATAACTCTTTTGGACATTTGATAGACATCTCCTTCTTTCTTAATTTCTTCTTCCTCTAACATAAAATTGTTTTTTCGCTCATTGTGGAGAGTATGCATCTTATAGACATCCCAGATGAGGCCAATGGTGAAAACAATCAAGAAAAATGTTTTTAGAAATTTATCAAAAACAAGCAGATTGTTAAGAGAAAAGTCCTTTTTTTCTATAAAAATCTTCCTATAAATACAAGCTAAACAAACTATCAGGGTGACTTTCTTGATAACAATTTAGAACCCCTCAAAGTGAATTCACAGAGATAATTTTCTAAGTTTTAGGCGATGATGGGAGTTTAGGGGATATCCTGAGTATTAAGGGTAAACCAGATACAATGTAAGTAAAGTCTCATCCTGACTCAAGTATCTTTCATTAAGATGTCAAAGGCTCAAAGATGTTGTTAAAGACCTCCTAGAGATGGTTATTCTCTGACCTGATTGGAGAAGGTCATGGAAATATGTCCAACCAAGCTAAAGAAACAGGGCATAACACAGTCCAGGAAAGCCACTATCCAGGCAAGGCAGGCATAAACCACTGCTTTTCAGAAGCTATATTACTGTGGCACTTTGCCCAACACCTAATGCATCTTTCCTCTTGGGTACAAATTCATGTCAACCTAGTTATACACCAGGGCAGGTTCACATGCCATCATCTCAGAGCGGAGATCCATCCATAAATGTCTGTGTAGCTGTGTCTCCAGAAACATGCAGGCACAGTTTAAACTGCTTGAAAATAATCTCAAGATTATGCCAGAAAACAAAAGGAATTCTGTGCCAAGAAAAATCAAAAGCACTGCGAACAGGGAAGGATGGTCAGACAGCTCTCATTCTGTGAGCCAATTCAAAGCTTGACCCTTTGGCCCAGCAGCAAACTAGCTCTCTGTCCACTTCAGAATTCAGACACAGCACGCAAATAATTTGTTTTGGACTCTACAACAGGAGAGCTAAGGCATTTTGGATTAGATATTTAAACTGTAGTTTACTTTGCAATTTTATTCATAAAAACCCTGCAGTCCAAATAACTGGTTCCTGGATAGCTTGCAAGGATCATTTTCAATTGTCTATGTATTTTATTTGAATGCTTAGGCATGGCTTTCAGCAATGTATTGGTTTATGTTGCTAGAAATTCCAACTGCTTATGCTGCCAAAAGCATGCATTAGGGAATAATTGGGGGTTGCTAATAATATGATCTTTCTTTTTTTTTCCTTTTGATTGCCCATGCATGTTGCATATGTAAATTGGCAAGATCCAAGGGCACTTTCATTTGTTCCCTGCTGTCAAGCACAGGGTAGAGAAAGGAAGGACACGCAAATAACAACTTTATTTTGAATAACACCATCCTTTAATCAAATGCCTTAAGTGAGTTCTTGCTTTATCCAGATTCATTTTATCTGAATCTTGAAGAGCATTTGGGATGTTTTTGAATCTTGTCCAACATTGACCCATGGTCTTGGTACACTTCAGACATTCCTTGCTTCAGGCCATGCAAGATGGCCAGTGTCACAAGGTGCTCATGCAGATCCTAGCACACATGGCACATAGTTCTCCACAATGCCAGCAACTATGAGACAGTCTTAGTTTCCTTTGTCTGCTTCTGGAACTGCATTGGAACTTTTCTGTCCTGCATTGTTCCATGTCCCTGTCATTTTCCAAGTCCTGCTTTTTTTTTTTTTTTTAGTACCCTAAGTTCCTTGTACTGCTAAAGACTAAAGTCCTTATAAATTGTCTCTTTTACCCTCTAGTTGAAGAAGTACATAGCTCCTGTTGTGTCCTCTGCAGCAGTAAAGATGGACATACATTTGCACATGCAAAAACATACTCATGAGGCATCTTCTAATCACTCTGAAAACAAGGGAGGGGGCAATGAAATAGGGCAAGTTCTTTATTCACTGCAATTCATTTCTAGAGATGTTTAAAATTTTGTTCAAAATAATTGCTAAATTACTATATCTGGCAAAAAAAAAAAAAAAAAAAAAAAAAAAGGACTACTAGTAACAGTACATGCTGTGCAACTCTGCATAAACTCAGAAATTGTAGCCATTGAGAAGGGCTAGAAAACAAGGATAAAAGGATTCCTCTGCGCCAGACGGAGGTTGAAGGATTGAAAGAATCCATCTCTCTCTCAAGCAATTCCTCTCCTTTACAGGTCTCTCTCTGCTCCTGTTTGTTTGGTCTATCTTTGAAATATTCCTGCATGCTTACAATTTCCATGCTGAGTTATCTGTCTCTAAGTATAAGGGCAGCCTAGAGTTAAGGAGTAACTACTGGGACCAAAAGAAAGTTTTGCTTTTCCACAGATCTAAAATGACTTTTAGACCGAAACATATAAACAGAAAAAAAAAAAAAAAAAAAGGCAACACCATTGCTATCCTAGATTCAATCTATTCAGTGCAAGCAAATGCTTTCATGAACAAATCTGAGCTCAGTATGAAAGCACAGGAGGCAGCAAAATTTAGTGGTAAAGATCAGGTTGTATCCAGCCAACATGCCAGATTTTGAAAGGAGCTAAATGCTCAAATGCCTATACATCTCAAATGCCTATACATCTTCTGCAAGAGAACAAAGTAGTTATGGAAGCAATTTCCCCAAGGTCAGACAAATCAAACCAACCAAGCCATGAATAAATCTGTCTCTCACAGCTTTTGCATATAATGCAGAACTGAAGCTTGACCCTACTCAATCTAAATAAGCAAATGTTGTAATGGTCTTTATAATTTTAGAGAAAGATTTAACCTATGAAGCAACTATGTCTTGAAAGAGAAACATGCAACAAAATTTTAAAATTAAGAAGAATTTTCTTATAAACAGAATTTATGATTTGGGGACCTATTAAGTGTTTCTAGGTGTCTGAGTTCTGCAATAGCATAAGCAGGTATGCACCTCCGCATAGCTGAACTGGTGGTAGCAGACTGGTTGCTATATTCATAAATGTCTATATTCATACATTACCTTGGTTTTATACCTATCAAATTTTTATGTATCTGTTTGCGTTATGTTAGTAACCAATACTCCTCCATGGCACATAACCTATCCTAAAGGGATTTTTTTCATAATAGGTCAATAAAAGAAATCTTATAGATTTTATAGAAAGGCAGTAATTCAAGTATTATTTGGTTTAATAAAGATGTGCTAAAAGGAAGTAATTGTTCAACAAGGTAATCTACAAAGCAGTACAATAATCTCTGGAATCATGTTAGGACTTTTTAAACCTTTTATGAGAATTCATCTCACAGGTAGTTAGTAGTATTTCCTTTATAGAACATACAGTTACCACACTCATCTATCTCTCCATATGCAGCATAATCATCCAACCATTCCCCTTGAGATCTCAGCATTATTATTTAATATTTTCAGAGTGCCATAAAAGTATGGTAACCATTTCACAGACAGGGAAATACAGATCTCTGTTCTGCTCAATTTATTGGGAGCTGTTTCATGTACATCTAGAGTCTCTCTATACTCCATGGATTTGCTCAGAAAAAAGCACAGATGCCTTCATGACTGTGCGACAAGCCACAAATCCTGCAATTGCATCTAGTCAGAGTGATCCTGGATACCACAGGGAATGCTGCTATATCCAGGACTAAAGTCTTAATACCTGCAAAAACATGCATCTTAATATGCTTCATGTATATTAAAAAAATGTATTTTACATTACACCCAAGCGAATCTGATACAGAATCTACAAAACCTATTCTTAACAGGAAAAGACCAGTGAATGTAGGAAGGGAAATATATTGATTCTGTTGTTTCTTTTTCAATTATTTGTATAAAAGTAGTAAATCTCTTTCCTCTTGGTGTGGGATGACTCCCACAGAGTTAGAGTCACAACTAACTTCACTGGTTCTTATTTCATCTTACATACTTCCCTTCCTTAATTTGAATCTATGGTTACCACTATGGTCTATCCAGACATAACCCACACCTCGGATAAGACCATGCCTTTTTGAGAAGATTGGTGCTTGAAAATAAGCCCTCAATAATCCCACAAAACCAAGAGCAAAGGGGATGCAGAGCCTGGTGCAGGTCGTGTTAGGTCTGCTTGGTCACACAAGATGTGTGGAGACCCCATTGCAGGACTGAAGTCGCCTTTCTGCCTCTTTCTCCTCATTTACCTCCTAAAGTCCCTCTTCCTGTAACACCTCATTTGGAAGTCTGTGCAAGTCAGCCTTCACAGCATACAGAGAAGGGGACCTGCCGAAGTTCTCCTCCCACTTTGCATGGCTGCTTCATGCCCCAAAATAAGAAAAAACGTATGGCAAAGGCAAGGTATCTTGATCATCAGTGTCTCACTTGGAATTCAGATAGAGTTTAACTTCAGTGTAGTACTTCATTTTAAAACAAGAGTTATTTATCATGTACCGAAAAACTACCTTCAGCACCTGAATTTCACTGATCATTTTCTTCACAGCTCTGGGGAGACGGCAGTTTGATGACTATGAGATCTCTATACTGTTTTAAGACTAACCTGTCAGCTACTGCTCCATCCAATGCAAACAAGAGATTCTGCATCTCTTCACATCAAAAGATACAGCCTGTTGTTTCTTATGAATCGTGATTCAATGAATTATGTAGCTTGCATTTTCTTAAGCATGTAATTTGATCTCCAAACATGAGCAACACTTTTTGTATTTCAATCAGTAAACAATTGCTCTTTAAAAACATTCCAACTGATGTTTATTTGTACAATCCGCCCTTCAGCAGAGCCTTATTTTGATGAAGTAAAAGATGTAACTCTAATAGCAAAGTGTCTTAAAACTGACAAAACATTATATTTGATCATGTGTGATGAGTGCACTAAGCAAGTATGCAGCCGGGAAAGCTGATACAGCACATCATTGAAATGACTGTGCTTTAAACATTGCTTCTTTCTGAACTAACCAGTTGCTATCGCTGCAGTGAGAATTTTATTTTTTAAATTAGAGGAATCAGATTTCCAACAGAAACCGTGAGCAACATATAGTCTGAATAAAAGAAAAATAAAACATCCTTGCTTGGTCGTGAGAAGGATTGGTTACTGTGGATACCTCTTTCCCTTGGGAAGAATGTTGAGGGGTCTTTTATTTTATTAGAGATGTCAAACATGGAATTAATATCACTGCTTTTTGATCAATGATTTTGATCAGTGGGCAGGCTGGGTGGGCACTTTTAAGATAAAGCAAACAAGATATTCTTTCTTTATTAGGACAGATTTGTTGCAATTAGAGTACAAAACAAACAAAAAAAAACATGGAAGATCAAACTGTAGCTGAAAATCTAACTGAAGATATCTAACCTGAATTTATAAATGTAGCAATTGTAGTGCCAGACAGCTTCAGACACGCAGTTCTTAGCCATGGGAAACTAAGAGGTTCCTGCTCACCCTTTCAGTAGACTTATATTATCTATTACACAATATTCTTAATATCATTATACCACAAGTATCTAAGTACTCACTGAAAATTCCTCATAATATGTGAAATAAGAAATTATTTGATCTCTATTCAGAGAGCTTCACATCACTTCGCAATATTAATCTAAACCAAACCAATATCCTATTGCAGTGTAGAACTTTAGACACCTTCTGTAGAAAATAGCCTTTCATGCAGAGCTGAGGATAGCACCGGTCTACAAGATATTTCAGAACAAGGTATTTCAAGGTGCCGTGTACTTCCATGGATTTAATTCTGTAGGCAAAAATCATTGCAAGTCCCCGGCTTCTTTACTTAAAAAATGTCCTCCTCTCCTTCCATAATGAGAAAAAACATTATTGCTTACATTGCTATTTTTCTTCCAGTTCCTGCTTATTTCTTTTCACTGACTAAAACTTGGAGGAATGTGTCTGTATTTGTACATATATGGCAGGAATGCTTAGTTTGGCAGTTGCTTGGGTGTTTTTTTTATTTTATTTTCTCTCCCAATTTATGACTTTGTATATTATGATAGCTATTCTCAGTGACAGAAGAGTGGTGAATTCAGTATATTCAGTGTATCTTGTTCTGGGTATCCACAGTACATTACCAACACCCTTATATATCATAGCTCTAGGATACAGCTGTGTAATTTTGACAAGTCTCTAAATCACCAGCTAGATTCTGATACACAATGACAAATACTGTATCCCCTAAAAACTTCCTTTATACTCAATTGGATAACTAATGAAAAAAAAATGCTAGTCCAATTCCATCTTTATCAGTCAGCTATCTATTCATTTTGTTTTCATATTCTTGTCTGTCTTTATGTTTGTCCTTATGTTTACTACCGATCTCTTCTGCTTTTCATGTCAGCTCTGTCCTAAAGTCAGGACACTTCAATTAAACAACAATGTTTTCTCACTGATTGTTAAGGATGTGCTTTCAGATTTTTTTAATACCTTTGGGTCAGGCAGCCCAGCTGCACTTTGAGCTCTGTATGCCACAAGAGACCGATTAGACAGTCACAATGCTCAGAGCAAATTTCTTCTGCCTGCTAAGGAAGACAAACTAAGGTTTGTAAAGCTCTCAGCAAAGTAGGTATTAATAAGCCTTGGACTTTTCATGTTTCTCTAAAAACAAAATAATAATAAAGTAGAGAAAGTTTACAATAAACAGAGACCACTCAAATGGATCTAGCTCAAAGACACAGTAACTCCATAAATAAGCAATTGAGGAAGAAGAGATACACTTTCTTTCATCTCTAAATTGCTAGTTCAAATCTGGACCCGGTGTCTAAAATGTTAATTTGAGCCTATGACGTCTGTTCTGTGGCCAATGTGAAGTGCATTCCTGGTCCCTGGCCAGTTTCTAATGGACAGGTGGCAACTACCCAAAAAAAGACGACAACCACAATTGGTACCCTACTGGGGAGTCATAGCAGTGGGACAAAGACTGAATTGGTCAAAAGAATAAGTGATCTTCTCACCCCCTCCAGACCGTTCAGCTAAAGCAAGGCTGAAACAAATGGACAAAGCACTGTGGGAGAAGATTGCATTATGATTGTTCTGCCATCCTTTTTTCTTTGTGAATAAAACATGGAACTTGTTTTTCCAAGGCTGTCAATCTCACACCTTTCACAACTGAAAAATAAAGAGAGAAATGTTGCTCTGTCCCCCCTTACCAGGTCTCCCTGCTGTGGCAGTGAGTGTTGCCAGTCACACGCTCAAGCTCTAGATCAAAACCAGGTGGCACAGCAAACTGTATTTAAACTTTGACCCCCAGTTCCACTCTGTTGCACAGCTTTTGAATGGCAAAAATAAAATAAAATAAAATAAAATAAAATAAAATAAAATAAATAAAAGAAGATTTTGCTAGCAACAAATGCTTTTCATTTGCAAAAATAATTATTAAATACACCTTCTGCCCCAATTTCGTATTTCTGTAAATCTTCTCTCAGAGCACTAGTTGTAAAAGGAATCTGATAATGAATTTGTCTTCCAAATTCAAAAACTGTGTTTTATTTCCTCTTTCCCTTTTAAACAAGAAAAAACAGGAAACAACAACAAAAAAAAAAGAATAAGGAAAGAGAAATTGATAAATCTATCTAGCCACTATGAAGAAACAAAATGACTGCTGTGCGATGTCACAGCTAGTAATGCCTCAGAGTCAACTGAAACAGTATTGAAAAAATAGTCAAACAAGAACCTTTCATGTTTGACTTCATAGGTCACCCACCCCATGCCATGTGTTCTTTCTGTGAATCTCTCAGCTAAGTACTTCCAGCTAAAGTAGTTCAAATACACAGAACAAGAAAAATCAACAGAGAACAAGACACAATGAACAGACTAAAAATATCACTTAGTGAGTACATTGCAACAGGTAGCACTGGATTAGTTGAAACACAGCAAACAACTCATTGCAATTTGGGAGTTTGTTTTACAACTACAGGGCATTTCAGATTTATCATCCTAGTTCCAAATGTACTACTGGTTATGTACATAATCAGAGCACAGTTGATGTTCGTTTGACTTAAAAAAACTCCCAATGTCATAAAAATGGTGTTTTGAAATGGTTTAGCAGCAATTACAGAGCATAAACAAGCACAAGACTTTGAAAAATATATCCTGTGAATTTACTCTAGAAAACAGAGGAAAGGAAACTGCAAAGTCTGTTTGTATGTTAAAATAAAAGCAGACAGCATCTGCTCAAATGGCATCTGTTTTGGATATTACATTTTCATTAAAAAAAAAAAAAAAAAAGCGTGTATCCTGCCAGAACTGCTGCTAATAAAATGGAGTAAGGAAGAATGATTTTCCTCATTTTGTGTATGTTTTCATGCTTGTAAAGAATTGCACCCCCAAACTGCAAAACTCACAAAGCAAAGGCAATAACATGTACTAAAACCTTGCAACACTGGGACTTTTTTTCTTTCAAGTGACAGACAACAGAAAACCATTTCAATTTGGCTAAGAAAGAAGCAAGTGCTATTTAGTTAGTTAGTTAGTTAGTTAGTTATTGGTGATGTTTAATCAGCTACATTGTTTGTAGTCTTTTTATACGGCGTATTTAGTAGCTTCCTGTCAGCTCTTTGGTTTGAGCATAGCAAAACACCAGCCTATATCATTGGTACAAGTGTAAAGCAGAGATACTGGTTTAAGAAGTCCCCAGGCCAGATTCTTGTTTATAATTCAAATCCAAAATAACTCCACTGACTTAAGGAACTCATTTATCCATGTCAACAGAATAAAAATTGTCAGAATTGAGGACACCAATTCTATCTTCTGCAGCTGAAAAGCTGACCCAAGCATGTGGGATTGAAAAAAAAAATGGGTATCACTTCACTAAACCAATGAACAGCACAGAACAATTCCTTCTGATCAGTGTTTTTATTGTTTTTTGTACTTGAGATGCACCTGGCCACAGCTTTCTCACAGTACCTTTGCTTATGAAGGTTAGTCAAAACTGTTTTACTTTATCCTGGTTTGCCATATTTACTTTCCTATGTTAAATTCTAGGTCATTCCCTCTGTAGCTCATTTGTGTATGACTAGTGCTACATTCCTAGGTAGCTACATCTCTCGATTTTTTTTGCTCATTTTCTATAAAGAAAGCAACTATTTTCTGCTTTACTTCTCACTAACTACCTTTTAACCTTTTAGTGTGGTTTTCTAAGGGAATAAGGCTTGATTGATCATTTTGTCTGTGAAGCCTCTTCTAATAACTTTGTAATCTAACATATTTGAAATAGGTTTGAAACATAAAAACAACTTATTATAAGAATTGTGAGAAGAATTGAGAAACCAGGTAGAGAAAGCCCAGAATTAGTGCTCCTCGCAAAGGCCCTTCACACAGACCCCAGCCACACATGTTTCTTAGCAGCTGTGGGCTAGTCAGAGAGCACATATGGCACCAGCTTACCCACTGCAAATATTTTGCTTCCTCAGGGGAGGGTGCCACAAGAAAAAGAACAGCAACTGTGAGTGTGTATTTAGAATAATAAGGGCACAAATCCATAGCAAACCAGGTTTCTTATTTTTTTCTTTCAGAAACCACTCATTTTAAGTCTTCAGACCTTTTTAAACATATATTACCCAGAACCATACTATTCTGTCCCACTTGAGAAATCAAAACTTTGTTTCACTGCTTTATGAGCAGCTTTTATATTGTTAGCAAACCACTGCACTCCCGGACAATTTGTGTAAATAATCTCATAACTATAAGGGAACTTTTCCTTTTTAAAAAGTGAACATTTCTTTTTTTGTTATTGTTGTTGCATGTCATTGGACTATTTATACAAACATTCCTACTATTCAGCCTCCACATCAACATTAATTTGCAACCAAGAACAATATTTTTCAGACGAGAAGATCAGATAGTCTCAGTCATTGGATTTGTAAATCCCTGTCTCCAAAGATCCGAGTGCAGCTGAGCTGCATTGCACAGTATTTATATTACAAAGAGGAAAATGTGAGGCTTTGTTCTTTATTGAGACACCTCTAGAGTTCAATTCTCTCTCTCACGTATCTTTGGATGCACAGCACTGGTTATATGTCACATCTCCACCTAGTATTTTCTTCTCCTCCCTTCACAGCTTTTGCCTGCCTTTAAAAGTATGCAGGTAATTTTCCATGTCTTTCCCAGCCTCAAGCTTTGGATACTATGTAATGTCTGAAAACAATTGATCTTAAATAAGGCTACCGATTTGCTGTTAAGCAGTCTCTTAAAAACCTCCTTCTTTTCTTGCTGACTTTATTCCCATTGATGTTATTCCTATACTTGGTCTATATAAATTTCTAGATGAAGAATTAGAATTCTAATATCTCAGCCACTTTAAGTTAATATAATTAAAAATGTAAAACTCTAAGGCAATAACCATAAATTGTTACCAAATATTTCAGTTTTATTAAGTCAAATCAGGACTTGCATGAAATACCATTCAACAACACTGAAAATCTTTACAGTAACTTAAGTGCAGCTGTGTGTTATTTGGGATTCATTACACAGCCTCGCATCAACACAATAAATCCATTTTAACCTGCTTTCTCTCTGAAATGAGCATACAAGCAAAACGATTTGTATGGCTCAATTTAGTTATATATTTCTCTATTCTACTAAAAATCCAAGAGTGGTTTTAGAAGGGGTAATATTAGTGTTCTTATGCAAAAATGCAAGTATTTTGCCACATACTTAGAGTCAAAGAATTTTACACTTCAGAATATACAAGATGAAGGAAAGAGTATTATTCTTAATGTTTTCCCGTATGTGACTTTTTTCTTATACCTGTCTATATCAATACATATCTTATCAGGAATGTATTGCTGTAGTGAGTTACCGCTATACTCCAGAAGCTCTGTCAAAGTGATGTTGTGGTTAGAAAGTCTGTAAAGACGATAGGCTGACAGATCCAAACAGATTTCTTTGAAGAATAACTAGATAGCAGGGATATGATGAGCTGTTACATCAATTAGAAAGGTTTGCAAACCCCAGATTTCCCTTTGGGAAAAGGATCAAGAAACTAACATTAGCATCATAGTATCCCTGATAGCACAGCATAGCTGGAGCGGAAGGGCAATGCCATTTTTGAGAGTATTTGAACTTTTTAAGAAAACACTAGTGAAAGACCTACCCATTGAATGGAGAATAGCTAGTAGATTATTGGTTTGAGAATCCAGTGAGGACTGCAAAGATCTCCATTTTTGTGACTCCAGAAATGTTTCTGTGCTGCCTGCACCAGGATCACCCTGAGATTGTCCAGCAATAGAGAGACTTACTAATAAGGTCTTTTTGAAATAATACATTGGATCTAGCAAACCCTAAACTGTGAGTGTCTGTCTTGGATTTCAATATGCTAGGCTCATGGTGGAGTGTCTGTTTACTCCCTGAATGACTCACCAACACAGAGGAAATAGTCTGCGATCATTTTAAAATAGCTATTTGGAATACTGTTTATAACCAGAAGCATTTATCTATTTTATTATTTATATAAACTATTGCTTTTGACAAATACACTTGACACAATTGCAGCAGAAAATACCAAATAGCCTTTTAATTGCTTAATTTAAGAAAGTACTTACATACTGGAAAATGCGCCTTACTTTTTTAGCTTTCTATCAAATCTTTTAGCAATTTTGTCATTAATATGCTCACTATTACATTAATGGAAGTCTATTGTTCAGTGTTTTATCTTTTCATATTAATTCTGTGTTGTATCATTTGTATTCACTTTGGTGAACACTCCCTTTTGATCTACATCTTATCACACTAATGATTTTGCTACAAACAACACTGTATTATAAGACTTCAACATTCTGTTAGCATATTTAAATGCTAATAATTCAAAGTCGATCAAACCTCATGGCAAAAAGAAGGTCAATAAAACGAACAGTCATAACACAGGGTTACAAAACAATTACAGAAATATGGAACTCCATTAATGACTATCATATCAGATACTTTTAAAGATGAATAATGACATAAGAATCTAATACTAGATCATTAATTAATTATTAGTGCATAATTTGTAACTAAAAGTATTTCCAACAGCAAATCATTAAGACTATAAGGGAGACACCGATACCACTTTTTTTAGTATTACTTATTTTCATCTAGATATTTTTCTCCATATCTCTTCTTTTATTCACAATGTGCTTGTGATTGCTTTGCTCTCTGAGAATACATTGTCCAAATTTTTTCAGGTTGTTTGTCATATTCATACATCTCCTCTCTTCCCTATCTTTTCTTTTCAAACATGCAGACTTAGTTCTGCTCATGTCTGTAGTGAATGTGCAAAATCCAGGATATTCAAGTAAACATGAAGCTAGGCAAAAAGAGCTTTCATTCCTACTGTACACTCTATTTGACTGATAAGAATATTTAGAAGTGGTATTATATTAGCCACCTTATTATATTCATGAAAGTCAATGCTTTTGTTTATGCAGCACCAGATAAATGCAAGTCAACGAAGCTGTACTTGAGTCAGGGCTGTTTAAATGTAGTCACTCTGAAAGCTGTCTTCATCCTAAAACTGAACTTTTAAATTCTGTTTTTATTTCTTTAAATTCAGCCTTTATGCAGATTTTGAGAAAAAAGTTTTGTAGGAAAGTGAACAATGCAGAATTAACCTTCAAATTACACAGCACACAAATATGCTCTGAATTCTGGCAAGTAAATAATTGGACAAACAGAAATAACATTATTTGTTAATAGAGGAAGATATGATCTTTCCAAGATCCAAACATGCCTTTGTCAGCAAAACCAGTGTGTTTTTAGGTTGTTAGATTCACATCTGCTAGTTTCAGAACTGTCTCCTCAAAGGGATTGGCCAGTGTTAAATGATAATGTAAACACAAAGTGAGCCTTTCAGCTATAACAGTGCTCTTGGTAATGTCATGGTCCAGAATTTTTAAAAGTTATAGCTACTCAGTTTAATCTTTGTTAAATCTACAAGCTGGCTAATGATTAGTCTGCCCCATACAAAACCTTTACAAGTCTTGTTGGGTCTCATCATGTTTCTTGCACCTGAAAGGAAATTCAGCTTTCTTCTAAAGAAGGGCTATTTGCACTAAGGCCTCTGAACCTGCAAGCTGTTCTATGTAATTTGACCTTCCCATCTGCACATAGCCCTCCTGACTCCAGCAGGAATGTCCTCTGCTGTCAGGTGCTGCCTACACACAGCAACTCGCAAGACCAGAACTACAATCATTCAGGAGACCTAGAACTGCAAACTGAGAACAAAAAAATCCACAGATGTGAAATCCCTAGGTCTGATGCATGCTTTCCTTTAATTGCAGATGAGGCTTCAACTTTGGTACTTAATAGTGCTTATAAGTACCAATCAAAGTATTTCTTCTAGAAGGAAAGGATTTTTGCTCTCTCTATATGTATCTCTTATCACACTCAGAACAGTGCAGAATTTTCAATACTTTGTTTCACACATTCCATGAAGCAAGTAAAAATTTTGTATGGAAAATTGACTGTACCCACACCTGTACTACTAACCAATGCTCTCCATCAAGCACATTATTATGAACCATTACAGTTAACTTATATGTTGAAACTAATCTTTCACTTCATAGCCACTATCTCTAATTCATGAATCTCTTGAAATAAAATTGCATTGGAAGACACTATTTTGGAATTTCATAATTTCATCCTTGTAACTCTTATTTGTACATCTGTCCATTGGTTCCTGCTTCCCTATCCATCAGATATAAGGTCCTGACTTCATTATCAGGCTCATTCATCACCAGCCTCATCTGTCTTTCACCTCTCATTCGGTCTCAGGAGGTCAATTTAACATCTGCCTACCCTACAATAATCACTACAATGTAATCACTATATGTTCAAACAAGCATATTTGTATTTCCTCTCATGATATCACACATGTTTTTTGGAGAGCGTCTACATCATCATCCATAAAACCATCTCACCAGCCTTTAAATCACTGCCCAAGTCTCTTCTGCTATGATGGCTTTAAGACAAACAAACAAGCCTCCTTGGTAGCAGGTATGCTGGGGTTGTATTTACTTCTCTGCCTCCTGCGTTGACCAATTTTGTCTCACCGGATACGTCTAGTGTCATCTGAGACTGTGTAAACATATTTAACCTTGCTTTTAAGTGCTTTACTAGACCTGTTACTGGAAGCAGCTTATCAACTATCTCAGATGACCGAAATGTTTTCAAAAGCTGCCATCATGGCACTGCAGCCACATCACTCTCTACTTAACACTGCATCATTTAGATCAGCAGAGGATACAGCAAAAATTGTAGTCATGGAACACAGTGCAGACATACCATTGACTCCTTGGATGCCCAGTCCCTCTGTAAACCTATTTAACCTTCCTCACCCTCGGATTGAAAGTTCTTAAAGAACATGGACGATTCTTTTGCATTTAAAGTTGTACAGCAGGTCCCAAACAATGGGACACACTAGGCTCACAGTTCCTGACTGATTTCTTTTAAAGGTTTTTTATGATAAACATTACAACAACAAAAAAAAGAATTTTAATAAAACACTTAAGAAGACTTCCCTGAGGTAACAAGTATCCAAATCAATCCACCTCTTAGAGATCATAGAATCACAGAATGCTTAAGGTTGGAAGGGACCTCTAGAGTTCATCTAGTCCAATCACCTAGAGCACATGGCACAGGACTATGTCTCCAAGCAAGCTTTGAAGATCTCCAGAGAAGGAGACTCCACAATCTCTCTGGGCAGCCTGTTCCAGTGCTCTGTCACCCTCACAGTTATTTTTTTTTTCCTTAAATTCCTGTGCAACTTTTGATGTTTCAGTTTTTGACCATTATCCCTAGTTCTGTCGGTGGTCACCACTGAAAAGAGGCTGGCCCCATCCTCTTCATTCCCTTCCTTGAGGTACTTATATACACTGATTAGGTCCCCTATCAGCCTTCTCCAGGCTAAACAGTTCCAGCTCCCTCAGCCTCTCCTCATAGGGCAGATGTTCCAGGCCCCTGATCATCCTTGTGATCATTGAGATCAATGAGTTGATGCATACAAGTAGGATGTACTGGATTAGTTCCTTAGTCTCATTCCAACAAAAGTCCTGTTGAAATGTAGTGACATGAATACATAATCTAATCTTTGTGTATTGTTGTAACCAATTACTGCAGAATACAGATTGTTGGTCCTTTTCCTCTTGACAAGATAATGTACAAAAGTGGTCTAATAATTACCGAGTTGTCTCAATTCTTCTTTAGAAGTGTTGGGAAATAAATTATTTCTAATAACATGAGAAGCCACAATAGGGCATGCAAGCACAACTTTGCATTTTGCTTTTCTGTAAATCTTCTGTAGATCTTGGAGGCTGAATTGTCACTGCTTTTTCTTTTCCTTCCCTTTACTTTTTGTCAAATGTCATAGTGCTTTTACTGTTGGAAACAAACGTGCAAACATGCAAGAAAATGAGATGAAGGATTAAAATTTCACTCAAGCCATTTCCAAATACATTTTATTTTGACAGCCCACTTCCTATTTATTCCTATTGCTTATTCAGTCACCTCAGTTCTCATTTTAGTTTGAATTTGTTTTCAACTTAGCAGGATACTAAATGTTTCTACTTACATGTTTTTGTTCCTTTCCAGAGATTTAATTGAACTCCTATTTTTGGTACCACACACTTGCCAGATGTCTTGCATAACACAAACATTTTAAAACCTTTCCAAGGCTTGCTTTTGATTTGGATATAATTACTACTGTTGGACCTGGCCTTCCTTTAGTCTTTATTCACTCTTTGAGGCTACTCATTTCAAAGCATGCAAAATTCATACAATCAGCTTGTCCAAGGAATTTAGATGCTTGGTTATTATTAGGATTATTAGGCTTATTATTAGGCTTTTTTTTTCCAGCAAACCTGTGTAAGTAATCCAGCCCCATCTATTTGTACAATCTATTGAGCAGGGTGATCTATTTATTACATAATGGAAAAACAGGCTAGAATGATGGAAACTGTGTGCTTGGCAGTAGACATTGCAATCAATATTCCAGTCATGAACAAACTGTCAAAAATTAAGGATGCACAGAACTGTATTATTTTATCATGGGCTGGATTATTTTCAAAGGAATCTGGGGGACTTACAGGCTCAGCTCTCATTAAATTCTAATGGGAACTGGGAGTCAAAGTCTATTGAGCTGCCTTCAAAAAAAAATCAAAAAATCACAGCCATGGTGAATAATTTTATGAGGTGACCCAATGAAAATTAATTCCATCATGATCTATACTAACAGTTCAACAACTTCCTGGGCTTAATTTTTTTTCTTTTAAAAAGATTTTTAAAAAATATATTCCTATTTTTGTAATATTTCAAATTCTGTTTTCCTAGAAATAGTCTGACTTCTTTTTCCATTTATAACAAAATTATTTTTATGTCATTCTTTGTCTTCCCTACATCATACCTTCATGAGAAAGTGATGAAAAAAAATGCAACCACTGATATAGGCCCTAAAACTTAGATAAAAAAAAAAAAAAGGAACTGTGCAGGATAACGTTCTGATGCTTTACTTTCCAAAGGTAATCCTGACAAAAGAAAGCAATGTGATCAAATTTAGTGTTAGATTAAACAGCAAGTATCAATAGTTCTCCAACAGGTAATAATTTTTCATATCTTCATATCACCCACCAAGCTTTCTTTCAATAATGTATTCATATATTTAATTCTGTGCAAATCTTTATCAGAGTCCCAACTACATGCTGGGCTTCTGTATAATATAAATGATGAAAGAGAAAACCTGGAGTGCCAAAAATTTTCATGAAACAGTGCACTTCTCTTGCCATTGCATCAGTGATTGTCAGCAACATGGCCTGCTCTCCTCCTTCTGCATCAGTGTTAATGTATTTCCTCACATATGCAGAAGTAGTTCTTGCCAACTTTTTCCTCTTTTCCAACTTTTCCTCTTCATGACTCTACAGTACAATGTTCAGTCTTTAAAATTTTCATCTTCAGTCTTGCCAGAAGCAGAATTTTATACTGATGGTAGACAAATTTATGAATGATTTACAGAATCACAGAATCGCAGAATGGTTAAGGTTGGAAGGGACCTCTAGAGATCATCTAGTCCAACCCCCCCTGCTCAAGCAGGTACACGTAGAGCACGTGGCACAGGACTGCGTCCAGGCGGATTTGGAAGATCTCCAGAGAAGGAGTCTCCACAACCTCTCTGAGCAGCCTGTTCCAGAGCTCTGTCACCCTCACAGGAAAGAAGTTTTTCCTCACATGGAGATGGAACTTCCTCTGTTTCAACTTACACCCCTCCTCCTGTCACCGGCCAACACGGGGAAGAGCCTGGCCTCATGCTCCTTACAATCACCCCTCAGATACTTGAACATGTTAATCAAATCTCCTTTCAGCCTTCTCTTCTCCAGACTAAACAGGCCCAACTCAATCTTTCTTCATACAACAAATATTGCAGTCCCTTAATCATCTTCATGGCCCTACGCTGGACTCTCTATAGAAGTTCAGCCTCTTTCTTGTACTGAATTTTTATAATGAGGGTTCTTTTTCTGGTGTGTAAGACCAGATTTTTTACTAAGGGAGGCAGACGCTTTGCTCTGTCTGTCCTGAAGGACTCCATTATCATCTCATCCTTGCAAATGCAGAATCCACTGGTGAGGGTTACAAATCTGAATCCCCAGACAAGTGCAATGATACTATTCTCACTGAAATCACTGGTTACTTGACCAGATCCACCTTTGTTACTGGAAAGTCTTGTGGGAGAAACTGATTATATTCAAGATCCATAGTCCTGAATTTACTCCTTCATGCAATGGTCATTTTATATTTATATATATACATATATCTTCCCCATTGACTAAACAGCTGAGTTTTTTCCAGTCAGTTCCTTCATCTGACATCAAGGTATGTAAAACTGCAAAATCAATGAGAAGCTAAGGACCTTAATTACTAGTAAGAGTTGATTAATAACAGTATCTATTTCCTCTCTCCCTTTCTCTTCTCCAAACATCCACTGGTGGTACCAGATACAGTAATTAGAAAACACAGTGTAAGCATGAGGCAATTTTCTTTTACAATGAAACCTTTGCTTTTATTGCTCCATGAAAAGAGACAAGGTTTATTAAAATGACATTAAAAGATGAGATGCTGGACTGAGTTAAAAATAGGTTTTAGACAACTCAAAAAAGAAGGTAGGGAGTGAGATATGATTAAACAGCTAATCTGATGAATAAAAAGACAGAAGAAGGGAATGCGCTGCCTTTTTACTTAGACCAACTTTTCCTCCACTCCCCTCAATTTTCCTCTAGTTCAAAAGTTTTCTAGTGAACACAAGAATGCGTTTATAGACATGTCACTTTGCATGCATGCATGCATATACACATAAGATTTCTCATCTGATGTCAAGTGACCTTTTTATAAGATTTTTGGTTTTTTTCCTATGATAACATAATGCTTACTGTTTGGTTGGAAGCTTATGCCTAATCCTTCATTCAGACCCTAGATTTCTCAGAATATCTTAAATTAAGCTAATAAAGCAAACAGTTCCAAGAAAATATATCTGGTGTTCTCTGTGTGACTAGTCTATGTTCCTGGTCAGATTTTACTTTTATTATCAGTAATCACTCTCCATTAAAAAAAAAAAAAGTCATAAGGTACTTGTTTTCTTAAGAGTCAATGTTTATGGATCTTGTGTTCTCATTAAATCAATATCAATAAATTACAGGAATAAATGCAGCTGAGTACCATAAAAAATGCCAAGACAAACCTATGTTTTTTTAACCACTTAAGAAGCTAGGGTATTATTTTTTTCCTCACTACAAAAAGTTATTGAGGCTGCTGTTTGAAACTCCAGCATGCCTTCCATCAGCACCTACAAGGAAAGCCATACATTTTCAATCTATTGAAAACAATTGTGTGGAAAAACCCATTCTGTTGCTTCCAGACACAATCCAATCAGTGTAATGGTTTTTGAGAAAGAAGGAACTATATTCACATTTCATTCATGTAAAGAATGAGATAATAGAAGAGTTTCATGGTAGATGAGCACCCTGCAGGTACTGCAGCCTGTTGCAGCATATATGAGGTGTTTTTGGGTTCACTGCATAAGGTAAAAAACTCTTTTAAATTGTACCTTTCTCTCAGGCTTCAAATACAGTTTTTGTAAGTGGACTGAAGGAGGAACTAAAGGTATTTGCACCCCGATGCTACTTGCCCCTTTGAATGACAGCTCAGATGTTCTGGGAGAATTTACCATAATTCTTGTCTTCCTTTAATGAGGTGGAATTGACGCAAACAGCAGATTCCTGGGCCTTCACTATCAAATGTACATCATTATTTGCCTTAAAAAAAAATCCTAAAACAACTAAAACAAAAGCAACTAAAGAAATGAACAAGAAGTCTTGTTCCTTTTTGTTATTCTGTGACTGTAACCTTTGTGGGGTTTTGAGTTTTAATTGAAATCCTGTAACCGAGTTCAAACACAGAATGAATTTAAGTCCGTGTACTACAGAGCAGCACTACCAGAGAGATGCAGTTGTTTGACAAAGAAGAATGTTCCTTTGCTTTTTATAGTACTCCATTGTTATCAGCTTCTCTTTTATTGTAGTGGGAAAGATAGCCACCACTTTAGTGTTCAAATACTGTGCTCATGACAATCCCTTCTCAGCTGCTCATATCTTTACAAACCCAATTCCTCCTGAGCTGAAACCACTCAGCACAGTTGCACTCTAAGCACAGATGCAACTGATTTTAAAAAGCAGGAGTTAACAAAGACATGTCATTAAATCAAAAAACTAAAAAAAAAAAAAAAAGCAGAGCTTTAGACATTTAGACATGTTAAAGAACTGAGTGGTGGAAAATTTGTTCTTCAAGTTGACTTGTTTCATAGTTCTTCCATCTGTTAATTGATCAGTTTTAATTCAAGAAATGCAAATGCTTAACTGAATGCAAATTATATAATATATATGTATATGAGCCATAGTAAAAATAAGCAAGATAAAGTGATTTTTTGAGGAACAGTCTTGTACAGTTCAACATTACAAAGAAGCATAAAGGACTTCTCCTTGGAAAGCTTTATTAGTTTTTACATGCAGTCCTTGCCTTTCATTTTAAACTGTCTAGCCTCATATTTTGGATCAGTTCTACAACAGAATTCAGAATAGATTATAGTTATATTTTGTTGGCAAAGAACCGCTTTTATTATAAAAACAAAAGATTTTTTTTAATAATACATTAGCATTGGCAGAGTTTATTTCAGCCTTCACCAAGCTTTTCAGCAACACAATGCAACTTGCTTTACCAATGCATCTGCTATTTGGGATTTGCGAGTCCAGGACTGGCAGTCAGCAACCATGCCCATCCACGTACTTGCATGACATGGTACGAGCTAATGCTGCATTTGCAATTGATGAGGCCCAGGTGAGCTCATGCAGAAACTTCCCACGAAAATAAAAATTTCTGCATGATTCAGCAAAGCTTGAGAGTTCTTTGATCCTCCCACAAACCTAAAGGAATCTGAAAGAAGCTAGACAAATGTTTATATTGCATTTTATTCTTGTATGTTTATGTAGTGCATAACTATTTCATGAAAGTTCTTTAATTCACAGAATGCTTATAACTCTAGTCTTCAGTCTTCTAGAGGTAATTTGAACTTTTATTCTTTTATTGAACTGGATATTTTTTGTGGAGGCAGGGCACTAACTATGCAGTTGAATTTAGAATGGTAAAAACAAGATTTCACATTGAGGATGAATAATTCAGTTTTTAAGTTTCTAGCAAGATAAGAATAAGTATTGCTGTCGAATGATCTTTATCTTATTTGTCCAGAAACAGCACAGACCTAAAGCCATAAACAGATTGTAGAGGAGACATTTCCGTCTTACTCTTTCTTTCACACTTTCAAAGATCTTTCTTTGCAAATCTGTCCAACTAAATTAGAGAATATTTTTTTCTCTTTATAAGCTGGTACTTTTTCAGAGTGAAAACCTTTAGTTTATGCATCAACATCTATAAAGCACTTACATGTGCTTCCTTTTTAAGTTGTATATGTTTTTAATTAATGCATATACATATCTGCGCACCACAATATTAATGTTGTATCACATAACAAAAAAGCAACAAAAATTACAAAACCTGAACAACTGCATGTTTTCACATTTCTTACATATAAAGCTCCAGCCAACATATCCTAACCATTGGATTTACAAGATATTTAAGACGAGGTTTCTATCCGTGACCATAGCTACTACACTATTGTTCTCAGCAATGACAATTAAAAAAAATATATAGTTCTTGCCCTTTTCAGTCTCCCTTCACTTTCCAAAAGTCCCTCTTCCAGAAGTGGTATTCTGATGAAATATAGGGCCTTTAACCTCCTCTTCATCTTCACATATCTTTTGGTATGTATCTTTTGTATCTTCTTGAGCAGTGCTCCAGAGAGAAAAGAAATATATTCTTATCAAAGTGGGAACACATTTCCAATCTGAAGAGCTCTTCCCACCAGCAACTGCTTCAGACCCAGAGGCAGGACCTCAGTTCACATAAATCAGTGTAAAACATCATTGAATCTACAAGAATCTACCCTTTCATAAGATTCCCTCCCCACCCCAAGACTGGAAACTCAATGTGAAAAAATTAAATCTCCTTTCTTAATTGTGCCAGAATATGTGTTTCTTTAATAAGAAGAGAAAAGCAGCTTCTAGAAATAAAATTAAATATGGCCAAAGAGAAGCTGATGGAGATTTTTCTGAGTTATTTGTTCTTCATTGTATATTTAATTATAACTGCAAAGATTTAGTAAAGTCTAGTTGTGTTTTTCCTCTAAAGCTGTCCTCGGACAATATGATTCTCCAGAGAAAAAACAAAGATAGCTGAAATAGAACAAAAATAACCTGAATAATATTTAGAGTTAAGATTTCACTCCTATTATTCAACTTGCCTGAATCTATTATTTTAGTCGGTTGATTAAAACCCGTTGGTATTTTAGGAATACTCTTCAAATTCTCTCTTTCAAGTTTCTTTAGTAATTTGAATTTGGGATAATTAGAATTGGGGCAGATATTGAGGTGTTAAGGGACTTTATTAACTTTCAGGACATTGCATGTCTGTAGGGATGCTTCAGTGTTGGACAAGACTGCCTAAAATGGCAGACAGCTGACAAAGTCCTTGTGTAATTTTACTATTAGACTCCTAAAGAATTATTGCATTCTGAAAATAATTGCATATTCTAACATATTTTGCTTGTATCAATGTGAGACTTTCCAGAAGAAATTTTAGTAACTGGAGAAATTCCTAAAGTCCCTTAACACCTCAATATCTGCTTATAAAGTTCCACAGACACCTAAATCAGACACTAATGTGTTTATTCCAGCCTTTTATCAAACTCCTAAGTGCCCTTAGGTTTTTCCAGCAAGGTATTGCGTTGCTGTGCTGGTCCTCCTTGGAGCCCAGGTCAGTTTGGTACTCCCAAAGTGGGGTCTCCCAGGTGGAACCTCCCACAGGCAAGACCAAAGGAGACCATGGGACTGTCAGGCCCATGAGGTTTATATCCAATGATTTTTTTTTCTCCCTTCTCTATTGAAGGGGCACCTGGGTACACAAACTAGGCAGTAGCAACAGCAGACTCAGATTGGAACAGACTTCCCAGAGAGGTTGCGGAGTCTCCTTCTCTGGAGATCTTCAAAACCCGCTTGGATGCAGTCCAAGTGTGTCCTGTGTCCAAGTGCAGTCCTGTGTGTGCAGGGGGGTTGGACTAGATGATCTCTAGAGGTCCCTTCCAACCTTAAGCATTCTATGATATTATGATTCCGCTATTCTATGACTCAGAACAGGTCTCCACAAGGATATCAGAGGATGGGGACACGAGGAAACACAACAGCATTTATTTGCTGCCCAGCTTAAAGACAGCCTCCTCCAGGCTATGGTTGTCCATCTGGAGGGATGGAAAACAATCCGAGGAGCCTTTTTGTCCCCTCTAAAGATTTTTTCTCTGATACAGCTTATGGGAACTGTCATTGATTCCTCAGAATCCCATGTTTAGGCACCGATATTTTCATTTTACAGGGAATTTGGATCTGACAAGCTACATATTTAAGAGGCCCTGGCGTGACTCAGAAACAGCTAGAAGGAGCTTGTTTTACCATGCTGTATCAAGTTAACTTGTCAGATACCTTGCCTTTGCATGACTAGCAAATCACTCTCTTGCCTTTCAAATGAAAAGCCACCAGGCAGTGTGTGAAACTAAAAATTCCCATTACTAAGTTAGCCCTTATAGTCTGTCTCTGTTACTATTTAAAATTGTGTAGCATTATGCAGATAGAAGGAGAGGAATCAGCTGTGGAATGCAGGTTGCCCAGGGAACAATGTCCCGTTATCACAGTCCTGTTCTTCTCTTGGAAGTAATACATATAGCAAAATGATTAAAACCAAGGAGAAAAACAAGAAGCTGCATTGTTTTTCAATACATTGAATTTTTCTATTTAAATACTAAAATGATTAAATCAGTTCATCATTTAGTGATATTAAAGAATCATTTTATGAATAAAAGTGTGGCTCATATCTCTAAACTTAGTATTTCTGAGAGAAAAATCACTTATCCTTTGGGACTTCTAAGAAAGAGGGAAATTAATTTTCCTGGTGTTCAGGAATTTAAACAGCATATAAAATTACATCTGTCTCTCCCATTGCAGTCTAATACCTGAAGAAGTGGTATATTTTGGAGGGCAATTTTACTTCTGAATTTTTATCTCATCCATCTGGTAGAAGTACTGAATTTCCAGGTAATGCACGTTTGCACAGTGTGAAACATGTCCCAGCATGGAGAGCTCCAGCAGAGTGACTGGAGTGACTAGAGACTAAAGACTAGAGACTAAAGTATCTATACAGACAAAGGCACAAGTCCTGAAAGGTTTCATAAAAGAGTCCCTTCCAGATATTTAAGCAGAGATTGCAATAGCTGCAATAAAATACATTATATCATGTATTCTCCAAGAATGAACAGACAAGGAAAAAAATCCTAACTTGGAGACCTCATGGTAGAATATCTGAACACACTTAATGGTAACATTATGCTGACTTCAAGGGCTCAGCAGAATACAAATGCTCACATATTTGGAGGAGCTCTGAACTTTGTATTAATTAATGTATGGGAGAGCTCACTGTGCCTAATTAATGTGTCAATTAATACCTTATCTTAAAATCTTAGAAATAGATCTTTTATCTTAGAAATAGATCTTAGAAATAGGTACATAGAATGCATTATTAAAAAAAAAAAAAAGATAAGAGATGAGGGAATTATTCTACTGGAAGATGTGAGTCTAGAAAGGCTGGAAATGTATTGCTTTCAAAAAGTTACTGTTTCCTAATAGAAAGCTGTGAAAAGCATTCCATTTGGATGTGTTCCACTTACTTACTTATTTTCTTCCCTTACTTTGTATTAGCAGGGCTATTTACATGAAAACAACATCTTTGTTCCTTAAGAGTTCATCTGCTACTTATTCCCTGCCTCAAGTCAAAATAATGCTATGTTTGTGAGATTTTAATCACCTCTACTGCAAACAATTATGAAATTATAAACAGAAGATTATGACTTGAAGTGGGTACTAAGTGGCAGGAGCTGATGAACTCTTAAAAGCAAAGATCCTGTTATCATGCAAATGATTCAGTAATGAAGAAAATGAATCAAAAATCATGTTAAAAGTCTAAATATGAGCATCTGAATCATAGACAGCAGTGGGTCTTTCAGACTGGATAATGGTGGTTTAAATGATTTCATAATAAACATGTGAAGCAATTCCAGCAGTTGTTAATTCATTATATAGCAATTTTTGCATCTGCAATATTTCTTTTTCATTAGCAAGATTTTGTTTTGAAATACGGAATCCTACCGGAGTTGATCTACTTTGAATCTGAGTCTTACTGGTTTCTTTAGATAATGAAGGCCTTTCACACTTCTTAAATATGTATGGTAGTTACATTTGAGAAAAGCAAGACAGGAAGGGTTTATCCTTCAGCTTCTCTGTTCTCCCCATTGAATGATGTTAAGAAAGTCAGTGGTAATCCGGAAATGTTCAGCTACAGAGAAACCAGCAGAAAAAGCCACCAGTCTACATATATGCAAACTCTTGCACAGCAGCACAGGTGCACCCTCCCTCCAGCTCAGCCACGAGCACAAGTACACGGTCTTAGCTTGCTGCCCGACGTGTACACTTATTTGCAAGGCAAGACAAATAAAGACAACCATCTTCAATCCACTTACCTTCCCAAAAGGTGTGTGGGATTTGCACAGAGGCACAGCTTCTTCTCTCTTTTTCAGTGCTGATCCTCTGAGGGAATGATTCTAAGTTTTCTGCTCAGTGTATCTGGGTAGACTTTATTGATACCACTCTCTCCTTATTAACATCTGATTAGCAAAGTTGATCAACTCAGTGATGACACTGTCCAGACAGACATGCTGCTCTTGGGCATGCATAGATTTGGATTGCCCTGACAAAGCCCCTTTAAAAAGTGTGAGTGTTTGTTTTGTTTTGCTTTTCCCAGAATGCCCTTTGTTCTGCACTCAGCTTCTGTAAAAAGTAGCTGGATATTTCCATCACCGAATTATGGGTATTGTTTAGGGATCTCTGCACAAGAATCCGCTAAACCAGCTAGCTTTATATGCTTTTGCAAGTGTGATTTATTTCTGACAGCCAAGTGAAGGGTCTGAAAGGCCATTTTAAAGACTGCAATTACTGCTGGCATAAGAACGGGAGGACACGAGGACACTAGCAGCTGGAGAGATTTTTAAAGCCACCGTGGTCAGCAGAGCGGATCTTTTGCAAAGTTGTTCCTCCTAGCGGTAGTGGTTCCTCCTAGTTGAGGACTAAGGCACAGCCCAGCTTCCAGTGGCAGAACTGGTTATGCCAAAACTGAAGCCACTGAGAGAAATCCAAGTTACTCTGAATTCTGCATGCAAATGGTATTACGACACTGACTTCCTGGTTTGCATATACTTGAATGAATGTTGAAGTGTTGGTCGAGCAGGATGGAGATGAAATGAAGAATTTGGCACACATGACTCAAGTTCAACAGGCTGACTTTTATGATGGGACAGCAATCAGCTGAAAATAGAAGTTTCTTCAGAACTGCATCTTGAGAAAATGACTGATATATGTTAGATGGCAAGGTTTATTTTGCTAAATAAATCTTCAGTTACCCTAAATGCATGACTATATGTGATACGATGAGAACAACGGCTTTGAAGCTTGCTTCAGATGCTACCTCTAGACCCTGAGATAAATTTGTATTTCAGAGACCATAAGCCTCAGCTTCGCCTGCTCCCTTTCCTGAAGTCACATCCTCTAGGACGAACAAATAATTAAACATTTAAGTTTAAGCACAAATGTGACCAAAGGAGGTACTTCTCTCCAAACTTTATTTTAGTGTTTAGGTTCCTGAGACTGAAGGTTGTGGAATTTCTGTCACTGTTACATAGAGATTTGAAGATTTTTGCAGAATGTCATCAAAGATTTTTTTTGCTTCAAGTTTACTTTCAGTTTGATACATTTAATGACCCTTAACTGAACCAGAGCAAGATCTTCAAAGGGCATATATTTGAAAGCCACATGAAGTTATGTCATGTAGAGCCTTAATACAGCTGCAGAAGCATTCACATGTCTGTGTCTTATTGTGCTTTCTCTTAAGACTATCTGCCAATAGGAAATTTCACAGTGTCATTTACATGATATTTTCTTTCTGTAAAGCTACCTTGCAAAACTTAAGGTGCTCGATGAAGAAACTATTGCAGTTTTTGTTATAATCAAGACTTTTTTTTATGTTCTTGTGACTCATAATTTTATGATATCTCACTGATCTTGGTTAAGTCAATAGACCATATGAAAAAATCAGTTTAAAATGAGAAAATCAGCTTAAAAATAGTTTTTGACTGCCTTTTCTCAATATGGAAAGTGGTAATCTCAGGCACAGAATTCAGAAAGTTAAATGAAATGTACTGTATGCTGTAATAACCTATCTATTATAAAGTCTGTGGCATGAATATAGCAACCTAACTCATGATACCTTAATTTGACACTTATATGCTTTTTTAATTTTTTTTTTGTGTAAATACAATTCTAGGTTTTCATATTTACATGAGTAAAACTCTTCCTGCAATGCGGAAGTGTGAAACACACAAACAAGCTACATACCGTCAGTTGTATTCTTGCTATTCTCTCTAAAAATAATTGGAGGTAGAACATATAGTTTAAATATAGATAGAAGTTAATGCATTTGCTTTCCTATTTAAAACTCTGCACAAGAGAGAGATAACAAGTAGAAAACTGCTTCTAAATACCATGACTATGGTATATTTGGAATGTTGACATTCCCTAATAATTCTCAGCCTTTTTACCCTCACTGCTTCATTTTCTCTTCTAAGACCATACAGTGTACAAACTGTGTCTTTTAATAATTTTACTAGGTTCTTAATACTGTTGTGATGTTTTAATGAAGATTCAAGGATTTGGCAGGCAGTAGGCCAACTGTTTTCACTGAGACAATTAGCGAAGTGAGTTACACAGAAGTGGGAATTATGATATTTTCCCTCCTACTCAGTCCTTGCTGTATGTTATAGCAACCTGCAAATGCTACATGCTAATTGTAAAGCAGTAGGCTTCTATCATTCCCTACTGCAGAGAAACAACCGGCGCACTGTAACAGACATACTTCTCTGTTATCCCTGTTTGCCAAAAAGCAACAACAGCAGTTCATTCTTGGTCAGGTCCCAGTTGGGGCTATGTAATTACCGTTGCAGTGGATCAGAAGCAATTAATTTTATTCCTCTTGCTTTAAAAAGCAGCAATCAAAGAGCGGAGGGGGAAGAGTTTTAATGCCAAAATATGATCCAACACAGAGGTTACACAACTAAAATAAGAAAATGTAAAGCAATTGAAAAGTTGAAAGAGCAGTAGCTCACCTGGCATGCACTGAAGAGTGCTATAGTTTATGCAATGTATTGCAGGTTTCCAACGTTTCCTAACATTGCTTTTATTAAACCAAATGTTTATAAAAGTGATCACGAAGTGCTGTCTTTTCTACAACAGCCAGCTTTGTTGCTTGGTTATTCTTGCTCATATCTTAGAAAAGGATACCATAATATCCTCACAAAAGCGTGAGTCATCATGACTATTAAGGTGCCTGTTTACACAAATCCCTGTTCACACTGGTTTCAGACTAAGAAAAAAAGACTTCTTAGTAGGAGAATCCACCTGCGAGCTATTTAACTGATTTCCAGGCATAACTTGCATTTCATTTTCAAAATAAGAAATTAATCACAGTACTAAATCCTTCTATGAAGTCTGGCACCACACCCTTCACTTTCTATACGTATTAGTTGTAAAATAATTTGGATAATATGTAAATTGCATACTTTTAGATGTCCCCTGAACTTCATACAGCAAAAATGTCTTGTTCATGTACAGGAGGTGATACACATAGGAAAAAAAAAGATTAGCCTAAAGTTAGCAATACACAGTAAGATCAACAAGTAAGCTGTCATTTTTTTTCAGTGAGCTTCCAGGAGACAAATAAAGCTTCTTTGAAAGCCAAGGTACAGTTTGCCTTTCCCTTTTTCAAAAACTATGTCCAGAAAAGAATATGCTGTGTGAGTAAGAGGATAGCACTTTTGTTAGGGAATAGACGATCTAAAATATGTGGCAAAAACTATCTTAGATCTAACATTATGTTCCAATATCCTTTGAAACAATGAGCTCCTTAGTCTGGCAACAAAAGTATATTCTAGTTCTGACCCACCATAGTGCTCTTGGAAAGAGACTGCAATAAAAATGATGTACTTGCTTTGCTAAATGATCCATTTCTATTCAGATAACAAACCTCTCAACATCTGAAAATGTTATCTCGTCTCTTTTGAAACTGAATGGGCTTGTCAATAGACTTTTTCATGGGTGAATTGACTCAGACCATTTCAGGGAAAGGTTTATAGGGGGGAACGGCAGAGAAATACATACGAAATATGAGGTAGGATTAGATTTTGTTCTGTCTCCTGTATCATGCTAATGCTAATCCATGTATCATTCTTTATTTTTATGTTAAGGTTTTCCTTTTCATTTTTATTGAATGCGAGTGTTTTAATGCAATCGGAGGCTGCAATAAAACACATTGTGGTGGTAGCACAGCAATTGGGAACCCCAGGGCTAGACTATCAGCATTGCCTGGCACGCAGAAGGCAGGAATGAGACAGACACCTCACTGTGCTGCTGTGGTCACTGAACGTGTACCACAGGCAAGCTCCTTGGTAAGGAGCATCTTATCCCTTGAAACCTGGTGTCTTTCCTATTGCACAATCAGACCATGCACTCACTACACTACCCACGACTTGGGCTACACCCCTCAGATGACACAGCATGTGGAGATGTCCTTTTTGGAACCTCCTGGCAGGTGGTCTTATCGCATGAAAACTTCAGAAGATTAGGAGCACTGTAGGAACAATTTTTCTTGCAACTGTAATTTTAAATTATAAGGTGCAATATTACAAATGCAATATTAAGTGGCAAGGTTAAGTTAAACTGAAAGTCAAAGTCTTAAATTCATTGGTGCTGGTGTTCCTCTCGCTACATCTCATTTGCATTGGTTTAACACCAGTAGATTTTTCATTAGAGCACTTTCTGATACATCAGAGCACAACAGAATATGTTCTAGCTACGAATTAAGACTCAGGGCCAGAGGCAGAAGAAGGGTTCAGCAGCCACTCAACATATGATAATAACAGTCAGGAAGTTATTCTGGTATAAACGTTAGCTTTTTTATTATTTTTTTTATTTTTTTCGAAGAAAGCTAATACATGTTTAAAGCAAGTACACTGGGTTGCAGAAAACAGAAGCAACACACACAGTTGTTTCTTGCACACACACACACACAAAATCCATTATCAAAGCACACATTAACTGGAGCAGTCATTTGGTTAATAAGCAGGAATGATATGGAAATGGACTGAAGCAGATTGTTTTGTCTGCATTACTCATGCATCTCTGGGTAAACAGCTTCATCTCTTATGAATGGCTTCAGTGTAGATTCTGTTTTAGGTGGTACACTGAAAGTTTGCACTCCAACCTCGTTGTATCATTTGTGCAGTACGCCTCTCTGGATCTTTACAGAAATATTGAGGAACCAAATACACAAAAGCTTTTATAATAATATACAATCCCAATTCATAACCATTTTATTATTTTTCCAGGAAAATGCCTTTCTGTTGCTGAAGCAACATAATTTGGTACTGACAGTCTGACTAAATACCAGCCTACCAGGAGGCGAACCTGCTTAATTGCCTGAATTCTGGCTTTATAAAACAGCTTTCACACCTTAAACTGGACTAGCTTGCATCTGTGGCTGTCAGGTTTCTAGCTTGTCAATGAAGAAATCAGCTGCCCATGTTTCTTAAAGAATACCCAGGGGTGCCAAACCTCATGAATAAAGTCAAAACATACAATCTGATTTCCATACAGAATAACAATAACGTATTTTGTTAATAAGAACTTATGCAAATTACTGTACCTTACTTTTGTCCCACTTTTTTATGAACGGAAGATACCATAGTATGCTTCTGAGGGGAAATTAAATCAGACTTCTTGTTAGAATATAGATCCCGCAAATTTTACAGCCAATCTGACTGTAATCTCAATTATGTCATCTGGTCCATTCAGAATTTTTGCTAATTCCTTTGTGAGTTGCATGTTTAAGTTCTTTTTTTTGTCTGTTTGTTTGTTTTTTCTTCAATAATGAAAATATATTTATGAAAAGCCTGCCACCCACCAAGAACTGCAAATGAACGAAAAATCATGGCCTTCAATTCTGAACATCAGCTGAGTTGAGAGGTGTGAAGAAGGGCAATCTAATTGCTCTACAAGTAACTGTTTTTTTTACCCCCATACAACTTTTCTTTTTAAACTCAGGCTTGGATCAAGGTAAACCGATTTCTTCACAGAAAAGACAAATGTTAAACAACTGCAAAGCTCCATTTTTTTGAAATGTGAATCCTCTGCTTATAAATCATAAAAGAAGTTTGCTGGTATCAGATGTTGTATTAAAAAAAAATCCTGCATGGCCTACTTTCCTACAAATTATTTTTCAAATAGAAAAGAATGTGTACACTCTCCCACACTCAAAAGATAATACTATATTCAAAGTACATTAAGAATAGAAAGTTAATCTCTTAAATAATAAAAAATGCTGGAAAACAGATTCTCTCTCAGATTTTAAATCAAAGTCCATTACTGTGGGAGTTGAATATCTTCCGTATAAAATCAATATCAATAGCAAATCCACATTGATTTTATGGCATTTGTCATACTTATCTGCTTTGACATCAGAATTTTGCTGTGCATTATTAATTCAACTGTGTTCTTTATGTGTACTGGTGATACAATCTTTAATTAGGTAATTACCTACTATTTTTTCAACAGGACACAGAAAATGACTGTCTCTTCATGAGAAGAAATACAATGTTTTTTTCTTATTCTCCTGTTCATTGTGTAGTCCTGACCTTATTTATTTCAGAATCTGTTCATTTAGCAAAATAATATTAATTTCTGAATAGACTCCTTTGTGATATTGCTATCAACACAATAGGGCTCAAAAGCAAATAATTCATCTTCACAATATTGTAAATAAGTAAAATCTTCATACAGTTAAGCCCTGGGGAGCAACTATTCTCTGATCAATCTGCAAGTCTGTTTCTCTTGATTGTTCTTCAGGCCCATGCTCTTGGGCTTCTACCAAAATTAGAGAATGGGAGAGAAGTGGAGGAATTACACATCTCCCATTCAAATGCAGAGGTGAGCTGTAGTCAGACTGTGCCTCTGGACTTCACAGATGGGAAGGTTTTCCAGGTTCCACAGCTTAGACTTAGTCAGACTTTTGCCCTAACTTTATGCACACAAACATACCGGTAGATTTTTGTTGAATTTTCTATTTTTATAGCATTTCAGCAAAGTAGCTCATTTCCAAAGGCCTTCAGTTGAAACTGGAAGCATTTTATCTTTTTCTGGACAATAGGTCAGATTTAATAGCACAGATTAAAAGGTAAAGGAGTTCATTATCTTAGAAGATGGGAAATGTAATTTGAGTCTGCTCAGATTTGCCTCTTTCAGACAAATGCTCTTGCCACTAAATCATAATATCAAAGAAATATGACATAACCATCACCACTGCTTGACAAGAAAAATTCAGTACTCTGAAACCAAGGAGAGTTTAAAGCAGCTAGAGTGAAATATGTGGTAAGCACATGACAGTCTGAACCCTTGCATATCACATGTGCAAGCTGTGAAGGCAAATCAGTGCTGTGTAACTTTTAAATTTTCAACTGTTTATGAAATTTTAGGGCAGAAGTTAGTGGAAGGATTAATCTGACTTCAATAGAAGTTTATCTCATAATAAAGCATAGCTGGAAAAATAAACGAGTCATTTAAATGTTTTTTCCACCAGTAGGTGCATTATTTAAATTCAATATATCACATTTTGAAACAAATGAGACAAACATATATGTATATCTTTCTATAGCTGGTATGAAGTGCGGAATATCTTAAGAAAACAGCAACACATAATGGGAATATATAATTTTCCTATTCTGTCTTTAGGAAGTTTTAGAATTTCGTTCACACTTCCTTACATAGTTTAGGGAAAATATAGTTCTTGTGCTAGTGTTCTTACCACCAAGCATTTTTCGTTTCGCTTAGAGCAACTTGGGAAATAAAAATATCATTTCAATTCACACAGAATTTCAAAATCTTTTTGGCATTGAGTTTCAAGATTTGAAAGGTATACGGAAATAAATTTGAAATGTTTATAATATTTTATTTCCTCTATTACATCATGTTTCATATGGCTAATTTTATTTGGAAATTTAAACATGAGGATTTCAGAAGTTCAAGTGAGGGAGGGAGATGTTAGATTCCTAATTTGTTTTCCAGCAACCAGTTCTAAATGGACAGCAATGATTTTTATCCATCGACCAACAACTAAAAACCTGGGGAAAATGCAATACCCACTGAAGCTAACAGAGGACCTTAGACCTTTATTTAGCAGATCTAGTAACTGTGACATTCTTTGAGCAGAAAAAATTAGTTTCTCACTTAGGCACCACAAAGTATATCTTATTGATTTTTCACACCAAAAGTAGAAGGAAATGAAGATCTAGGAAGGAAAATAAATTCTTGTATTGACCATGTACACTGCATATGATACTGCCAGATTTTCAGACAATTGGCTTACATAGATCACCATCTCTACCGCACGTTAAGTTCACACAGCTTCGAGCTATGGGGACACATATAGGGGATAGAAGCAATGAAAGTACAGTTTATGCATACATGCATCTTTAGCTTATTGAGAAATCAACAAACTGCACATTTGAATTCTTCTGTCCTGAATTTACTTTGGTCTGAAAACAAACCATTAGAAGTCAGAATTCTTTCTCTTTATTCTCACAACTTGGCAAACTGAAGAAAATGGAAGACAGAAAATGTCTGTCTTTTCTCCCTTTCTCTTTTTCTTTTTCATTTTCTTCTCTAAAAGGGAAAAATGAAAGCCCAATAAATATAGCTGAGCGAATGATGCCTGAGTTGTTGCTACACTGCACATATTCTTATAGCCTTCTAAATTGTAAAATGTTAACAGCAAAACTAAATCTTGACATGTTGATAGCTAAAACCATACTGCAATATGGCACATCAATTGCCTGTTATGTTTTTGAGGACCAAAAAAATATTCTCTTCTGTACCATTAACATAAATCAAACTGGTTAAATCACTTTAATACTCCAGGTGCTTTTTTTCTTCCCACTCAGATGACACAATGTTTGATGTCAGTGCTGGTTGCAGCAGGGAAGGATAGCAGGGCAAAGAAGAGGGGGAAGGGAAATCAGATAGACTGTAGATTTGCAGAAGGGTTCTGTACACAAATCAAGTTCAATAAGCTTGTCAGATGAACATTTCACATTAAACAAAATAATAACCTGGCATATGATTTTAAATTGTTTCTTTTTTCTTTTTTTTTTTTTCCTCCCCTCTCTTCTTCCTTTTCCCCTGCCCCAGCCAGGTTTCAGAAGAACAATGCAGGGCTGTAAGCACTGTGCCAAAGAGACTGCCCCTCAAACTCAGAACAAGCATTTCAAAGCTTCCATATCCTTGGCCCTCACCAGATGTTGATTTTGACAGCAGAAAAAGTACCATTTTTTCCAGAACCTCAGAATGGTTGAATTATAGCTAGTGCAAAACAAATAGATAAATATAACTCTACAGCACTGGAAAATTACTGTGCACAAGTAATGTTTCCTGAGCCCAGCTGAAAGATCTGAAAGATATCAATTAAATTAAAATAAATAGGAAAAAAAGAAGTCCAATTGACATTTGAGTGCTTTGAATATTTGGAGGGCTAAATCTCATGCCTTAAGTAAGCAAGTTAGGACCTCAGCATTCTCCCTTTTAACCACCAGTAACTGATTTTTCTCAAAACAGTTCTATCCAGTTGCTAATAAATATTTAAGTTTCTGATCATATCAAAAGCCCATGTTGAATTCCTCTACTCAAAGAAGGAATGGAGCTCAAAATCTCAGGGTTCATTCAAGGTAATCAGTTTTCAAACTTGTTTTTTTTTTGTTTGTTTACTTTTTCATTAGAAGTTTTTTTTTCATGAGCAGCAGCAATTTCAGACCACTAAAACTGTAATTAATTGTAATGGAGTGACTAGACCTTATTTGCCTGATGAGTGTACAGTCCACCTGGTGCCCATTCTTATACTAGGGCTTGCTGCTGCTTTCAAACACAATTATATGAGTTGGCAGCTGAGAGGCCTGGTTTTGCTTCTGCTGCTGCCTATATATAATCTCAACGTTTGCTTTGGCATCTGTGCCTCAGTTGCTCCCATCTGCAGTAAAGGTGAAAAAAACAAGCTATGCAAATCACTTTTAAGATTTGTGCATAGGGGAGTCCTAGCTGTATGTACAAAGCATTAGCCAATTCATTCTCTAGTGTAATTAGGTTTCTTGTAGCTAATTCTCTTTATATCATGATGTATTGCAAAACTGTTATTAAAGACCATATTTCTGAATGCCTCAAAGAAATTAGGTTCTGATTCCGTTCATATTGAATTTGATGGCAAATTTCTCGTTAAATTCATTGGTTCAGGATCACAGCTTAATGAGCATAATTTTCTGAGTCTGTTCTTGGTATAACAAAGAGTTTTCATTATACTGTAGTCTCTGTTCATTGCAATACTCAGGTTATAGTCAATATATCATTAAAGGAAACTCAGTAAATGTGTAACTACATTCAAAGTGACTCAGAGTAAAATTTTAATAGGGGAGATGTTGTAAGTAAGAGAAACTCGCACATGAAGGACTCAGATACAGAACTATTTGTTGAAAGAGTACCTCAAGTCCTCGGTTTCTCTTGTCCATAAATTGCATTCATAATCGACAGCTCATTAACAACTCATTAAGGAAACTGAATATTACACAAACAGACGCATTGCAGCAAAGGAGACAAAGACTGAATTCATGAAAAGGAACACAGGGAGATATTTTTCAGTTGAGGAGTATGACTTCATTAATGGCATTTGGGGTCTTTTTCTCTTCATTTGAATTGCAGCAAAGAGATCTAGTGATAACCACCGCTCCTCAGTAGCCATGGAAAAATGTATGTGCTGTATGCAGACAATAGACCAGCTGTATAATCATGCAGCATCTGCTTTCTACACACCAAAAGATTTATGAAATAGGAACAATTAAAATTCTGCTAAAATGGATATAAAGCAAAAAGGAATCCAGTAACCATTTCTACAGTATCTGCTGAATGAGCTCAGTAGTCTCCATATTACAGCCCAGGAATATCTGCAGCATCTTCTGGATGAGCTCAGTATCCTCTATACTACAGCCCAGGAAATACCACTGCTTTGCAACACCAACAGTCCTCAGAAAGTTCCAGTGAAACCTAGCATGTTGCTGTTACCTATTTTTTTAGATAAGAAACCTTAGAAAACCATTTAAAAAATAAGGATAAAGAAACAAGGAAGCCTTTCAAGCTGCAAATTTTATTCCATGACCCATCCACTGCATTTTGATTGCTAATTTCACAGGAAGTTCAGCAACATAAGAATTTTAAAGTCCATTGGACCAAGAATAGATCGATAGCTACAGGATATGAAGGCAGTGTTAAAATCTTCCCCATGTTCTAGCAGCATTTCAAAGGAGGTGTTGGTACCGCAGCTACACCGCCAGCTGCACACTACACAGCTCCACAATCATTTATCAATACAGTAGGATAAACGGCTTGGACCAGACATTAACACCAATACCTGGGGTTATTTAAGTGTTAGAATAATATTAGTATAAAAAAATTATTCTGCTGACGTACTTTAAGTAACAAGAATGAAGAACTCTGATGTAGTGTGCAATCAAAATAGACTTCCTTTAAAAAAAAATATAGCATAGAAGATCTTGTGAAGAAAAAGTTTTTTTTTCCTATCTACAGGCAAAGGAAGGATAGAAAGTTATGAATTACTCATGTTCAGGGTTTTAAAGGTTCTTTGTTGTTTCACTATACTTTATTACAAGATCTATTTTGTACAGTGATAATTAAACAGCGATAAATTTCTTCTTTTTCCTTTCTTGAAGAAATTTACTTGGCCAAAGACTCCATTATGTTATGTCATATATGTGGAGTTTCTGGCCATGCTGAGATCTGTAGAAAGTGTCCCCTGAAGACGTCTGGGTATGCAGAAATGACAGTCTCAATTATGACATTTTTGATCTGGAAATTTCGTAATGGATTTCTCCTCCCTGAAAGAAGGTTCTCCTAGATCTCCCTCTGTCAGGTCCAGGGAGGTCCAGGGTCCTATTCACAATAAATGTCAAACATTCATAATAAACTGCTGCTGTACTAAAACTGGAAAAATTAACTAACTCAAATCTAAATGCTGTTGAAAGGCTCTTTTGCCTCCTAAATAACAGAGATAATATGAATTTTCTAAAGAATGTATCAAGGCAGGTAGAAGAAAATGCCAAGAAAACTAGATCTTAATGATGAAGCAAAGTATAAATTCATCTGAAAATTATTTTAGTCATTACTTTCAGCATTCTTATGTACTAAAGCTGAAGAGCCCTCTGCAAGACTATCTGTTTGAAGAAAACCTTTATTTCAAGAATGAAATGTCCATGCAAATGTAAAAGTGCTACTTTATAGAGATGCTTTGAGATCTTTCCAATGGAAATACATGGTAACAAGATTTCACTTTGGACTTTTACCTATCTTGTATCTACAAATTATGCATCTACCAGCAAGATAAAGATAACCCTGTCACTCTATCAGATTAACAGAGACAGAAAGACTCAGAGCTACGAGAATGAAGGTTGATAGTATCTACATTCTATTTATTTATAATTGTATAATAACATTACTTACAATTTTCAAAGGCATGATTGGTACTCAAACAATGGTTGTTAGGCACCTGGTGCTATTGTTTTGACACCATAATATCCAGTGAAGACTCAAGTACTCATATGAATGACTCCAAAATAATTAATGGTTGCACGTTATTACAGTAAAACTTGCATAACATTGTTATCCCAAATTATAGCAATAGCAGATAATGAATAACAAGTGAAAAACACTATAGGACCATTGTCACTATGATTTTGATGATGATAAGATGCATATGAGCAAAAGGATTTTTTTTTAAACACAGAATAGAAAACACACAAGTCCAGTTTTATATACAATGTTTAAACGTCATTTACTTTAATGAACCCTAGGTGCTACATTCTAATCGATTTTAAAATGGGAAAATACATTTAGTGGGAATTAAAGCTCTGGTGAATAACTCAGCTTGGCTGTAGAATGAATTCATTATTTTTTATTTTTGTCTGCTGTACAGTTCTCAGCAGTAGACATTCATAAAAATTTGGATATGGGTTTGCAACTAGCAAGTGCACATCATGTAAAACTTTGGATCATTTCAGAAGGCAATGAGAACGGGTGTACTTGGTGTTGAAAATGTTTATTGGTGAAATATCCCAAGGCATACAATAGCAAAAAGGGATGCTGATAATTTTTAATAAAATCAGAGCATTCACTCTCTTACACATAAAGTCCCCAAATTCTCTGCTCACGCTAAAAAAAAATCTGCAACCAGATCTCTGCACAGCCATACACATTTCTTCAATTAAGGTTATGTCAGTATTTTCATTCTAAATTGCTATCTTTAGTGATAAACAAAGCTTATAAGTCAGTCATATAGATGTACTCCAGGCTGAAGTTTAGAAAACTAATTTCAGTCTAAAATTAATACAAAAATTAATCCTTTTTGTGCATCGGTATAGTGAAATCTCTAAACACTGGAAGGAGAGAACTCTGAAGAGGAACATAGGTAGAATCATATGGTGAGAAGAGAAAGGGCACATTAGGAAAAACAGATTACTAAGAGAGTGTGGGAATCCAAACATTTGGGTAATTTTTGAGGTCATTCTCAACAAATCCAAGTCATAACATATCTGTATTAATTGTGCTAACTATACCTGATATATTGTCTGAGTGTATTTTGCAATAGATCTGTAAATGGCTAAATGAAAAGCAGATTTGTTATTTGGAAGATTTTTGAGTCAGTTGAATCAGTTTTGCAGTATCCTGTGTTAATAAGGTGAAACTAGACAAAAAGTAGAAATAAGAAACAGATCAACATGAAAGATAACTAACCACCAAAGTAGAGAGAGATCTAGTGGATCATCATTTAAAATGAAAACTAGTTATTCTTTAAATCATGAACAAATTTAAGGCATTGATGCAAGATTTGAACGGTGAGACCTCCTGGTCTGTGCCAAGTGATCTCTTTTGGCTTTAAAAGCAACAAATAAAGCCACTTATAAATACTTTTTTTCTTTTTTCTTCCTTTTTTTTTTTTTTGTGACTAACCTCTCACCCTTTCAAATGATGAAAATGATGAATTATGCTGACTTTAGATATCTCCTCACTATTTTGTCGGCCTGCATATTTTTGTATGGATTTTTTATTACTATAATCTCTAAAATTAAAATACAACCTGTTCTTAATTGAAAAGCTATCTCTGAGATATCAAGATCGCAGAGTTAGTTCCTAACTAGATTCAAAGAAATACATTAGCATCTTGAAGTTGTGTCCAATGGTGAATGAGGCTTCTAGATGACCAGTGTACTTGCTATAGACTTACATAACAAACCAACCCAAGGCAATCAGGGTTACCTAATCCCTCTTGCTGATCAGTACACACAACAGCCTGCTCTTAAAGAAAATTCATTTAGAAAGTTTCAGCCACCCAGGCTTGGGCATCTCTTACTGTTTGAGCTGGAATAACCAAGACTTCTACACAGGACTGGCAGATATGACAAAGCATCTAGGTATACACCTCTGTGTCAGATATAATTTAGGTGTTTTAGATAGGCCTATTCCCTTCTGGATCAGCATCCTTAGGCCAGATGATATTCTAGGGTTTATCAGGTTGCACTGGACACATGTTTGTAGACACCTGTGTTCATCAGGCCCCATTGCCTAGGTCACCCACCCTAAAAAAAAATAAATTACATTATGATAAGGTAACTATTGGCAAGATTTCAAGAGTTCTGCCTTTATTTCTAAGAATCAAGGTGTGTTGCACATTAGGATATGACTAAATTGTAGTAACATTACAACTTATTTTATGGAGAAAACAAGATGATACAACTAATGTAAATGTTCTTTATTTGTCATAATATTGAATTTTTTTTCTTCTGATAGGAGGTCATGATTGTATCTATAGGACTGAATACTATATTCTGAACTCTTTGGCATCCTTGGAAAAAGATGGGGTGGTTTTAAAAGAGTTTGTGATTTGCTTGGTTTATCAAAAAGCAGAATGTGACATATTATTTCATAGGATACTTCCTGTGAAAGTGGTAGAGTATGAGAAAGCACCTCCAAAGCACCCAGGGTCAGACCAGAGAACTTGTAAATCAGCAGAGCGCAGGTAATCACCTTAAGTGCCCCAAGTTGACTATCACACTGAATAGGAACTGCACTAAAAGGCAAATATATATAAAAAAAAATCAAAAAGCAAATAAAACTACTTAGAAAAAAAACAGATCTTTTTAAATCTTCTGCTTCATTCCAAGAAATAATTGATTTGTTTATGAACCAGAGAAACAAGAAACTAAGTTAACCTATCAAAATCAGTAAGGATATACAACAGTATGCATCAAAATAACAAAATCCATGTGAAAACTTTATTACTTTCTGCAGCTATGCTGTTTGATAAAAGTATAGGTTTCAGAGGATAAAAGTAGGGCACTTTTGGCTGTTAGAATGCCTTATCATGTTTTACAGTTCAGCTGGGCAGATACATGTAGCAAGCATGTGGGAATAGATAATAAAGAAAACACTGCTCACAGCATATTAAATGTTCGAACCATTTTTGGAAAAAAATTAATGATTTCAAAATTCAGAAAAGAATACCTTTTTTGTCCCTGTCCCTCAAGGGTGAAGAGACCTGGACCTTTTCTCTTCCATAACATTGCAATAGCAGTGTGTTCATTCGGTTCAGTTTAAACCACAAGCCCTTTGCTCTGACAATACTTTTCCTCATAGACACATTTGCCTGCTCTGAGCAAGCAGTAGCTTTGAAGTCCACCTCTCCCACAAACCCGTATCAACAAACATATACTTTATGAGCTTGCAGAAAGATGTATCTTTTTAATTAACCACTCTTCAACTGCCAGCAGACTTACATGCCTTCAAGGACTGAATTGATCTAGTGGATCACTGTTTCTCTACAGACAAAAGCACAGACAAAATGAAGAAATATACAATGCTATTAAATTGAAAATGCAATTGAAACAGACAGGCTAAAAAAAAAAAAAAAAAAAAATGTCAGCGTTCACCCTTCCTGATCTCATCAGTGAAAGTAGTTCTGTAGAAAATAATGTTCAGTTTTACCTTATGTATCTCTCTGTTCCATTCTCCTCCCCCTCACACACAAGCACACACACACAAAAAAATTTTATCATTATCTTTTTTAAGTTTTCAATATTTTTCTATTTGGTAAGAAGAAGGAATCTTATTTTTTACTGGAAGCAATTATTTGTCAGGATGTCATTCTACTGGCAAATAAAAATGGAGACTGATATTCCCTCCGTAAACACAATTTCCACTGGAAAATTTTAGGGAAATTATGAGATTTGATCGTCAGCCTAAACAATGATTACTATAATTTATACAGTTATTTTTTATAGATTTACAGGCACCATTGTCCTCAAACAACATATTTTTATTGCATTTTTATTGCTATGTTGTAATGAATGAGTTAATGATCTTTATACATTTACAAAAAAGCAGTCATTGAAATTTTTAAAAACATACTTAGAATGGTTACAGGATTTCTTTTGAATGGATTTCAATTAATTTCAGGATTTCCTTTTCTCGGAACACAAGTAAGTACCTGAATATTTCAAAGATTATACAACCCAAAACTAGCAAGTTAACAGCCAGTCCTAAAACCTTAGAATGCGTCTTCAAACTAGAAGAAAGGTTCAGACGACTTTAGTGACCTCTCTAAGCAGCACAGAAAATGCAGGAACTGACTTCAGGATGCCAACTGCTCTCTCTTAGTGTAGACTATGATTAAACTTCAAGTGAAAACTGGAAGAAGAGAGGAATGTCTTGGATCCCTTATTTTAACTCATAGCATTGGATCCCTTGTTTCAACTCATAACATCATATGAAACTATAATCTAGGCAAAGCAGAGAGGGGGCAGATAAGTGACCTCCCAGATGATACCTTCTAACTGCTATAGTTAAGAGACCAAAGAAAAGAAAACAATGTCAGAGAAACACTTGACAGAATATATCCCTTTTCCAATATTTTATTTCATCAATGTCACACCATGACCCAGGTGTACCATAACGAGAAAGAGCTGAGTGTGAAACACAAAAACAGAGATTTCTTTAAAGTAGCAAAGAAATGGAGCAGGACAATGATGGCCTAATACATCATCTATAGAGCTTAGGAGGGAAAAAAAAAAAAAAAAAGTGAGAGAGAGAGATGGCGTTTTCCTAAGTATTTACCCTTGACTTCTTTGAAATTGCCCAAGTTCAGAAGATTAACAACAAGAAAAGGCATTTAGATTGATGTTGTCTGTCCCAACATAGAGAGACAAGTTCAGAGAAAGTCTTTGACTAACTAGATAGCCTGTGTATGAGAAAAAAAAAATAAATGCTTGTTTTATAATGTCATTAATTCATTATTTGTATCTTTTTTAAAAAAGAGTGAATTTGGGGTCTTGTTTCAAGTTTTCCAAAGTCCCTGGGTAAAACAATATCTAGGACCTTTCTCCATTTATATTTAGAAAACATCTCCTTAGCAGAGAGCTAAGCAGTGAGCAACTCAGGAAGTCTCTGAGTTGGACAGTATTTCTCCGGAGTTTTCAGGAAACATTTTGTCCAGGTTCTGCCATCTGGTTAGTCAATGCTCAGACCTGCCCCCAGATACTATAGACAGTTTCCAGAGAAATATCCAAAAGTTCTTCTCTCTGAGAAAAAAACTCATGTCAGTGGGATATATGAAAGAGCATGCCCAAATCTATTTTCATGCGTATCTTAGTGCATAATACAGACACATTTATAGTTCATTTAGTTTAGCAACTCAATGCCTTGCAGGCTTCAATATACCTGATAGCACTTCAGCTTCCACTCGCAAGTTCTCCTGGCACTCCTTCGATTCACTATTTTGTTTACTTAGCCTAAGGTAACATATTAGCCATACATATGGCAAACATCGGAGGTGAAAATCTCCTTATTTGTACCACATACAACTTAATGTACTGTCAGAGGAAGGCATCTTGTTTTTTCTGGATGCTGGAGTCCTCTGATGCCAGCAGAACTGGACACTGAGGCAATGTAGGCCTTCACGTTAGTTTAGGGAAAAGCCAATACTCACTGCAGGTAAGTAACACGTCCTCTGACATTCTTGCACACATCAGACAGGGCCTGTAACACCACATGGATTGTAGTTCTCTTCAACCACCATTAACATACCACTCATGTAAACAACATGTGACTCAAATAGCTCAATTCTGAAGCAAACCGCTTTTCTGTGTGTCTGTGTGTATCAATGCTCAATACTCATGAACTCTCTCACCTGTCCTGACATCAAACTTCAGTCTCTGATGTGCAGCAAGGGACCAATGGAGCAGCCTATGCTACTGGTAGAAATTCTGACCTCTGGAATCACTGCTCTAGCCTAGTAATCCAAAACTCCTTCAGAGGTTTGGTTTAAAATTAAATTTCCCAATATAAGAAGCTCAAGGAAATTATCTATACAGTCTGTTTTCTATTTTCTACAAGATTTCAGTGTTCAGAGAGTTCTTCTGGGTCATATAGATTACTAAATTGATTTCCATCATGAAATACTATGTATCTTCCTTTTTTTTTTCCTGTCTAGGTCTATCATTTTAAAACTATGACCTTATTTCATACTGCTGTTGTTCTTAACAAAGGTACAAGGATCAAAGGGCCATCAAAAAAACATAGGAATGTGTGCATTTATGTGTATTCACAAGTTTGTCTGAATTCCCTCTTTTGAATTTAGTCGCTGATTATTCAGTCAAGCTTTACAGAGGAGTGGGAAAAAAATAAATTAAGTGGCTTGAAGAAGAATGTTTTCATTATCAAGTCATGCCACAGTAGATAATCAGGCAATACACACATACACACACAGAAGAAAGCTCTGAAACATTATGCACAGCAAGAAACTCTTCTAATGGATCTCCCACCATTTTGTCACCAAATGAGAAAGTACACAAAGCAGATCAGTAGAAAAAAGCTTTACATTTTTTTTGCTCTCAGAACTACTTGCTTCTTTTGCTCTCCAACAGCACTGCTTGCATTTCAAGGTCTATGGCCCTTCCTTGTTGCCGAAGGTGAGGTATTTATTCTAGGAAGACCATGGGTCATATTTCTTCCAAAACTATGAAATATTTTTTTTCAGATTAAACATTCATCTTGAACTCTAAAACTTATTTCAAGGGAAAGATAAGTTTCCTGCTTTTACACCTCACTTCCTCCCTTCAAAGGAGCAAGAAATCTCCTATCTTACATAAAAATCCCAGAATAAGAGATACACTGATGAATCTCTAACAACATTAAATATCAATTTCTGTTTCTATCCCTTCAGATTCCAGTTTAAACTTTTATTTACTCTACATTTTTCAAGAAAAGGAAAACAGACTATTTACAAATTCAGTGAATCAAAGTATATAACCAAAAGTTAACAAAATAAGATCAATTTTTCCATTTTATGATAGTCAGAAACAAAGATTCCTTTAGACTGCAAACATGAAAGACTGGGGTCAGTTGGTTTGCCTTTTCTCTCCCATAATCTCCATTTTGTGGTCTTCCAGTTCACACCTGACCAATAACCTAAAACAGTTTTGCAACTAGTTCATCTCATGCCTCATACATGTCAACGAGGCCTTAGCATATCTTCCTTTTCTTACTGTTTACTGACACAAAGATGCCCCTATTTGTCATTTCAAATGATGGCATCTATCTAAATCTATCAGAAAAGGTGAGTTGAAACCCTTCTGTCCCACACACCTGTCTCTGCCTGCAGGGCTAGTGTCTGATTTCGGGTGTGTTCCAGTAGGACAGAACACGTAACCAAGATCAGCTGCTAGATATTTACAAGTCATGCTTCAGAGAAAAGTGCAAAGATAAGAGTCTTTAAAAATAAATTTTAAAACATTAGCTTTTAAGGTCATTGCACATTACATTTCTAAAAATACATTTTTAAGCCAAATGAGCAAAAATACAGCTATTCAGAGCAAAACTTACAGAAACATATCTACCAGGTATGTGTTTTTAAGCATTGATCTAAGATGTGCTAGTTCTGAATCCTTTGTTGTCTGCATCAAGTATTGGCAAGGAAGCCAAGGATGCTAGCATTTTACACATTTTTAAGTAAATGTTTGTTCTCTTAGTTTTCTTAAATTAGCAGAGAAAAGGACTTGTAGCAAAGAGTAATTCTGCATGTGTAAAATGAAATAACTGTGAGACTGTAAGTCTACTTGTGACTGCAACTAGAGTATAAGCTGCATTGAAGTGTTTTTTCATACCTCTCAGGTACACTTTCCTGAGAAGAGGTTTGTTACCTTCAGCTTTCCGGGGATAGAGCCATATGGTCCAAGTACTCTCAGACTGGAAATCCTGGCGGCAATATCTCATTTACTACTCATGTTCAACTGACAGACCCAACTGTGTTTGTCATCAATATGCCTTTTCTTCCAAGAGACTATGACAGCAGATGAATTGAAGTGACCCCAATCCAATTTCTCCAAAACAAAGCATTAGTCACTCAAACACAGATAAATTCACAGGAAAGGGCTTAAACAAACAAAACACCCTTACTTCAGCTTTTATCTTTCCATTTGAGCCTCAGCAATTTCAGCTTTTCTCTGCTACTTCCCTCTCTGGGTTAGGTGGGGTTAGGTGAGATGAATTGTTTTGCTCTGGCTTGTATATGTCTCCCTCAGAGTCTGTTGTCATCACTCCCCACCTGCAGCAGTCGCCCACCCACTTAACCTGTCTTCTTCCTTTGAATCAAACCCAGAAGTGTCTGTGTGGCCTAATTAGGCCTAGAAAGAGTAAATTTGCCATCCCCAATGGTATCTGGCAAGGGCAATTTCCAGGTGAGAAATTCTCTCTCAGTGCCCACAAGTGTAGACATTTTCTCAAACTTTGTCATTATTTTCTTTCATGTTGATTTTTCCTTTTTCAGTCTTTGTAGTCAGGCAGCACAATATCAGTTAGGGAAACTAGGGTATGTATGTTTTTTGTAAAAAATAAATGTAGCTCCCACATCCGAGTAGTAAAAAGCAGACTCTAGAAGATGTGATAGCCTCAACTCCTACCATTGTTTCATGGTTTAACTTGTCACAAGAAACTTGAACTATTGTTCTTCAGTGTCTTAAAATATGTCTATTTATTAGGAAAATTGATATAATGATACCTTCAATTCACTTCACATGTTGTTTTCTGCAGATTTAGTAACAGCTGCTTAAACTAATAGATTTTAAGTAACTTTTCCCTGAAAAAAAGGCAAAATGTTCTTCAGTAAAAATGGAGCTGAACTGCTTTTGAAACTCAGCTATTCGACTGTCTGCAGCAAGGAGAGGTACCATTCATCTGCAGCTACTCATCCTACTCAGTTTCAGCCACGTTAACCACCTCTTCATTCTTCCCTGTGGTGATAAATGCTGAACAGGAAAGTTGTCATCTGCTGAACAAGCCGCAGTTTTCCTAAAAAAAAAATACCAACATCCTATGTGAGCATTTTTTTAAGGTACTGGCTAAGGCACCTTGGAATACTGCACAGAGAATGTACTCACTTGCTTAAGTAGGTGATGAATTGTACCATGAATTATGATTCATTTTACACCCAGTATGAAATAAGAGCAGAAGATATAACATAGTGAGCATTGGTGTTACTGCTTCAGGGATTTTTGTTGTACAGACAAGAAGCAGGGATCTTGTCAAAACTAAAATGCCTTTCTGTTTTATGCTTTTGTTGGCCTGTGAATATAAGTGCTAAATTAAAGCAGGTCACAGTTAGTAGAAGACTAGAACTGTCCAGGGGTGCAAGCTTCCTGTTTCCTTGCTTTGTGAGCTTATATCAGACACGTGGTGAATTTGGATGTTTTACAGCCCAGTCGAGCACATAGTAAACTCTTTAGGGAATAGGCATCATTCTGTGAATGTTAAAAAAAAAAAAAAAAAAAGAAGCAGCAGCAAGTTGCTTAATGCCTAGAAAGGTGCAGATACTTTTACCATATATGCATAGTCACTAAATTGTGTCGAAATGCATTTAAAGTCTAATTTGAAGCAAGCCATTCTTAATGCACTGCAGCACTGGGTCACCACGTGTCACTTAGTGATCTTCCTACTACCCCAGAACCATTTTTATTTATGAAAGAAACTATGGCTCCTGGGATCTAGCATGTTTCCGGAGAGAAGGCCTAATGAATTATTAAGAACCATTCCACATGTTCTTCCCTTCTCAGACGAAATGTTCCTGTGAGAGGAGAGTGGAAAGCAGTAGGAACTACCAGTGCAAGCATCAGATGTGATTGACAAAGAATCCTGTTTACAAGTATTCAGTTAGTAACGCGGCATCACAGTGGCTGCCTTAAAGAGATATATTCTGCCCAAAACTCCCACCAAAGCCAGTTGCACTGAAAGCTGCCTAAGAATTCAATAACAAGGACATTATAGCTGCCCTCCTTTGTAATACCTTGGTACAATCTGCCGAGATGACAGGTGCTGACATGCAATGCACCACCTTCATCTGAGCACTCTGCTCTGTTGAAGGTGAAGCACTGCATGATAACATCAGTTTCCCCTTATACCACTTCTGAATGAAAGCAATCACAGGGTGTACTGTTATATTATTAGGGCAGCTTTAGTCTTGTGCTTCGGTCACTTTATTCTATCTCCACTAATAAGCAAAATATTCCCTGATGTTTGATGTTCAGTGAGAAGAGGTGAAAACAGAGCTTACATCAGCTAATACTACTTTATAATGAAGAAAGCTTAGCTTGCTGTAATTATAAAATCAGAGAAATGTCAGACATTTCATAAAAAAAAAAATCTTAGTGCTGTACTTTAACAACCAGGTTAACTTCTAAAGACACTTGTACTGGGACAGTAGACTTAAATAATTTTTGCCATTTGATACAAGATTTTCCAAAACTATGCAGCAAAAATATGCATCATTTATTTACCTTTCCAAATAGTCTTTTCCAGGAAAAATGGATGATCTAGTAACTGGAAGTATGATGTTATAAGCATTATGGATACGAAGAAGGAGGTGAGATAGACTGGAACCATTCATCTGAGAATCAGAGCAAGGTTTGCTGCAGTGCGCAAATGGCTGCCAGAACTACCACTTACGGGCCAGATTTTCCCAGCAAACTATTTATCATTTTCTCCAAAAATTCCCAGAGAACAAACAGATGAACACCACAAAAAAGTTACTTTTACTGTATTTTCATTCTGCCAAACCTGAAAAAAAAAAAAAAAACAGAAAGTTCATAACAGTCTGTTCAAACCAGTGCACCAATAACATTTGAGTTTCTAAACATACTTGAATTTCCTTAAGTATCCTTAAGTCTCAACTTACACATTTTTATCCTGAGGTTATGCTCATATCATAAAACTAAATGGTGTCAAAGTCCATTCGCTGGCCTGAGGCCAATGACATAGTCTGGCCACATCCGTTCTCTAATTTCCTGTCAGGAATACTAGCAAGTTGGTAGGTAGGAAGAATAGTAATTCTCTGCTAATTCCTAGCACTGTGCCCAGTAATAATTTTTAGTATTAAAGAACTGTAGTTTTCAGATTAGCTGTTATTCACATGGACATAAGCAGTACCTGAATCCATAGACATTCCATGGCCCATAAAGGAAGAAAGAAAAGCACCACATTTGTAAAAAGCAGAATAAGACAAGCACTTTGGACAGAAAAGTTCTAGCGATAGAACAATATGTTAGCTAAGTAACTGACTAAGAACTGAAATACTGTTACATTCTCACAGGACTGCACCTAGTCCATACTGACTTCTATTTTGCACAGACCTCCAGGGTTACTGCCAGTGCGGAACGAGACACTCTGAAAGACATACAATAAAGCATTTTTCAGTGCATTCTTTCCTATCACAGATTAAATGCAACATGTTCCTTCCAATGCAATGCATGTACTCATTCATTGGCTTATCAGCAACATAAGCAATGTTTACTTATAATTATTTTTCAAATGAAATGAGGACATGAGCAATTTTAAGGGCATGCATAATAATCTCCATATTAATAATACTTTCACCAAAAAAAAGACTGTATATAGCAAATCAGAGATTGCATTTATTGATGAGCTGAACAGTCACCTGGTAATAATAAATTTTTATGATCAGTGGGCTAAATACAACACCTACTTGAAACACATCACAAGCCTATTTCTAGATATTTCCAGTCTACTTTATTTCTAATCTGTTTCCTTTTTAACTGTCAGTCTGCAGCAAAAGCTTGAAACAACTATCCTCTAAAGTCTTTTTGTTTTACCACCAGACACATAAAGGACAAGTAGCCTGAGGCTTAATATTTTTCAATTTTTTATTTTATTTTATTTTATTTTATTTTATTTTATTTTATTTTATTTTATTTTATTTTTCAGTTTAGAATGTGCGCATGTCATTTCTGTGACAGTTCAGAAACAAATAATCCCGAGTTCAAACTGTCCTTGTTTAGGATATACAGGTTAAAATTTTGAGGGGATAATATGGAATTCATTTTCAGTAGATGGTAACCCAAACCGACAGAAGTATAGATTCATGGGCAAAGCAAAAGGAAATTCCCAAAATCCCAAACATGGAAATGTTTCAAACAAATTGTCTTTATTCATAATCCATATATCTGACTGTTTTGTTCAGTGACAAAGTATCAAAAAAATTATCCATAAGCAATCAGACGGCTGGACTGCTTCATTACTAAATGTTAGTTCCTCTTTTTAAAAAGCACCCTCAGCAAGCAGAGGGCAGAAACATGGTGCCAAAAACAAATAGTCAGATAGGACCAGTTATAACGAACTATACGAACAGTCCCTTCAAATTCATGGATTTATTTTTGTGGTCAGCATTTCAAATAACAGTCATGAATTGATAAACATGCATGGCTCCAACTTCTTCACAGCACAGATCTTCCTGCAGTATTTAACTGAATGAAGAGGCATGGTAATAAACATATAACATTTTCCTATAACTGGACCATGAGCGAGGACAACTGCACTCATTTTTTAATTGAATGTTAGAACAGAGTGAATAATTCACAGCAAATCATTTGTTTAACACATATATACACTTACTGCTTGCATATCTGAGAACAACTAAAGCCTCCTCAAGTTCATTTTGTTTTAAGGGATAGACAAGTGTGAATGTTCTCCCCTTCATTATTTTATTACTGAAATTTGGATTATCTTTTGGAGTTTATTTGTTGGATTGAGGCAAATGGAATGAGTAAGCAAACCCTTCTCATATGAAGGTGTCATGCATTAAAACTTTATGTATAGTTGTCATGAAATATATCAAGAATAAGAAATAAGGATCATCTCTGCCATTAAATGCATCAATCTGGAACTGAAAACTACCCATTCATTTGACAGACTGTTCTGGATATCCATTTTTCCCTTGCTGTTCTGATGAAATTGAAACCACAGCATATGATATGGGCAAAAAGCAAGCAGCATACTTTAAAACCAGCAAAAAAAAGATCAGTCAGGACAAGTCAAGTAGTTTCGGATTTGTTCACACAGATGTAAGGATAACTATTCTAGTAATGTCATAGCCACTATTGTAACTTAGGCCACTTAAGTCTAAATGACAGGGCTGAACCTCAGAAAAGTATTGCACAGTTAAAATTTGTCAGTTGTTTATCATGCTGATCCTATCAGCAGAAAGTACACATGAAATCTTAAAGTATTATTTTTAATTCAATATTGACCAGCAAGATACTTAACGGTATTCACCAACTACACTGTTGAAGATTGCAAATTACATGTAAGTAATTACTGCTGCTTCTGTCAGCACTTATGTTAAACTGTAAGCTTTGTAAAAGTGTCAGAAAAGTGTCATTAAATCAGAAGCAGGACAAGGAGGAAAAGGACTGTAGCCGATTTTACAGTGACAATTTAAGAGAGAATATCTGAATAAAAGTGCATCCAACGGCTTCAAGAAAAGGTATAATTAGAAGCGGTGAGGTGAATGTAAATATTGTATGCAGCCTCCTGGCTGACAACAGAAGCAGCCAGCAGGAAGCATCTTAATCTAATAGACCCCCATGCCCTCTGCTTGAAAAACAGGCAGGGGCTAATACAAAAGATATCTCCAAACTTTAACATGGACTGTCATTACATGTTTCAAGGTATTTATTACAGCAGCACCTGCTAGCATCACAAGAGTTACAGCAAATGTCAGCCTTCCCTAGCATAAGCTCCTGCTCACAGGGCTTTTATAATGACCATAAAAACTGGCTGCAGGCTCAAACCTGACAAAAAGGGATCTGAAGCGGAGAATTTCAAAAGCACAAAGGGCATTTTGATACCAGTGTATTTCAAAAGGAGTTGCACACACCTAGCTGCCCTTTTTACATTTGCAAATCTCTCTCTCAGCTGCTTTTCCCTCATGCATTTTTAGAATGCTTTGGTTCATTTAGAGCAGAATGTTAATTAAAAAAAAAAAAAAAAAACAAGAAAGAAAGAAGAAAGAAAACAGTCTATTTTTGGTTGTTTCTTTCACAAACTCATATTGGCGATATTTTTAGTGGTCTCCATATTTTTCACCTTCTTGTTGCTAGCGTAAGAGCTGAAGAAAAATGTGAATGAACAAAGGTCAGCTTGAAAATGGGGAAAAGATGTTGGCTAAAAAGTAGTCTAGTGACTTGGAGGAAAGTCAGTAGATGGGCAGTGACTCATAGCAAGTAAATGGTGCTTGTATTAGTTGCATAGTCACACACGGCAGAGCAGTAAAGTACTGTAAATGTTGGTGTTTAAAGCAACATTTTAAATCTACAAGACACAAAGCTTGCAGCTACTGAAAGCAGTAACAAGAAAGTGATCCAAGATGGAGTGCATGGTGACTCACCTTGTTCTGTGTACTTATATTTCCTTTGCATGGAAATATGAAAAGTAACCTGGGTGTAGAAACAATCTGGCAACTAGAAAACACTCTCCTGTCCCACTGTACAGACTAAACTTTATTTTCTGTTTGTATTTCAAGACAAAAGCTGTTTTAAGTTTTAAATATAGAACTAAAAGGATTCACTTTTTTGCTGACACAGATTTACAGCTGCAAATAAAGCAGCTACAAAAGGAATTTCTTTAGAGCTTATATGTCAAACTTTTTTTTGGTACGTATTCTTCACTTTAGAGACAGAGTCCAAATCTTCTCTGTTTGTGAAATATGACTTGCATACATCAATGCTATTTTTCACCTATGATCAGCTTCAGCAGGATCCAGATGCATCATGAAAGATTCATGGGAAACTGATATTTGGCTAATGTCTACTCTCATTTCCAGAAAAGAATTTAGGAAAAAAGAAAAGGATATGGCTACAGTTCTGTGCTTCAGAGCATTATGCCAGCTATTTGTATGCAATAGATAGGTTGTTGAAGGAATTCAATAAGAGGCTGAGACTCTACAGATATTTCTTTCCTGATTAGAAGCATATTCATATATTTACTACTGTTAAAACATGAATTGCTCCTGGGCTGCTCCTGAGTGATACTGAGCTTACTGGTGTGGTGACCGAGATACACAGGACTGTAAGATTACAAAGTTGGTGAAAAAGACTAGAAGGAGACAGAAAGATGTTTTTGTTTTTTTTCAAGAGGAATATTTGGTGTGCATGTAAGTCAGCAGTTTCCCCTAGGTCCTTGATTGTCTGCCACTGACTCAAGCAGCTGCTCAGCACACGGGCTGGTGTCCCCAAGCAGCACCTACGTGCAAGCCTGACGGCTGCTTCTGCTGCATCCAAAAAGAGGACACATGGGAGAAACTCCATCAGGCAGTAACCTTCCCTCTAAATTGCACAAGGGGATGATAGTAGAGACAGTCCAATTTGCTCTTTCCTGTCTTTCTGTGCTTAAAGGCAAGGAAAAAAAATAATAAGGTCCTGCAGTGGAAGAAGACCAGGGTATAACAGGATTTTCTGAAATAGAGCAGGCTGTCCCATACCAGAAGAATTCAAAGTGGCTTATTTCCACTATGTGCACATAAGAAGTTATATTGGACACATGCTGACAACTCAGAGTTTTTTTCACTGGAAGTGACTAGGGGTGTAAATGTAGCCTGGGAACAGGAACTGGGGAGTAGACAGGATTAGAAGAGATGATGATGGTAATGATGGGATAGAATCATTCATGTTTCGAAAGCAGTGACTAGTCCATTCCTCTTGAAGCATATTCTCTTTTCAATATGTATGGAAGGAGTAGGACCTCTTCTACTGTACTGAGTCTGTCTTTCTAAATACCTCGGCCTGTGATTATGCCCAATCACAAGCAAAATTTCATTTTGTAGGCCCCACAGGAATTATGCTTTAGGGAAGCTTTGAAGGATAAGTTTACCAAAAGCTTTTCAGATGTAAAGACAATGTGAAAGAGACTTTGAAAACAACCGGGAAAGAAGGAAGCAGTTTAGCAGCCCAGACCCCTGAATGGCAGGGTCTTGACTGAGGGACATTTGAGACAAGAGGGGGAAGGTAGGAGGAACTGACTTCTGATAGGAATGATGCAAGAAGTTTCACAATTACATGTTTTTCAAAAAATGAAAATCCGTAGCAGAGCTGGACCTCTCTGGAGATCTGACCAAAGCAAATTCTATAGATACAAAAGACTGTTCCTTTTGTTTGCACTGGCAATTTGTTTTTCTATAACTGTGCATCTGGAACCAAGTACAATTCCTACAGGAGACAAGACCTTTGATAACTCATATCTGTTTTAATTCTGGTGGGAAACATAATCACGGTGTTCTGCTAGCCCTGACACCAGCAAAAGATCTTTGTTCTTCATGACTGCACCGAGCTTAAGCTCCTGAAGGCTATTAAGAGTACTTGAGAAAATGATTTATGTGAGTCATACAGATATGACCACCAAGCAGAGCAGAGTTCAAAATCTCCCTCCCAGCCCAGCAACTAAAATTAGCTGTCTGTTTTGTTTACCTTTCTCCTTTTTTTTTTTAACTTTCACAAGAATGCCATATCATGTCACAACTGCTATAAGGAAAACAAAATCTTCGAAGTCAATAAGACTACAACTGATATCCAAATTATATTTAAGATAGTAGGAATCAAAACAAATGAAGAATGCCTTCAGTTCAGAGCAAAGGCCAGTAGAAAATGAAAATTACCTAATGAAAGAATAGAGTTATCCATTGCTAATGCAGCAGAAGTTGGTGATTCCACTTCAGGAGCAGCACAAAGCAAAATAGAAAGCATTTGTAGATAAGAGGACAGAACCTAATGGATATTTTCAGTAAGCCTAAAAACTCTGTTACGACGATAGTGCAAAGATAATGGTTTCTACCTCTCCAATTCCTTACAATGATTGTTTTGCCAATATATAGTATAAAAGAAACAAAGACTAATAATTGCTTGTCAGCATTGACGAAGCATGACAAGCATCAAGAATGGAAAGGGTGAATACCACTTCACTGCTGTATCCTATAGTAACAGACTGTGTACAGTTTACTTTGTTCACCAATGAAATTGGCTCAGGACTGTAAAGGAAAGGACATCCGAAGGTCAGTTTAAACAAGCTGTTTATGTCTCTCTAGTTAGAATACATTCAGTGACTCTCGATCACTGAGATAATTTAAAATTGCACAGGATGATGTTGCAAATCATACAATAGATAGACCTACGCTCTGCTCACAGATTAGGTCCAAATGAAGTTCAGAAAAGGTGTAGCAGAAATCGTTTTTCCAGGAAAAAGAAAAATGTATGTTTCAGAATCTTCTATCACAGATAAGTATCTAAATATAGGCTAATTACATAAAATGATATTCAGCATACAGATTCAAATTGTGGAGTAGAGGCATGGAATGAAGCAGTCTTTGGATGAAACCTCATTATAAAAGAACACGCACAGTGAAAGATAAATCATAGTTTATGAAGACCCTTTGTTGACTAAATAAAATCACACAGAAATGGAAAAAAGAAATGCTGATAATGATATTACCCATTTTCCTAGATCATATTTGAATCAAGCCTCTCAAGTAGAGTTTCTTAAGGATTGATTTCTTTTGCAATTCAAAAAAGCCTGTTTTGGGAGGGTTTTTAAGTATGTTTGCATCTCCATAATAATAAATCACCTTTTCAAGCTTGTACAAGTAAAACGTCCATAAGGCACCAGTCATCTTAGGAATTACATTTGAAGTGTCTTACAAAAGTTGGACTATCACAGCCTGGAGCTTATTGCATTCTGAAATTCAGGAGTCAGTCAGAATCCTGTATTCAAATTCTCAAGATCCTCTCACTTCTAAAGTCTGTTTAAGGTGCAAAACAGCTTCTTATAAATTAAAAAACCCAGGAGACCAGTGGTTCCAGGTCTGTCTTATACATATATACATACATATATATAAAAAGTTTTAAAAGCTAACTTAAAGACATATAAGCATTTTAGTAAGTTTGGGAGAATCAATAACCTTTATCTATTTGTCACAAATTTTTAGATGCTAATTGCTTTCTCTTTCTCTCTCTCTCTTTTGTCCCTGAAGGCTTTTTTATTGTAAAAATTCTAGATATTTTTCCTGCAATAAGAACAAATATTTGCCTGAGGAAATATGACAAAAATTCAATAAGTTTACCAGGGGCAGGACTTTGCCACTTTTATTGCAAAAAAAGTGTTTACTGATGGAAACACTAGAATGTCCTACTGAATAAAATTCATAATAAAGTTAAAGAAAATAAATAAAATGAATAAAGGTTTTACATAGCAGTATTTCTAGGAAGAAAAAAAAATGAGAAGAAATAAAAACACATGATGGTTTTGCATCTAAATTCCAGAGCAAGAAAGCTTGCAGCTAATCAGCTTTATTCCCCTGGCAGGTATTTTGCTACAGACCATGGAATTGCTCTAGAGAGTTTCACAGATGTAGAGACTAGATGACTCAGGGGAACAATACTAAACTACCAAGCCTTCCACCTCTGGGTCGACAGCTGAATGCAACAAAAGGAAGAATTAGATGAATTTCTGAAAAGAGCATAATGTTTTCCTGAGACCCTTTAATTCATCATTGGACCCTGTAAAAATATTTTGAAAGCTTTTATTCTAATGGATATTCAGAGTTGGTGCTAGTGATACTTAAATCCTGTTTTCTGTATCAAAAGACCAATCACTACCAGTATTTTTTGAAAGCCTCACTCCTATAGGCATAAGAAATATACAAGATGAAATATCACACCAGAAATTTTTCCTCCCAATAAGACCTGAGACCTATGAATCGATTAGTGTGGGTAAATTTAAATCAGGTTTCCTTAGACAGAACACAAATAGAGGAATTTGGTCCCCAAGCACTGCCCCTCCCCATTAAGTTAACAGCTTTCATCATTTGAATATCTTCCAGAAAACCCTTAAAACACAGTACATTCTCAGGAAATCTAGATTCAGACAAATCAATGTAAGATAAATCAATGAGACAAATAACTTCATAAGCTACAAAGAGCTATCTGAACACATGAAAGAATAAACCTTCAATACTTTATGGCATACAAACCTCTTGTGAGACTCACTTTTCTAACCATAATCTAACTGTAAATGTTTCTTTCAAGATATAAATATGTACATTTTCTGATAGAGGATAGACTCTGTGTCATCATTGTTTAACATCTCTGTGTTTTTTTCTGCAAAACATCATTACACATATTTCCTCTTTACACAGAACTTGGAAAAATATGTGTCCTTCACTATAAGGTCCTATATTTAGCAAGGTGCTCTTTGGATTCATTTAATCAGGTGAAACTGTTACGCAGATACATATCTGTAGGTATGTCTTTCATTTTTTTCTTGCTTATTCCTGAGTATTTCCTCTGTTTGTGGATAAGGATGAGTGGATATTCAAATTAAAGGAAAAAGAAAATAGCAAGAATATATTCTCATTCTTATTGCTGGTCACAACGCCCTTCTAAAATGCAGATTTTTTCTTTGTTGTCATAATTTCCATAACAGATATAATACAGTCAGAATAATTACAATGTAAGATGAGGAAAATGTGTCCTTTTTGGTTAACATCTTGAGAGGGCACATTTTCTTCTCATATTTTATGTGCAATATACATAGCTCTATCGCTTTCATTGCAGACAGTTCCCAGAGGATTTTCAAGAGAACTCCTTCTCCTGTAAATAGGCCAATTCTCTTTCAAGTAGGTATTCCAGAAAAGGGAGAATATATAAAACTTGAAACTGTCTGTTACCATGCTCTGGTTGTACCTTGCACTTCACACCTTGTCTACACTAAGGATACTTTTGGGTAAATTTCACACCAGACTATAAAACCTATTTTGACTTCTGTCAACATTTTAGCACCATATTCATTAGACTTGCATGTACAATTCTTGAAAAACTGACAGAATAAGGTGGTACAGATACCTTCTAAGCTTAAACAGTGAAGTCAAATTAACATTAGAAATAGGGCAATTCTTATTTCCAAAACTTCCTGACTGAAAAAAGTTACGTTTCCTGGAGAATTTTATACTATATGCCATTTTGATTTGTGCACTTCAACGTTTCAGATGAACATAAAACTTTGCTTTGTTCCTTATTGATGACATTGCAAAATAAAGCAATTCAATGAACGCTGTCCTGTGTTTTCTTCTTGAAATTAAATTCAGTTTGTGGGACTGTGCAGCACCATGAGAAACAAGGACTTTGCTAGGGAAAAAAAAAAAAAAAAAAAAAGATGATAATGAATGGAATTTTCAGAGAAATATCATCAGCGCATACATCTGTACAAACTCACATTCTTCTGTTAGTATCACCACCCTCAAAAGCACTGTTGGGAGCAAAAATGTTTCTGTGTGATGCCACAATCAGATGGATTTGACTTCATTCTTCGTTTTCCAGGAGGCTCAACTGCTTATTCAAAACCCTCCTTGTTGCGACCCACAGGTTTTGTTATCTTTTATGAGTATGGTTCAGATAATTCACTGACTCTGCAAGTCTCTGCCAAGGTATATAGTACATTAATATTATTATTAAGAAAGGTTGTTGCTGTCCAAAAAATCTTGAAATGCTCAGTCTGGCTATATCAAGCCTTAGTGCCATTAAAACTATGGAAGCATGAACTCCAAGGCAGTCTTGTGCATATCTGCGGGAAACTGTTGAGGCAGAGAGAAAGTCTATGCTGCCAACAATTTCATTCCTACATGTAGTATCATGAGTTGCAGTCTATGATCTAGTCTCAGACTTACTGGTTACTCTAAGAAAGTCTTCTCCAGTGGACTCTGGTGCATTGTGTTTAAGAAGAGATGGGCTTGTAGTTTATGCCTAAATAATGCATGAAGCCTTTGAACGGTAGCTGAGAAGATGGATGAGCCCAGAGACTGAATCCAGTTAGTATGTAAAAGGACCTTTTAATGGAGCTTTTATAGCAAGGGACAACTCAAGCCCTGTGTTACTGAAAATTCACAGGATATTATTGTCAGTTGTACTATTGATAGGTTTTAGGAGGACACTATCAGGGTTCAAGATCAGGTTCCCATCAGCTGAAGTCAATATCACCAACATAAATCTGCCTTATTGCATTCAAGTTAGATTTTCTGGTTTTCAGTAGTAGTATCTGACATTCCTCATCTGAAGAAAACACTCACTAGACATATGTTTATAGATCATGCTGTGCATCGATAGGAGCTTGCTGTGGGCAGAAGTGAACTCCTGTCCATGTCCAGAACTCAAAAAAAAAGGAAAAAAAAATAAGTGATCCATGCCAGTGCATTATCCATTAAAAACTCATATCAGGCCCTCAACAGCTTTCATTAGTTCAGCACTATATTAATGCTGTCATGTAACCTTTCTTTTTTAACTCCATGCACAGACAGGGCAAGTTTGAATCTACTTTGTATAGTACGAACACAGTGTAGGAGGACTCTATAGCAAAGATGATTTGCTATCCCCCATATGGAGCAGATTGCACTCATGGAAAAACAAATGGCGTAAGGATGTAAGCATCTCCTAACTCAAGTGGTGGAAGAGAAATAAATATGTGCTGGAAGGGATGGAGGGGAGCAGCTGTAGAGTCACTGATTGATTGCTGTGGGAGGGGCTCCCATACAAAACTGACATTGATCTATCTTTTAATCTAGCAGCACAACAACAAATCTTAGGGCAATCAATTTTAATGGTATTAATAGTCCCATTCAAATTATTCACTTTCTACCTTAATTTAGGAGGCTGGCTTCATATTTCCTCAGCAGATTTGTCAAACAAGTATTGCTGTTTCTTTGAGTGCAGCTTTCCATACTACTCTATTTCTTTAGCATGCTTGCTTCTTAAAAGAGTGATATAATTTCCTCCCAGAGCTGATTAATTAATAATTCATTCATTTGCTGCTTGTTGTGATAGTCTTTCTTCCTTGTATAAATCATTCCATGCTGACTTCTGTTTTTCCTTTTGGCAAACCACAGTCAGTCTCAGCATTTCTTAATCCCACACAAGCTCTGACTAGTTTAGATAAGCTTTGTCACTCCTGCGTCAAAGCTGGTCACAGGTCAGGACTCTCCATTCTAGTAGTTGCCCTTACTTCATCTATAATCTCCTTTCTTGTATAAAACATCAGCTCAATGTGTTATTTATTTATTTATATATTTATTTATGTGGGGGTTTTTTTCCATTCATTTCAGGCTTCATCCAGTGACCATGAGAATCAATGGGAGATTCTATCCTGGCAGCAGTGGACTCTGAGCAGAGCTTAACGCTTTCCAGTAATTCTTCTGGAGGAGAGGAGGAAATAGAGCAGGGCTGGAATGAACTACTTGGAGAAAGAAAGCAATAACTTCAGCAGCAAGCTCAGAGAACTCATAGCCCTGCAAGCATATGATCATCTTCCATGGCTGCTTAAATCTCTGCAATAAGTAAATAAATAATAAATACATGAAGCCAAATTACTATATTTCTGTAATCAATAGCTACCATCAGAATGATGCAGCAATATTATTTTGCATTTTGTTTCCAAGTAAAATATGAACATAAATACATGTAAACACCGTATGCAAAAAGCATACATTCCTATTATTATGGAACTGAATCTTTGATTAAGTGAATAGAATTAAGGGACTGGAATTAAGTAAATCTTCAGTCTCAAAGAATTCCCTAATTTTACAAAATCCAACACTTTGAGAATATACGTTTCTGTCTCTTGAAAGTTGGGGGGGTCTATACCATAGCCATATTTTTATTTCTCTCTGTTCTTCTAAAACGATCTGCTACAAAACTTACCATTTTTTTTGTAAGAAAAGAGAAAGGGAGAGATAGAGAGAACGCTGATAGAGCTATGATTCAAAAAGAAGAGACAAAAGAAGACAAAAAGAAGATGGGAGAAGTTAAAGAATATGAGGAGAAGAAGGACAGCAAGCAAAGGCTTAGGAAGAGGCAGAAAGAAAGAAAGAAGGTGAATGAAAATAAAGAGGAAAGGAAAGAGAAGTATTGATACTCCTCCTCCCCATAGGAGAAAACAGAAGAAACTACTTTATAATAGAGCAGTTCCCAAGGAAAAGGGAACAGGAGACCTTTCCTGAGAGTGCTGGGAAAGAAAAATCTATCTGCTTTCTCTCTTTGAAATGCTGTGGTGATGAAAAGGTTTCTGCCATAATTTATTTAATAGATGAGTAGGTATACAACCCTATCAGTAACACAGAGTTCCTACATAAAGTCATTGCAGAATTTATTTTAAAAGACGTACTTCATAGTACAGTGTAATTACACTCTAGTTTCACAGTAATTTATATGAGAATTGCCATTAATTAATAACATTGAAACTTAACATAGACTATCTTCCAATTTAACGGCTATTTTTAATATTTACTTTTGAAATGCAGGTGTTTTTTTCTGATTCTATTTAAAAGCACCAGCGCCTGAAACATTGACCAAAGTTTACTGTGACAATAATGAATTAGCCATACATAATCACAGTGCTGAGTAATTACTGCATTTTAAAGATGAAATTACAGTATAAAGCTGTACATCACAAATGAGTGATACATAGACAAATTACACTGTAATTGCAATGTGCCAATAGGATATGGAACATGACTGTAAAGTAAGGGTTTGCCAAAAGAATGTGTATGTTATGGCAGACTTCCTGCTACCACTGTTTTAGACAGTATTAAAGGGCACTTCATTAGTCCCAAACGACTGGAAAATAGAGTCATAAAAGCTCAACTGGATGGAGCAACAATGCGGATATTTGGAAGAATAAAGCTTATTCTATCACCTCTTCAGGAAAAGAGTCAAAGATGCCAAGAAAGTGGTGTACCAATTAGGAATCTCTTAAAAATTTTCTTGAAGGTACTGTGTGCTTTTGGAGGTGGTAAGCAGGAAGACTGAGAACTGGTTGCCTTGTTAGTGGCTTGTGTTGTGATGTTATGGGAAAGAATCAAATGCTATCAAAGAAGTGCCAGGAAGGCTATTTAATCATTTGTCTGAGTCACTGTGCCCCTTCCACCCCACCTCCTTTTTCCTTGTTCTTTCTATTATTTAATGCCTAGAAACCAAAATGATTGGGATATCAATATATTAATCTCTTCTAGAGGTTTTATTTGCTCTATAAAATCTCTTTTGCGTCTAAATAATTGCCAAACTTCAGAAGTGTTAAAAAATTAAAAAATGTCCACAAGCATATCACAAATCCTCACAATACCCAAATCTACATATTCTCCAGCTTTATAAGCAAAATTCAAATTCTGATATCTTTACTTTGGAGAAACTATTCAAACTCAAATCTTGCATCCATTTAGTCAGATAAGATGCAACATATAGCTTCACTTTATTTCCATGCTGCTAGTCCCACCTGACTAAAGACTGAGAGCACTTAAAATCAGGAACCCTAGAGAAAGTAAATAAATGTGGTGGCCTCAGCCCTTCACCCTGTTCAACAGTTATATTACAACAGTTATCCTTTCCTAACATTCGTATTTCTCATCAACTTGCCTGGAAAATTAAAGACTAGGTTGTCATTGTGTGACTTTCCTGACTAAATCAGAAGAAAACAGAGCTGAGTAGCTAAAAGGATGTATGATACTGATGCTGATGCAGATGTCCTGCAACGGCATAAGGAGGAGAGAGCGATGACGTCATCAAGTAGATCTGTACTTTCTTGGGGGCTTATGAATAGGTTGTAGGAACTATGTTAAAGTTTATAACGATTCCATCTCTCTCTCATTCTTTTGTCCCTCTCTTTCAGCTTGAGAAAACACACAAAAAAAGTCTCTTCCATTCAATCAATCTCTGACAGTTATGCCTTACAATTCATGCATTATTAATGCCTGTGAGACCCAGACATGGATGAAGACCGCAAATTTTTACCTAGCAAAGCACACACAGATCAAAAAGTGTTCCTACTCTACCTTTTACTCTATACAATTTTGGCAAGCAATTTGCTAGACAATAAGCTAAATTCAGTTTTTCTATGAGTGCAGAGATTGGTTTTGCTTTGACTGAAAAACTGGAATTGTATGGCGAGTCTGAAGATCATTTCTGTAATATTGATTCAAGTGGACAGTTAAGACAGTCAAGACAAGACAGAGGAATGCTTTATGACCCTTTTTTAATAGATAGAAGAAGATAGCTGCAAATTTTCAAAATATTTCACCTGCCATCTACTATATTTCCATTCTTATGCTCCTTTCCAAAGCTGCCTTATGCCAGGGGTGCCACCCTGGAAAGTCTCATTCACAATTACTTTGTTACAAAAGTCATCCTTTCTCATGAAAGTGAACAATGACTCCGAGGCCAGGGTGGTTACAGGAAGAAATATGTGACTGGCAGGGTCTGCATCCTAAATTACATCCTTCCAGCAGAGGTCCAGACTTTTCAGAGGCAAGGCAAAACTTCTGAGTTTCCATGCACAATACGCCATTTTCCTTTGAAATTAAGCTTGAATTAACAAGCAGCACATTATATAAGAAAAAGAGTGCTAATTTTTATTCTCCTGGAATTCTGGTTTATGTCGGAAGAACATACCCTCTTAACAAAGCTTTGTGAGCTGTGGGCGGCTATTGCAGCCATGAAATACACTAAAATAAGATATGACCCTCCTCACTTTCTTAGTTTGCACTGAGGGCAACTGTCACTCTCACACTACTTTGTTTTCTGCATTTCAATTGCAGCCTTTGACATTTGATTTAGATACTCTCGCTGTAACATGAGAGCAATGGAAGCTGCACCACAGAGCAGGTTTCCTCCCTCCAGCTCCAATATTTTCAACCCCCCATCAAATGCACACCAAAAAATAACACGGCTGCAACCTTTTAATAGCTTGGGATCAGGTTCACACTTTCATTCTGGCCACTGCACTAGGATGATTTGTATTTATCTGAGCCACCAAGGCAGTCAAACGTGAGACTGATGTTTTTAATACAACAGAAGTTAGGTGGAGCATTTCATGTTTTTTCTGGGCCTACCTTCAGACTTACCTTCCATAGGATGGAGTCTAGTAAAAAATATTAATGTCAAAATTATACAAAGAAGGCTTATTTCCACCAGATGCTACACAGCTACACAGGTATTGAAGACTGAGACAAGACTTAGAGTTCAAAAAGTAAAAACTTCCCCAAAAGGATCAAAGCTTCTGTTTTTTGAGGATACTACAATTCTTTTAAACCAAAGTTGAAAGGAGATATGGAAAAATACAGGCATCTTCTTCAATAATCTCATTATTATGATGTTTTCTATTCTCTCTTTTTTCTTTTTTTGTATAGGATTTTTAGTCATTTTCTTTAAGAAAATGATCAAAAAACAATATGCCAGACTGAACAGTAAGTTAAAGCATTTTCAGACACATTATCTTTCTTTTACCTGTAATCTAGGATTAACATTATTTCAAGTATTAAAAAAAATCATTAATGAAGTCTAAACTATCAAAAGATTTTAAAAGCTTGCTTCTGTTTCTTACCAATTTTCTTTTGGTTCCTGACACTTTAGGAGAGACTGTTTCACTTTTGAAATTTTCTCTCCAACCAAAATGGATGAAAATTTATGTTATTTGGAGATTTCGTTCTGAATCTGGTTCCTGACATAATTCCATGACTCCAGAAGAAAGTCTGCTGTGTTAATAAAGAAAATATTGCATATTGTTCATCTTTCCTTAATTGGAGCATAACAGTTGCTGAAGGAAAATCCAAACAACAGTAAACAAAATAAACACTCAAAGATAAAAGATTCTGCTTTCACCAAAATCACACATATGTTCCCACAGTAAGGTTTTGTTTTGAAATTTTGTTTGTCATTTCAGAAAAAAAAAATGCAATGGAAATCTTTAATTGAACTTATGTTTTCTTCTGAAGTTACCACTTCTTCTGATATGTTTTTCCCCCACTACTTAAGCAGCTTCTCTGTTTAAAGAGATGCTTACTTTATTTCTCATTTGCAATTGTCTGACTTCAGCTTCCAGCTATTACACTTTGTTACGCCTTTGTCTTTGAGATTAAAGAACACTTCAGTAGTCAGTGTTTTCTCCCTGTGAAGTTACTTTTATCTATGCTGTAATCAAGTCAACACTCAATCTTCTTTTACTTTATAGAAGTGTGAGGGATAAAAGACCTAACAGGCTATGAACTGTCATGTGGATAGGATACTAGAAGGGGAAGTGAGAAACCCCTTGTTCGTTATGGGACCTGCCGTTTACCCTCAGGAAAACCAACTTATGTCTTTTTTTGTTACAGTTTTCTCTTGTCTATTTAAATTGCAAGATCTTCAGATGTTTCTATAGCATACCTGTGATTAGCAATCCTTGCTCAAACCTTTGTATTTAGTGAAATAAAATGCAGCTAAGGAATTACATCTGGGTCTGTCCTTTGTAGCTCTCAGAAGATTCAGGATCTGATTAAGATAAGAATTGGAAGCTTCCAGTCTGACCATTCCAAATTTGAACAGAAATTTTTGTTTGTTTGCTTGTCTGTTTGTTAACAGACAGATTGCTAATGCAGAAAGAAGTTCTATTCTTTTGGAACATTAATTGCTTCATTTTAATTAAACATAGACAAGAGGTCCATACACTTCACAAAAAAAAAAAAAAAAGGTATAATCTTAGAAGAAACATATATTTTGTAAATTTTTTGTACACATTTCTTCAGGAATGGAAGGCCTCAAGTGATGGAGAGAAATGTAAGAGGCATCATTTAATGACATGTGAACTCTGCTCTGAAGTGCTTGTTTCTGATGCAAGCTAAGTTAATCAATCTCAGAGTAAGGGTAAAGATCTAATCAAACCCATGACAAAGTACAATTTTTCTGAAGGCAAGAGTTTCCAGAGGCAGAAATAAAGACAGAATGAGCCTGAGGATACTCCAAAAACAACATAGCATGATAGACTTTAATAGGTAACTTGTGATATGTAATATGTGATAGATGACTGTCTAATTTCTTTGGCCACACGGTTCTCCTGTATCCATTTACTATGGACATCATTAATGTCAGCTTATCTGTTCAACAAAAAAGTAAAAACACCAAAGCGATAGGACAAGAACACAATGTATTACTTTTATCAAGCTATTTATTATTTCCTAAGCTCTGCTAACTTTACTAAAAGGAAATTTTCATTAGAACACGTTTTAGCAAAAGTTTTAGTTCTTTCACAAAAGCGCACACCAGAGAAAGACTGGTGAGGCACAATATACTGATGAATTCATTTGCTATTTTCTAGAAAAAGTTGGAGGTAAAAATCTGAGGTTGTTCTTTGTCCCAGTTCACTATGGGGCCTCTTCAGAAGCAATTAAGATGAACATTAAGCCTGTTTCCAGGGAAGGGGCAAGCTAAAGAGCTACGGAAGGCAGAAGCATGCTGATCAGGACTCTATGAGAAAGTTCACTTTCAGTAGCTTCAGCTGAGTTTACTTCATACTTCGGTATAGTAAATTCTACTCTGACCTAATAAATATAGAGAAAGATAAGGAAAAGGATCTGAGATCACATTCATTAAAGTGACATAGACTCTGTTTTAAAATAAGTGTTAAGGTCATCATGGATCACCATAAGGCTAGTATATTATTTACTTTGTCCAGAGGCCAAAGGAAACTAGGTGGATTGAGAAATTTCAGCACTAAGTCCATCTTGAGTTTGAACTCCTCCATCAGAATCACATTTGAACTGAATCCTTAATGCAGATCAAAGTCTGACAAATCTGACTGCAAAGCTGAAAAGACGGTCCATGTTAGTGCCTCCCTTGTTTTTCCCTTTGTAAGTTCTGGTGGCATATGCCCCACATCCCTGAAAGTGTGTGTTAAACATAGCTGTCTAACCCTTAATTTTATGCTTGCTGTACCAGTTCTAATAACTACTCTTTACTTCTCATGACTTGAACCTTAACTTGCCCCAAATGTTAACTCTGAAGATATCTAGACAGTCGGACAGGAGCAGTTCTGGTCCCAGCACAGTCATTTCTTGTCCCTACTTGTACAAGCCTCTACCCTCTCTAGCCATAACCCATTGCCACCAATAAAATCAAACTGCACGTCATGCTGACTGAGCCTTCTCTTATCCTAGTCCTAACATGTCCCAGCCACCTCTTGCACTGTCTATAGTGCAGAAATATATACCCACAATGTTTATCTATATTTATATATTCATTTGTATACATACTTTATATATATATATACAGATACACAACAATATAGACAGAAAAATGTAGAATTTTTGTGCACACATAGGTGTATATATATGTGTTTATATGTGCATGCAAGCATTTATCTCTCTCTGGAAAGTATCTGCTGGTCACAATCCTAAAATTGATTTGACAGACCCTTCTGATACCAAATTCAACCACCATCTATGGATGTCTGCATGTACTAATCCTAATTTAATCCTGATTTCAACCTCTCCCTAATAACATTGAATAGATAGCGAGATAGTTCAAGGGCCTTGCCAAACCCTATCCCTTAGACAAAGTCCTAGTCCTAATTCCAGCCAAATTTCCTTAGTCCAGTAATAACCACCACTGTTAAAAGTGAACTATAAATATGTGGTATCTGCCCAAGCCCATGCTAATATCTGCTCTACCCTTGGGTCAAACCCATTGGCATCTCTTTAGCCTCACCATGAAAAATAGTCTCATCCTAGTCCTTACTGGCTTGGTAATATAGACAGATCTCTACTAGAGATCTGAATGCTGAAAAGAGATTAAAGAGATTAAAAACTGTGTGTGTGTGCAAAGGCTCCTGACAGGTTGATCTGAGTTTTATTTTTACACTCAGCAAATCTGATGTGATTTTGAAAGTAACTAAAATGTTCATTATGTATCAAGGACACAGAAACTCTCTTTAACTGGTGCCCTGAATGGCTTAAAATTGTGCTGGCGCCTTCCTGCCTTCTTCAGTATCGTAAGCTGGGCATGAATCACAAGTAAATTGCCTGGTCTAATCAAATTCCACCTGAATATATGTTACATAGAGTTGCAGAAGATATGCTATATCTTGAAAAATGGAAATATTTCAAGGTCTAATCAGATCACTTTAAGTGGAAAAGCAGTGATCACTAACACCAAATGAAATTAGATTGTGGAAAGTACAGAAGGGATTATTAGATAAGGGCCCAGTGATCACCATTATAAATTATTGATCACTGCTTCCAAATTCCACTGTATGACTGACATCTCCTGCAGTGTCTCTAAGCATGGGTCAATTGTTATGTGACTAATATAATTTACCCTTATACTTTCAAAGTACATGCCAAGTTTTCTGTGAAAGAGTAAGTGTGATAGATAAAGCCTGTTTCATCACTCTTTAATTCCAGTTTTGCCGACATATGAAATGCCATTGAAATCAATGGCACATAAGTAGGTTTATTGGATACAGCTATAATGATCACTAATATAAGTGACAGATAACTATTTTAAATTCCAGTTTGGCTATTTCTAAGCTGCACGATCAAGCTGAGCAAGATGACTGCAGAAGAGGGAGAGAGAGAAAGAGAATACTGGGTTTCAAACAGTAGCTTTAAACAGAAACTGAGATACTGGACTCATTAAGGAGTCTAAATCACCCAAACTCTGTTGAACAGCCAGGAAACAAACAAACAAAAAAGAATCTGGATGTTTTATTATTTTACCTGTGCCCACATACATTTACTGTGATGTAAATAATAGATGGTGCTGATAAAACTTTAACATGGCTTCCACTCCCATACATTCCTGAAAAGCTAAAGCTAAGAGGGGAGAGTAAAGCCTGTTTACATGTGTTTTGGTGTGTAGGGGAGGGGAGGGAGAAGGAAAGAGGAAGCCCCACAAGTAAAATAACAACAGTGGTTGGAAAAATAACCTGCCTAAAGGGCCACACAAAGAGTATATTCTTTGGAGGTCTTTCAGAGAAGACCAAGAAAGATGCAATTTATTTAGACCAGAGAAAACCTGAATGTACCAAAACCCCAGGTATTTAGAAATGCAGACAGCACGAACAGATATGTAAAACGAAGAGTAAAACCACAGACTGACTCACAAAATATGGATGACTGGACTGATTTGCCCCTGGAGAAACACTGGCAAACTATATCTTTAACTTACATTGCGATTTACACTTCATGCTGCCTAATCTTCTGATCTAGATGCACAGACTAGATTTTTGTTATTTTTGCTTTATTTTCCTGTGATTTGGAAGTTTGTCCTGTTGATCAACCTGTCATATTTCTTTGAAACACCAAAAGAATATCTATATTTCCTATGCAGTGACTTTGGTTTCTCTCTGGGGCATATGAGTTTGAGTGTTTTTATAAAGAATCCAGGAAGGCGGTGGCGTGGTGCTGGAAAGAAAAACTGGAAAAAAAAAAGAAAGAGGAAAAGCCAGTCAATCTTCACAGCTTAGTTTCAGTCAAAACTAAGTTCAAATACCACGAACAACACAAAGGATGTATTTTGGTTTTTCTATAAGAGCATACTCCTCAAAAGCTTTTCAACTCCATTTTCTAATAAAAGAGCTTTCAACAGAACTGTAATATTTGGAGCTCACTTTCTACTGAACATCATGGAGTGAATGTCACACATATTATTTAGGTCAAAAGCATAATTTTCATCTTAGCTAATTTGAGCTTTTTTTTTTTCCTCCAATGAAGCAAAAATTGACATTGAAGAAGTTATTGCACACTAACAGCACATTTTTCACAATATTTTTGCCAAACCAAGTTGATGGATCAGTTGAAACCAAAGGCATTGGCCTGTGAATTTGCTATCAGTTCCCATTTGATAGGAAGGAAATCCATAGGACCATTGAAATTAATAGCACCATTTAAAGGATATGACCTGTTAACTAATCATCATTTAAATAATCATTCTTGGCCTCAGTGCAAGATTTCTATGGCTTTAAACAGTAGTTTGATTGAATCCTTATTCATTAGCAGGTCAGATTTGTTGGATATGGTTTATTGATTCCCAAATCAATGAAAGATGGTTTTGAAAATGCAGTAGGGATTATTTATTAAAAGCTCTAGTTTACACTCATGGAAGAGGTGACTAAGATAGCTAAAGATGAATCCTCTAGCATATAAGCCATTAAGTTCTGTAAGAAAGGGCACCATTTTCATAAGTACATTATGCTTATTGCACCCAGCTGCGCTTCCTTCACAAGAACAGAGTCCTGTTATGCAGCAGAATGTCAAAAGGGCTATACGAGAACATATCAACAGATTTAGCCAAGAATGCTTTTAAAATTCTTTAAAAGCAAGTGAGAAGTATTAAAACTGTAGAAATCTAGTTGATCACAGGAAAATAAACAATAAGATCAAGAAAAAATATGCCATGAACACATAGTTCAGAACAGTTCATGGTCACATAGCACTAGAAAGACTTATATTTATTATCCTTCTCTCAGAATTCTTTTTGCAATGTCAGTTCTAGATCCAGGCAGAGAGCTTTGCTCCATTTTTTAAATAAATTTCCCATTGTGTTCACTTCCCCAGCAATCCAATTTTTCAGGCACAAAAAGGGGAAGTGAATTTCAAGTATACACAGAAATGAGACTTTCAGTTCACCCATGCAAATACACACCCCAGCAGAGCTTGCATGCTCGTTCAGTCCTGAAATAGAAATCATATCATGTAAGTTTCTGACCAGCTACAACTAAGCAACACAGCATAAACTTTGACCGTTGAATATCAACAACTCATAGAAAATGGTTTATGATTAATGCTTTCAGGCCGTAAATAGTGAAAAATGGTAAATGGAGTCCACTCAAAAAAACAAGGAATCCTGACCTGATCACAGCTATTTAAGGGAACAGAGGAAAAGATACATTTATATAAATGATTGACTTCAAATTATTTCTGTGAGGGAGACAATTTGTTTATATCTCAGAAAGGGTTATTCCAAGTGCACAATGTATTTGTTCTAGTTATTCAACAACAAAAAAAAACAGTAAAGAAAAGAAAAAACAAGTGAGCTTTGTCATTGCTGAATGCTCATTTACTTATTAAACGATACATGTGTATGTTTTCTACTACTTAGCCTTTCTATACAGCATAATGAACTACAGAGAAGCAACTGAGCATGAAATTTTAGACATCTGTAAATTCTAAATACTATACAATCTCTAAGATACATTTTGGCTTTTTTTTTTTTTTATTTGATCTTATTCTTAGGAATTATTTTTGCATGTATGAAAAGTCTACTGTATGGCAATATAATTATTCATTTTTATCGGATGTTTCTTTAAATACTATGACAAGAAGCACATTACATTTCATCCTGACTTTAAAAAGACTGTAGTTGTATAGCCTTTCTGGAAGTCAGGCCATACAGACATATTATCAGCAGGTTATTTTCTGCTGCTTGACAGTAGCAGACGCATTGTGGGATTTTTTTTTTCTTTTTATTCAGACACTGGGAATTGTTTGTTTCTGTTGGTAATGAGTCAGTGTTCCTAACTCATAAGTGCTTGAAATTTTCTTATTTCAGAAAAGTGACAGAATAACATGAAAGATGCTGTCACTTACTGTATTTTGCTGCAACCTCTGTGACATATCTCAAGAAAAGTAAAGAAACGGAACATTTGTTTTTCCCTGTCATTGGGAAGACAGACTGTGGTTGATTCAAACAGTGTTAACTCTTTGCTATCTGAGAGAAGAAGAGAAACAAACTGCCAAACACTTAAAAAAAGGGAAGACAAGACAATCAACCACAAAGAATAAATCAGAGATTCACTGTCCCTTCGCCTTATCATAACAGGGAGAAAGGAAACACTTAGGGAACCTGATAAAGAGAAACAAACTTCTTTGGAAGGAAGGAATGCTGCAGCCAGTCCACACAGTCTTGCTCCACAGGAGCAGATCAGGACACTCCCCTGAACTGATTAAAATGGATTTTCTTTTCAACAAATAATCTTCAGGAAAAAAAAAAAAAAGAAAAGGAAAAGAAAAAAAGAAAAAAACAAAGTCATCACTAAGCTAAGGAGACCTGTTTTAGTTGCTCTGTAAGCGCTAGTTACAGGATCACAAATCTTCAGCTTAGTTGCTTATTACCACAAGGGCTCCTTCAATGAATATAAAACTAGCTTAACAAGCTTCAAGTCAACAAAACCAAGACCACAATGGCTAATACCTACTGTCTGCTCTCAGGAGTGAGTGACACAATAGCAGTGATCTTTTGTGATTGACTGAGCATAAATGCTATTTTCCCCAGCGTGGCCTAATCTACCCTGTCAGATTCACAGGGGGTAAACTAACATCAGCGGGAACCCATCAGTTAAATCCCTGTGAACCATTCTTTAAATATCCCCCCACCTGTCACCTTTTAGAAAGGCAATTGTGCTGCAAAAAACACTCTCCAAGGCTCCAGCATCTTGTTTCTTGAGGAGGAAGATAGTTTGAAAATATCATGACGTGTAGGAATAAGGCAGTTGATCCCCGTTAAGAAAATCCTTTCTAAGTGGCATAAAGTGTAGCTAAGAATTTCTGATGATAGACAGGGCAGGCTCATAGCAAGAGATTCTGCTTTGTCTGTGACATCTTAGTCACTGCTGACACTATTCACATCAAACTCTATATTCAGGGAAAACTTCCAGAGTCATCCACAGGATCTAGATCTAACCCACAGGCTGAGAAAGAACATACATGAGGATTTCAGAACCAGGACTATTCAATTAAACAAGCCTAGTGGACTTTCTACCACTGTACTTTCACTCTTAGAATTTCTTCAGAAGGAAATGTCATCTTTCACGAGTAGATTAAGATTATTGTCATCTGAGATATGTCAAAGCCTGGTAACTGAGTTTGCCTTCAAATTTTTATTCCCCTTTTTCACTAGGAACTCCCTTCATGACTGCATGTCATGCCTACTGCTCAGAAAAGTTGCAGCAATCACCACTTCTTGCCTCTAATCTTCTCCTACAAACCACCTTGTGTTACGAACTAATCAACAGAGGGGTTAAGAAATCTTAACCCAGATTTCATTTGTTTTCTTTTCTGGTAGCATGTGTGGCTGACTACCCGCTTATAGCAATGTACTGTAGTTTCTGTGCACTGTTGTATGCCCTACCTTCCAAAGGGAACCTGGACACTGCAAACTCAAACTTCAATATCTTCTACCTTCTTTATTTATTACTTCTGTAGATTTTTTTTTTCTGGTTTCAGTATTAGATTCTTGCAACTTCTTTTGACATGAAGAAAAGTTCAAGAAGCTGATGGGTTTTTTTTCACTTTTCTATAGCTTGTTTATTCCCATGGTGACAATTCATTGCTTCTTGCACTTTCCCATATTAAATTTGTATTTAAGGATCCTTAGTAACCCAATTGAAAAGGAACACACAAAAATAAATACTCCTTTCCCTATTGTGGCTGTTCTTCCCACACTCTAATTCTCTTTCTATAAATCAAGGAAAATAGTATTTTATAAAGTTTCCAAATATTCAAGAAGAACTAAAAATATATGAAGGAAATGAACATTAGGCAATTTTGTCTATTTTCCCCATCTATTTGTGGCATTTTTTAACAGTGTTCCCTGAAATTTGCATCAACTTGTCCCTTTCCAAGCACTACACAGGACTTTTCATTGTAAACATCCTGTGAATACAGACTTTAATTAGTAGACAATATTCCCCAAGGGTGGATTTTATCAAGGGCCTTCCCAGGGCCTCTTCAGCTTTAAGTGAAGCTGAATAATATTGGTGGAATGAAAATCAGGAAAGCAAATTTCTTGAAGTGTCTCTAATCTCATTATATACTATAGAGTATATGTGTTCCAAACTGAGTGGCGTGGAGATAATCCCCTCTTTTTTGGCACTGAGTCACTGGTATGGGGTTCACCTAACTGAGCACTTAACTTTGGACAGCTTAGATGCAAAATGAAAGAGAAATGAAAAAAAGAATTACCCTAGGTGTGAAACGTAGCTTGCTGATGTAGGATACACACATTTCCATTGTCACGAATAGAAATCACATGAAAAATAAAGGAGCTGAGAGCCCTGTAGAGCATCGTTCACTGTTCTGGTACTTCACCATGCAAAGTTTACTCATGTTGTGACCAAGTGTTTCTAATATGCTATTTGGAGTTTTGCTTCATCTACTTTATTAGTCAGTACTGTTTTGTACGTTGTCTTTCACATATTATCTCCCCATTAGATGGATCCTTCTCAGATTGAGAGAGAAAACAACATAGATGTGAGCAAAGTTTTTTGGTGAAAAGTAGCTTGCATGGTACTCTGGTTTCTAGCATCATGGAACCCAGGAAAGCATGTTGACTTGTAACTGCTGTTTCCCTCTCTGCAATAGAGAAAATTGATGACTTAGAATTATACATCACTTTTATGTGTTGCTTTGATACCACTTGAAGAATAGGGATGAACACCAGGGATGATTAGGCAAAGTGCTCTCCAGTTCAACTGTTGAACTTTCTGCTTGCCAGCACCTCAGAACATTTTCCCTCTTTATTCTACTTCTGTAGCAAAACTGCTTTTCAGTGGGGAAACACCACCTTGAGGTGCAGGTAGCCCACCTTCTTTGTACATCCAAGAAAGTGTAATTATTTCGTTTGTCTTCCAAGTTGAGAGCTACTGTTTCTTTTATTACTCCTAATACCTTCTGAGATCATAAATAAGACTTTTTTTTTTCTGTGTAAACAACCTCTGCCCCTCGAGGGCAGCACAGAATTTCTTACATAAACAGCTCTGTATATGCTAATGAACATTTCTGCATAGCAGTAGGGTTATAAAACTCAGAACCCCCATCTGCTTTTTTCACCTTAAAAAAAAAGGTCAAAACATGCCCCTTAGGCTTCAAGAACAGCTTAAGTTACCAAAGAAAAACTCCATGACAACATAAAAGCCCCATGTTATTGCGCAGAGAAGGTTAAGTTATGCTAAAAGTGATGAATACAAAATAAAGCCTAAAAGAGTGAGCAGTCCATTTTGGCACTCACAAATGCAGGTTGCTCTCAGGTGCAGCAGGGCACAGTATTATTCACAGTATTATTAACTGGAGTTAAGTGTGGGAAAAAAAATGATCGTGCTTTACAGGAACTTTTGCTAAGCTCTGCTCCTGCTTTCCTGTATCACACTAGCAGGCAAGGTCTTTCAGTGTGGCTCAACCCTTGACTGAAACAGAGGAAACAGCACTAGCCCCAGTGTTGGCTCTGACTAACCAAGGGTGGGTCCAACCCTGGGAATACTTTGAGGACTCTTGAGTATCTAGGTCACACTTACCTGTTTTGAGGCCCTACCAAAACAGTGTTCCTGTCACACATATGTGTTCCGAATTTCTACCGTGGGAAAGTGGCACAATGCTGTAACACCAGGGATTTTCCCCCTATCTGTGGTAATTTTCTTTCTCTGTAAACTCTTTTTTTTTTTCCTACTGGAGCAACACAAAAGAGTTTCAGAAGAGAGAGGTACAAGGATCTCCCACATCCCTCATTTGAGAAGCTTTTAAAGCAGTAGTTTACATTGCAAGTCTCTTTAAAAGTGCCCATGCATTGAGATTGTTAATTCCCATTCACAGTGTTTCTTTAAAGCAAGGGAGAGCATCTTTTCCTTGCTACTGCACATGACCGAACAGTGTGGCAAGCTAAATAGCAGATTTTCCAACACTATACTTTTCTCTACACTGATTTTCAGCTGAAAAGTCAACTACTAGTTAGGGAGCAGACACTCCCACTGAAAAGATGCAACAGCAAAGCATGTCAGGAAGCAGAAAGGAAGGGGCGAGTGGGGGCGGTTTATGAGACATATGTGAACCAAATGCCCAGACAAGCCTACCCACCCCCACCTATCCCCCTCACCATTCCCCCCCTTTCCCCCCCCCAAAAAAAAAGAAAAAAATCCAGTTTTCTTATAGAGACTGAAGCATGAAGATAAGCAGAAAAAAATGTCATCAGACTTTTATCAGGACAGATTGATACTACACCATAAAAAATGGAAAATATATATATATATATATAAAGGAAAAAATAGGAATAACTGGTCCATAATATGCCAGTTGGGATGTCTGGTTATGTTACCCTACACATAGTTTGCTGTGTACTTCTAAAGTTTCTTAATATTATCTTGCCATGAAAATGAAACTGCTGATAAATTATTTTTCTTTTAAGCATTTTAAAAAATAACATTGTAAAGGTCTAAAAGAAAGCTCACTCCAGATATAAACTATGCGTAGTTAAATGTTTTATTGCAAATACCCCTTTGAGAGGAATAGACCTTCTGTATCCAGATCAGGAACCCTCCCACTCTGTCAGCTTAGCATTTATTTCTGTTCAGGGGTGTGTGAGGAGTACCGGGGACATCCGAATGGAGCGATGCCCTGGAGACATGATACTGCTTAGCAATGAGGTGTTAAAAGTCCTTTTGCGGACAGAAGATGAATCAGACAGAAACATTGTCACACAACAGCAGGAGGGTAACATAAGAAAAGTCCCTGCATTGTACGCATTTAGCCCTAAAAGACAGCTGGACACAACACAAAAGAAGAGCTTGTGAGTCCTGAACATGTCTGCTTTTTAAATTGCATTCAGTCGTTCTAATAAAAAAGAGCACTTCTTCCCAGAGACCTGGCTTTTTAACTGGAGAGGTCTGCTTTAGCTGAATCAGCAAAAAAGAAAGATGGCAAAAGCAAGAAAAGCAAAATGAAACCAAACCTCAACAACCAGAGTGAAAGGCTTTTGTTACTTTAGGATATTTTCTATTTTAGTTTCAGTTTTAATGTTGCAGGTAACTTTATGGTTCATATTAAGAAGTAGGAAACAAGTTTCATTGTCAACAGCTACCTCCTACCAGGATGTGACAACATCTTGAAGTTAAGCTCTCTCATGGCCCAAAATAAAAAATTTAGCAGAAGGAAGCAATTTTCTTGTACTCTTATCATTACGGAGGTTTTCGTTGGTGGTGGTGGTGGGTTTTTGTTTGTTTGTTTGTTTTGGGTTTTTTTTGCAATGTATTTACGATGAAGACCATTTAGACTTTTGGTCTGGAATTTGGGTGATGCTTAAATGGTTATTTTTGCTTGCTCTTGAAATATTATCTTTGGTGTTATAAACCTGATTTTCAAAAGACTTGATCTTATTTTAAAAATCTCTTCACCACATTTTACTTGGAGGCAGAAAAAGATTGACTGCGTGACTGAAAATACTTTTTTTTATTGATACCAAAAATTCATCCTCACTAGACGACATACCTAGAACCTTTTGCATCAAACCACTGGCCTATGTATCTTTTGAACTGATGAATGTGTTGTCTTTTAACCTTCATGTAGAGCAGTCTCTGGGGTGGGTGGTGGGGGAAGGCACCAGTCTTAAATATGTCTTGCTTATATGTACTGATCCCTATATGGCATTTATTTCACCAAATGTTCCTCGAACTACATGCCCCTTGGACAACAAGTTAAGAACCATCAACACAGATAAGTGGGTCACAGTCAAATCCCTGTTTGAAAATCTCACTGCATACTCAAATCCTAATAGCAGCTGCATTTGTCTTAGTAAGTATAAGGTGGTCCTTAGCCACCCCACATTTCTTTTTTTTTCAGCTTTCAGGCATAGCTATAAGTATATGAGCCTCAATAAAGCTCTACAACATGTTTTCATTTCTCCATAAAACTGTCTCACTGCTTCACCAGAACAAATCTTTCTCATCTCTGATTTGCTGCCCAGTATAGCATAGATGGAATAGACAAAATTGCTTTAATACCAACAGGCAACCTTCCCACCCCAGGAGCCAGCTATTTTCAGGTGCTGGTGAGGTCACTGGGCTGCATCAGCAGGAAATAGCTGTCTCATGAGAGGACTGCTGAACTGTCTTCATTGACCTTGGAGTGGGCCTGGAGGTGGCAGAGATATTTAGAAACAAAGAGAACAACAGTATCTGGAGACTATAGCATCATGTTGCAGTAACAGTCTGTCTTCCAAGCAATTAGTTTCCAGACGAAGGAAATATTAGAACTGAGAGATAGACACTGAAACAGTGAATAAATATGCTATAGTTATATGTTCCCAAGTATGTTAGAAGAAGCCAGCTTTCCAAGAGTATGGAATAATATTCATTTCTATCCTGAGAGTTCTTGTTCAATAATTCCTGAGAATTCAAAGTTCAATGATACTAAATCTTTGTGATTTAAAGCAGATACGAAGACTGCTAAACTGGGAGATCTTTGGTTGCATAAGGAAGCTATCTCTTATTGATTACTGAGTGATGCTAAAGGATGATTCAGTGTAAAATAAGCGAGACAAAGACCTCACAGATATTGCTCTAAATTTCAAAAATATATACACTGTTCACTGAGTGAACAAAGAGTGCATTTACAGGGGAACATCTTTATTAAAATGGGTGTCACAGAGTGCCCTTGTGCTGAAATGCCTGCTGGGTATTACAGAAATGAGTAGATAAGAGCAGTATTGATTACAGAACAAGTGTATCTTCTCAAAGCATAGATCGACATGGCCTATAACTAGAGAAGTAGATTAACAACCACAGCCCTGACTACCACTGAATCAGGAGACAATACAGGCAGGCCTACCAGAACACTAAAATTTGCTCTCTTTCTGTAAGAAAATATGCCATCTCCCAGACTCACAAGAACAAGTCCTGTTCATCGTATTTCTACATATGATGGAAAGGGTTTGCCATTCACAGAGAAATGGTTAAATAATAATGAAATCACGCTGCTATGCCACTATTTTACTTTGCAATAGTAAGGAAAATTTCCTGTAAAGGAAGTCTGTAAAGGCCTAACTTCAGTTTCTGTCAGCTCCAGGATACCTGGGGTTCTCTTTCTGATATAAAAGCCATTAAGTGGCATTTCTTCTTGAGAAAGATATGCTTTTTAGGAGCTACTTTTATTGAAAAAATATGGAGAATGACACACATTTATGGGAATATGATACAGCCCCCTCCCCATCATAATTCATCAAGGTCAACTACCTTTCTTGACATAAAATATGCACATTATCATCACTACAATCTTGAAATGCATACTAACCCATGGGAAAACAGTAAATCATTTCTTAAAGCAATACTACAGAATATTGCTTGTGCGATGCAAAACTTTTTAATAGAATTATAACCTAATCCATCAGTATTTCAAGACAGTGTTTGTGTTACTCCATAATCCAGCAATGTGACATTCTGTGTCATGTGTTAAATATTTACCTATGATTTATTGGGCTCTCAATCTATTATAAAGCACCTTTTGGGCCCACTTATCCTCTGATATAAAACAACGCTATTTGCTAGGGGAAAGCATTCCATGTTTCCCTGCAGGTCCTTAACACCTCCTTCATTTAAAACAAAAAAAAAAATTGAAAATAACAACAAGCAAAAAAATATATTTTTTCAGTGATCATTTTATTCCTCAAGGGACTGTTATCAGAGATAGTATTATATAGTAAAGAAAACAATCTTCTCGTACCAAGTTACACTTAAAATATATTGCTCACAGATCTTTATGTTATGCAAATGATTGACTGTACCATTAACTCAACATACAAATCACTAACTGTCCCAGATCATCTCAGTATCATGAAACAATTTTCCCAAAACATCCCAAAGCTGTCAAGAACTATCTGACTCAAAAAGAATATCTGAAAAGCATTCAACAAATGATGGAGAAAGCTTTATTAATTAAGACAAACCTTTTCCTAAGAACTACTTTTTTCCCCTCAACACTCAGGCATGGTAGATATGCTTAGACTGCATCTGCATGTGTAAGGGAAGCAAAGCCATCAACCTGCACATGAAAGAACTGCCTCTGAAAGAACTGAAAGAGAGTGTGATAATGCTGTGGATACAATGATTCACCACAACCTGTCACCCATCGCATCTGACCCTCTGGGAAGAAACAACTCTACTCTTAAGTGTCTTACTGTCCGCTGTCCTTGAAGAGCAAGATCAAAACATTGATCCTCATTTAACATTCTTTTCCATTGCAGTGAATCTGTGTCATGCCCTTGTCCCAAGGTTGTGTGAAAGTCAAGCTTATTACTTTCAGCAATTATAAGGAGAATTTAGAAAGCAATATTCATAACCTAGTACCTATATCTTCAGTGTTTTACCTCAGATTTTGTGACTCCTTCACTTGTTCATCCATCAAGATTCAGTCCAACTCCAGCTAGACTCCTGTCAGCGTGAGGCAGGGAAGATGCAGAGAGCTGGTGGGCATAGATGGCTACCCTATGTGTTTCCAGCATCCTTCTTTTGGGTTTGTCATGAAGGAGAAGGCAGTCCTGACTCACATTTCCTAAGAGATGCCTAGAATTATACATATTCTTCCTTTGGTTACTGTCTTCAGAGATAAGTGTCAGTCTACTTATCCTTGGATACAGCAAATAATCTTTCAACACAATCCTCATTGTAACACACAAACTAAGGAAGTAATGGTAGAAATATCATGGAACTTCAATAACCATTTGCATTTTTTGTTGAAATTTCAGGAAATCTGTTTGTTTGCTTGATGTGCTTGGCTTTCTTTCTGTGAATATCAGAGAGGAAATGTTTGTTTTAATATGAATATGGAATCAGCTTAGCATGTTTAACATACACACTGGTGATTGACTAGCAGAATTGATTGTTTGGTCAAAACGGGCATTCAGAAAACTATAACTAATAATTTTGAAGATGGAAGTTCAGTGAGCTTTTAAAAGATCTGACAATCTAAAGCTGTGGTGGGCTGTCTTTTACAAACTTCCACATCTGAGTCTTGCTCTTACTTTGAGTCATAATGTAAGAGTCAAGCAGCAAACTTAGAAAAAGTGGTCAGAGTAATTCTTTCTTACAAGGACCACAGTCACCAGAGACTTTTTTTCTTCTCTTGGCCTCAAGAAGGATAAGAATCGTATCAATGAATCATAAGAATAAAAGAGCATCCTGTTTAAGTGAGAGGTTAATCTAGCCCACTGTCTTGTGTTGCTTAATGGCCAGGCAATTCAATGTTTTCTTGAAACATCCAATTTTTGCCCTATATCTTTACAAACTTACCAGGTTATATCCTTCCCCACCTAAAGAGGCCTTGTTTTATACCTTTGATTACCTTAGTCTACTACGTTTGTTCCTCCTTCCTTAGCATATCTTTCTCAAGATAATGAAACCATAATTGTACAGCAAATGTGAAATATTGTTACATCTTGGATTTTAATATAATAATGTCTTCAGTTATACTCTTCATTCTTCCCTTATTCATTTTTAACCTTTTACTTCACTGTTACTGATAATGAGCTTAAGCTTCCACCAGGCAAATACTGAAAAGTTTTTCTGAGTGACGGTCTAATTTGATGCCATATGCATCATTTTATATTTAGTTTCATTTAATTGTATTTCTTTATTTTTGTTTTTTTGATTTGTTTCTTGGTTTGTTTATTTCATTTGTGAGATGCTTTCAACATTTTTTTTTTGCAGAATCATTCAGTAACTTACAAAAAGTCTGTTTCAATGTATGACCGGCATTTGTAGATCTTTTTGAACCTGTGCATATGCCTCACCCAGATCTCAGCGGCACACACCCATTCCATGATTAGAAAACCGATTGTTATTTTTTGTATATGTTTTGTTTCCTGTCCCTAACCCAGATCCTGACCTTTTCTATGACCCGTGCTCTTATATCATGTCAGCTTAGTTTCTTTAAGAGCCTTTGGGAGAGGACTTCTTTGTCATTGCGAAATAAATTTTATCAACTGGATAGCTTTTATTCTCATGCTTGGTGACTCCTGGGCTATCAGCTAAGAAAATCTTTGGTTCTCATGGCTGGTAATTCCTTCAGAGAACTCTACTAGCTTGGTGAATAATGGCTTCAATTCATACTAGCCATGTCGACCATTTCCTGTTATACTATATTTATTCATTTATTTAGTCATTCTGTTCCTCAGCATAGCTTTTACCAGCCTGTTTAGTATGAACATCAGGCTCAAGATGATTTTAATCAACAGGTTGCTTAGTCCATTGACAGTTCAATCATTTTATTCCTATGTTATTTAAGAACCACCAGGTAAATACCATTAGTTCCTGATGAAACATTACAGCTTATTTTCTCTGATGTGTTCTATAATGCTTTCTGCTGACTCTTCATTTTGAGACAGATCACCCAATGCTTCCCCTATAATGAAGATTACAGCATAGAAACCTTCCTAGCTTCATCCATGGTGAATACAGAGACTTAAAAAACAAAGTATATATAGTTTTTATGCTAGAGCATTATCTTCTTTGCATATTCCTTTATTCCAGTAGACGAGTCCCTACAGAGGTCTCTGTCTCTGATGTGTTTGAAGAGGGATTTTCTGAGTGTTTTCTAAAAATGTTATTTATTTTGATTTTTTTATTTTGATTTGAACACAACTTTAACACTCTGAAGGACATCCTCCTACTATGGTAGCCTGTTACTCCCTGCTCTATAGTCATTTCAACTGTTTTTGATCTAGATAAAGTCTTTTAACAAGCAGTATGCCTTCTGTGAGCAACCGGTATACTATCTTCAAAATCTTACCATCACCTGCAAATGCTTTGTCCTTTTAACTGTTCCTTTTAATTTGCTTCCAATAAGATTCCTTACTTTTAAGCTTTATACATATATATAGATAGATAGATAGATATAGCTAAGCACTACAGAAACGGATTTCTTGGCTATAGGTGGACTGAATCAAGGAACATACCATGTTATGTCATGTCTCTGACATTTCACATAGTGCATAAGCCTTCAATCTATAATGTTCTATCAGGGTTTTTGGTTAGTGGTAAAGGAATTCCCTGCACACAACCCATACGGATTGTAAAAAGCTCTCTAACTAGAAGTGGGAATCAGTATATTACTGTAGTCATACAAAGCATGACCTGTTTTGGACAGATCCTGACACAAAATAGACTACATCAACAATCAATCTCCTCTACATATGATCTTGTTTGCATAGTTCTAAGGAGAAAAGAAGGAAGCACTGAGGTCCATTGGCAATATGCCTGAGAAATGAGACCTGGGAAACAGCAGTTTCCTGAAGAGACAGGGGTTGCTAGGATTCTCATCAGCATGGGGCAGGGGACACAACACAGAGGTAAACCTGAGAACGGGCTACACTGTCAATGGGAAACTCCTGAGGCTTAGAAGACCAAGGAAGAAAAGCAGAAGTAGTACAGGCTCTGCACTGGTAGAGCTCCAGGACCTGCCCATGTGGAAAAGGCATGAGTGTTTCATACACACAGATAGTGTGACATATGTTTTTTATATATAACATATGGTATGTGTGTGGACTGTAATTAAAGGGAACCACCCTTAGGAGTCAATATATGATCTCACATAAGTTCAATATGTAAAACATACGCTATTTAGGTATATATATAACACTTGCATATAACTTGCATGCATTTTTGTGATGCATTGTTGGCAAGCATAATAGGAGGCATTTAGATGACTGTGAATTCAAGGGGAGAGGATTTATTGATCAGGAAAAGCCAGTAAGCTGAAGGAATACACAGCACAGGAGATGATGAAGGAGGCAGAAAGAAAAGTTGTGGAAGAACCTGGAGGCGGTAAAAGAACAGAGTGTGAGGAGGAGGGAAAGGAGTACTCCTGTTTCCTAGTTGGAGGAGAAAAGGCGTACAATGAGAAGAAGACAGAATACAAAAAAAAAGTTGCTATGAGAGATGGAGAAGAGAAAGTAAATATAGGAAAACACAAGCACAAGAGAATAATAAAATTAAAACCAGTGCTAGGAAAAAAAAAAAAAAAAAGAGGAAGAGGAAAACAAAGTGGGAAAGAAAGGGAAAGAAATGTTAAAAACAAGGAACTAAAATAAAATGTATGCATTCTAAAAATGCATATAGTGTGAGAGAAGCAGGGAGAAAAGGAAACAAGAAGCCCCTGATTACATTATTGATAGTAATTGAGTACATTAATATGGCTTGAAAAGTAAGGCATCACTTTCTGTATATTAGCAAAGTAATACTAGACATTTTTTCTCAGCCTTTGTCACGCCATGGCTCATCCGGATGCTGAGATTATGCATCATTAGAATCCATTCCGATGAAAGGCACTATGTAAATTTAAACTTATTAGCATAGTAATTGTGATATTTTCACAAATGCATCACGATTCACTCTAATTTATTTCTTATTTGAAATAATTTGCCAACTAATTTCTATAATTCTTGGTCTGCAGCTCATTCATAGTTTATTTTGAAGAAGTGAGATTCATAGTCCAAGCTATTTTGGTTGAAGAAATAATCACATGGTGATTATTTTGTTTGCTGATTGGAGGTTTTTGACTAGTACAATGTGGTTTTTGTTGCATATCTTCTTGGTTATCAATTTTAAATCTGTCTGTAGCTAACAGGCTATATCTTTTCACATAAAACTGTGCTCTAGAACACACTTGTGCAATAAAACTTGTTTTTAAGAGTGAATATTGATGGAAAGAGAACAGCTATATCTGTAAAACGTCTATATCTAAAAAGTCAATGAAATTCATTTGAAATTTCAAATGAATGTTAACAATATGCTTCTTCTAGCATTTGTCAGCTCTGGAAATAATCATGGAGCAGGTTACCCCCAGAAACATGTGTGCACACCATATTTAAGACAGATTTAAAATTCTTACTAATTTATGGGTGAAAAACTGAGTTGCTAACACTTCTAATTAGCTTGTTTTACAAAAGAACTGCATTATTGTTCTTCTAAAGAGAACAAATTGATATAGGCCCTGGAACATCAGCAATGAATGTAGTTAGATCTGTGATTGTGAATCTTTTTCTAAAAGGTTGATTTGTTTTGATACAGTCAAGGTTTGATATAAGAAATGACTCACTAAAGATGAATTTTCCATATTTCCCAAGCAATTTCTTTATATTTACAGAAAGAGTTGTGTCAAATGTTGGGATGAAAACATTACTCATGGTTTCATCTTGTTTAGTAATATGGTGAATTTAAATTTGTATTGAAGAACTACTTTTCCATCATACAGATCCTAATTTGACCCATAATGTTGGCTAATGGCCACATCAACTTGTGTTTCACCTAGAGGGAGATGAATCACAACATGGATACAATAAAATGAATCCAGATGCAGATTCAAGGGGGATATTTAAATGACTTTCATCTATTGAATTATTGTTCTACTTCTTGGTCTCCATAGTCGTGTTTCTCGTGATCATTTGAAGATACAGACTGCTTTATTATATTTTATCAGTACTTTATGTCAATGAATGCAGTTTTTCTAGATGCGAAAATTTTTTAGAAGCAAAGATACAAGTTTTTTTTTTTTTGAGAATTCAAAGTTACAAAAAAGCAATTTATAATTGATAACAATTAGTTATCTAAGTAAAATGTCTGCACTGTTTCATGCATTCTACATCTCCCCTCCAAAAACACAGGATAAAGTAGCAGGCATTGTCACTAGTAGAATCCTGTGCTTTCCAAAGATGGGATGTGATCTGACTAAGTTCGTTCTGAGAATAATGAAGACATGATGATTTCCAATTCCACTACTTAATTTCATGTTAACTTGGTGCTTGTAAAAAACAATAGAATAACCATCTATGGGAATTAATTTCTCTCCCTATCAACAGCATAATTGCAGCAACAGTAGGAGTTTCTAACACTTTCCCTGAAAAATGCCTCAGCTCTCATTTTGAGGCTCATCAAGAAAAATCGTTCATTCACTCTTCTGTTTCTCTGTTAGATTCCTTAACAAGAGTGGTAACTTTTATGATTTTATATAAGTAAGAGAGTGTGGGCTTTGATATATGGCCAATAAATCTAGATGTGCAAGACACTTTTTATAATACCTAAACAGGTGTTGTAGACAATCAACAAATAAAAAATTGGGATATTTCTGTATTATCCACTGTGGTACATATAAGCATTTTTCTACTTGTCCCTGTGTATCAGTGATTATATTCCACTGGAAAGATAATCAATCAAATAAGCGAGCAAGCTCATGTAATATAGATAGAGTAATGGAGGTTCTAGCAAAACAATTCAAATAAGAAAGGGTTAAAAACATGAGTGTACTTGTGTATTTTTTTCTAATTTAGTGTCAGAAATTCTTATTGAAAACGTATGTTTCAATCTTAAACAACAACTGATTAATTTGTCATGAGAGTAGAACAGGACTCTGAGGTATATGAAAAATAGCAATTTTTTTCTGCTATTTTTTCCCATTTTTAACACTAATTACTACTTTGTAGTCTTCTAGGGTATAAATTAAGCTGTTTGAAATAGCAAGAGGTTCCCAATAAAGCATCAGCTCAGTAAATTTCAGCTAGATTTCAGGAAAATCAAGCTGTGTTCTGAATAAACTAGATTTAAGTTATGGAAACCATTATAACTGCAAGCTTAAAATTATTCTAGGTACTAAAAAGTACAAAAATACTGTTAATTCAATTTTTCAGAAATATTAAATGGAAGCAAAGTCCTGGGTGAGACACAAAACCAGGACCAACCATGGATGTAAAGGCAATCTGGGCAATCTGTTAAATTTCACACAGTCCTATCAACATCTCTGAAATCGAAGAAGATATTCACCGGCAAGAGGCAGATGAAACAGAGCATAGTTGTAGTTTACTACTATAAAAGCTCTTCTTAATGAGCTTTCTTTCAAAGTTATCCCTTGCTGGAAGATTTAATTGGCTAGACATAAAAAGCATTGAAGATCTTTTCTAGAACTCCACATGGTACTTAAGCATATATATTTAGACCTTTGCATCTGTTCGTAAGCCCCCACACATTCATAGATGCAAAAAGAATTTAAAACCATTGGAAAGCCTTGAGTGTCAGCTCATGTGACTAATTTGAGACGTGTTGAAAATAGATAAAGAGTGGGCAGAGCTGAGAATCAAAATAGACTAAAAGGTGCAAATAAAATATGTGGGCAACTTCCATTTCTGTAGACTTTTAAAGTACTAATTTTAAAGATTAAATTTTCGATATATTGATTACTATTAAATTACAGATTAATTAGTTTCTATGCAAAAGAACTGTCAAACACTAGGAATGTACCATCTCATGAAAGGTATATTGAAGCATAAAAAAGGTATATTGAAGCATAAAATAGATTTATTACTCATGATTGTATTCATGATTACTCATGGTTCATGAGAAGTATACTTTTTTATATGTGATATTCATTTGATGAAATGGCAAACTAAAATATTATAATGCATTTATTAAGGACATAAATGACACTGTTTCCTAACTAGAATAAAATGATATCACTGAGTAGCTGATTGCACTGAAGACAATAAGTATCTTTGCAATTTGCATCATTCTCTATTTCTCTATTCAAGTGAAGAACAATTTTTTTAATGAATGCTATTATGAAATTGTCTGTATATGAACTAGTTACCCTTGACTCCCTCTATAATTAAGACAAAGAAAATAAGTCACTTTCAGATTAAACACATCTATGTTCCGTGCTCACTTTCAGATAAACAAAGCCCATTATGCTAGAAATGCCTGAGAGAGAGAAAGTAGGAAGGTTGAGCAGAATGGAAGAACTACAAGGAAAATTTTCTGGCAGTTAGAGATTTTTCAGTTGTCAGCATGTGAGAAGCCGGGAAGCTGGCAACAAAAGAAGAAAGAACAAAAGGAGAGAAGGAATTCCAATATTTACAGGAGTCTATTTGAAATACATGAAGGAATGTAGCACTCTGAAATTCTGGGACTCTTTAAAAGACTCCAAATATTTAAGTATGTTAAAAATTGAGATATTCCTGTGTTTCTCCTACTTTATTTTCCCTATATTTTTCTTCTCAGTAGCTAAAGAAATTTGACTCTGTAAAGCTAGTAGGTTCAACTGTTTTCACAGCAAGGTATTGCAAAAGCAGTGAGCTGTAAGCCAGAATGGTAATAGTGTGATTCTTCGGGGAAATTTTTCTGGGAACTTTCATATACTATCTCTACCTGAAGAGATAGAGTTTCGAATTCACAGTTCTATGAAGAGGAAAACCATTCTTTGACTATAAAATATGCAAAAGAGGCCACAAAGAGCATTGGTCATGGAATATCTTTAGAAGATTGAGGTGTACAAGCCCAGGAAAGACTGCTCAAACTCAGTGCCTAATACTATTGCATATTTAGCTAAAGTGCTCTGAAGGAATTTGCTTTGCAACATGTTTGATCTTGTGCCAAAATAATCCTCATTTCTATTATAAGCACTTCCTCACAAATTATAGTTCATAGATTTAGACTATGGCAGTGCAGAAAAAAATAAAACAAGCTGCTCTGATAACCAAAGATTCCTCTTTCACTAACAGTCCAGTCACTGTTCTTCCATCCTGAAATATTTACTCTCATTTTCATAGCTTAGGTCTGGATGTAGCGTGCCAGAGCTCAAACACAGTGACCAGACCAGGCATTAAGAGAGAATTTTGCAAAACAAATAAATGTTTATACACATGAAGTCTCCAATTGTGAGGATAATTAAAGTCCAAAATCAAGAGTTTTCCACAAGAAGTAAGAGAAGTCTCATCATTTAAACAATCTGGATTGGGCAGTATACTGTAGAAAATAATCTTGCTTTGGTAGAAAATGAGCAAAATGACCACAAACTTTCAGTCATACCTAATTTAAATAACACAAAAAGCCAGCTGTTTGGCCAAGGCATATTTGTGTAGCTCCTCTGAAATGAATTAAATCTTGAAAATCTAGAAGAAAAGATCTTGGCTCCATATACAGAGTGTCTGTCAATGTATTAATTATTGATCAAATATTTATACTCTGACTAAAATAGAATACCATTTTATTTATTGTGCATCTCAGACATGTCAGTGTAAAGATATTTTAAGTTGCCCTTCATTTAGTTCTAAAGTAATAAAAGTTATAAATCCTCACTCAATTCTTAAATTCTTGGTCTTTAAAAAATTGTAGTTATGTGCTTGACATACCATAACTACATGATTACACATGTAAGTGAGTACTCAGGAACTTAACTCTCCTGTCAAAATGTACAAAATACTAGTGTACTTAAGAATCTATATGAATATCATCAGAGAAGCTGATCTCGATTTCTCCTTTCAACACTTCTTTTTATCTGCATATATCAGTCAGCAATAGTAACACATATTATATGATTTTGAGCCTTTGCAGGTACGATTATGCTGATAAACACAAAAAGAATAGAGAACATTTACTTCTATAGCAACAACATAATTATTTATCCTTCAAATAGTGAGCAACTGTATATTTGTGTTGATCAACATATTTGATCTTTTTCTCTAGTGTTGCCTAGGTTAGCAAGGAACTACAAAAACAGTCTTAATCAAAATCTACGCTAATGTGTAATTTTGACAAACTGAGGTAAAAAAATGTTTAATAGAACAGCAATATCAGAGGAATTTAGCAAATATATATATATATACATACATATAAAATTAAATTTTAGACAAGGGAAAAGAAAGAAAGCATATTTATGAATGAATGTTTCAGATAGATAGACTCCCTTAGAAATTTTAAGGACTTGAGCTTACCATACTCTTCTAGAAAGAGAAAGGGAGGAAGTGGAAAATGAAATCTGGACTCAAGCTGCATTTAATGACAAAGCAGAGTAGCTGATTTGAAGACAAGAAAGTAACCCTCAAATAATTCAACAAACCTTAATTTTCAATAAAGAAAATATGAAAGATTAGTTCTTAGCACTCCTTCTTCTGAGAATATTAATGACAAATGTTAATAGTTATGAACTGATCATTATGGCTAAGAGTTTTTTAATCATTTTTCCAAGGAATCAGAGATTAGCCACAGTCTCCTCTCTACTGGCATTTGTCCTTGGTTAAGGAAGCAGTCCTTGGCTCACAGGGGTCTAACTCCTGAGTCTCTGGCTTCAGCAAGTTCCCTGCTGCTGCGCTGTCTGGTCTTCCACAGCTTGCTCTGCTGAAAAGCCACAGTCCTCGCCAAACCCTTAAACCAAGCACAGGCTGGCCTGGTGTGAAGGCTGAGTTGATTAATGCTTCTAAAGATTTGCAAACATTGAATGTTTATGTTCATTAAAATGCATACAGATCTACCTAGGACCTGGAAGCAAAAAGGTGCTCAGCTCTTCAACTTGCTAGGACAGTTTTTATAATGTACCTGCACAAGTATCCATCCAAGGCCCTGTTTTGCAAAGCTGCCCATGCAGCCTGGTGACAATCAGGTCACCAGGTTGAGTGGGCAAGCCATGTTTCATCTTCAAAACACACAGCTTGGAGTTCCAGTAGGTGGGGGAGATGAAAAGAGATGCAGTATTTAAGACGGTGATTGATACAACTGCCCATCAGCTGATTTTAACTCCTACATGATTAGCCTGACAAATTTAATCTTTTTTATTTCAAATAATTTCAGTGCAATTATTGTCTATGATACTTATATTATCATTGACTTTAACCCAATTCCAATTATTTTCTTCCTTTGTTTCCCTTTTTTTGCTTTTTTTGCCTGGAATATTAGGGACTATTTTTGTAGCTACATTGATCTCTACAGGATCATGACTTGTGTCAAATCATCGTAGAAATGAACAGCATTCAAATTTGCTTTAATTTCACAAAGAACATCTTGTCAGTTTTCATTCTAAATAGATTATATATTTCTTTGACCTTCCTTCCAGAACAAAAGGCACATAGAACCATAGACATAAAATAACTCTAAATTCAAATCTCACATTTATTTTTCACAGTAGAAAAACTATAAAATACATTCACATATGACTGTTGTTAGTCATATTGTTTAAAGCAGACTTGAAAGTGTTTACATACTATAGTGGTAGCAGAACTTGGTTGATGCAGGCTCTGCTGGTGTCATTAACTAGACCCAGGTGTTAAATTGGCTCCACATCAACTGCCCACCCATGTGGCCCTTACCACATGATTAATATGGGAATTGGGGTGTTTTGTACCATGAATGGAACAGATTATGGCCCAGATGCCCATTCTCTGGGAATTTGTTCCCTCATATTATCCTTTTCCTTGGGTCAATCAAAACTGGAAGAATCTGTAAGGATCTGTAACTATCCAAAGCTTAACCAAGGATGCAGGGACTGCCACATCCAGCTTCAGTAACTGAACTTCACTAATACTTGCACATATTAGCTTCATAATTATGGAAAGCAATTTCTGATGTTTGATTCCCTACACAGTCTTATTGGTCAAAGGCCATACCTATTCGTATGACCTCATGGCGTTTGGGAGTGCCCCAATGCGTGTGAAAGTGGATGAATATAATTCCTGCCCTTTTTCTTATCACATGCCAACGTGTCCATACAAGGAAATCTGCAGTCTAAGCAGAGAGGTAGCTATGGTACAACAAAATGTGCTGAGATAACAGAAATAGTATTTCATCAGTCACTGAGTACCTACCATAAACATACCTGATCTGTGTGATTTGCAAACAGATAAAATTAATCTGCCATACAGAAGATGAAAGTCTAAAAAGTAGTGTGGATGTGGTATTTTTCCTAAATTCACACTACTGTTTTGAAGGCTTTGCTCCTGTGCTTTTGCTTGTGCACCTCATCCGTTAACTGATGATACTGAACATGCATGCAGTTGTTCACATAGGTGCACACAGACAAGCATACACAGTTGTGCTTGAATGAACTGAATTAAGGTGAAAAAAGTAGGCTGATTTTCTTCTCTTTGCCTTACACATATCTTCCTGATTAGACACATTAAAATAGTGATCACATCTCCTCACAACATTTGGAATCACATGTGGAAACCAGAAGAAACAGCTGTCTCATATTTTAAACTCAGGCTATTAATATTTGTTAAGTGCCCATCATCCTGTAGGCAATTGTCCTTCTCATAAACCCCATCTTTGGAGGTTTATAATACAAGCAAAAGTAAATATTCTACCCAATATCTTGGCATGGAGCATTATTCTGCATATTTTGCATGATTTCAAGTAATCCGGGCAGGGAAATCACCCATTACAGATATAGCAGAATAAGCTCTTCCTATAAGCTATTCCAGAATAGCCATGTATGTGAATGTTCTGCTCCAGAATAAAAATGGTTTAATAACAAAATATTAATTCCACCAAAAATTATTTTACTGTTGGCAAGCTGGACAAATTTCTGTCTGCATTATTAGGAATACCTATGTGAACATTTTAGACATTTACTAAAAATAGCAAAAAAATTGATGTTTTCTGTATTGTCATAACACTTCTGTTGAAACAAACAACATTGGTTTGTTCAAATATAGTACCATTCATGTGATATTATTAATTCAGTTACTACACTTTTGAAGCAAACATTGCAGATACTTATTGAAAGGATTTTGTTCCCAATATTGTCATATATTCTAATAAAGTAGAAGTCTTTGGCTTCAATATGCACATGTATATGCACAAATACATGCAAATAGAATTTAATTCAATAAACTGGAAAGTCTGTAGGTTGTTTCAGCCACAGATAGTGTAAGGTTTCTCTGGATTTTAAAGGCATATTTGATAGATAGACCGCATACGGGAATTCACAAGATAACATTGTTGCATCTAAGTAATCTTTCATGTGAAATATTTTTCAAAGACTAAGGAAATGCAATTGAATATTTATTTAGCACACTTATGGTACAAATGCTAAAATTTGATGCGAGATCAAGCTTTGAGTCACACCACAGTCCCTACTCTTACTTTTCCCTTTCCCCATTCTGGCCCACCCACCCCACTGTACCCTTGTGTAAGTTAAATGAGAAATATTGACTTTCCACTGTATTTCCTGCCTTCTGACAGCTTCACATCAGATGCTTATCATAGTTCAAACAAGTTGGATGGAATGTAATCATTTGCATCATGTAAATATCTGTGATTGAGGCTCTTCATTGACCTCTAATCTTAAGTAGCTTATGTACCATAAATTTAAATGACTGAAGAACGTTTGTCTTCAACGTAGAGCCGTTTGCTCTATGGCATTGATCAGCCATGCTCACACAATGGGGATCAGACCCACTGTGAAGCTAAGTGGCACTTAAGTTTAATGCCGTGAGCCCCAGACTGAGAAAAAGAGAAGGAGAAGAAGAAGGAAGAGGTCTTGGGAAAGTTCAGTCTCCATGATGTTCATTTCTGGGCTCCATGTTTGTTTAAAAAGTACGCTAAAGATAGAGAGTTTGGTCGGATATATCGGATAATTTGTAGATAACTTGCATATACTGTAATAATCAAAACAATCACTGTGATATCCTCCAACCAAAAAAGCCCCCAAAAGTTCTTTTATATTTAATCAACCTGAATGTATTCAACCTTTGTTTATACTGGAAAGATCTGAGGGGAAAAGGGACTGCAGCATCTCTCATGTCAAGAGAAGTTGAAAGAACTGGGAATGTTTAGCCCTGGGAAGAGAAGGATCTGGGGATAATCTTATCAATCTGTGCAAATTATCTGATGGGAGGGTATAAGGAAGACAGGGCCAAACTCTTCTCAGTGATGCCCAGTGACATGGCGAGAGACAACAGAGAGATACAACATACTTGAAATATAGAAAATCAGATTTAAACACAAGAAAACACTTTCATACGTGAGAATGGTTGAATACTGGTTGTGCAGAGAGGCTGTGGAGTCTTTATCTTCTTTTCAATGGGAATTTGAGACTTCTCTTCAAAACCTGAGGCAAGGTGACTATTTCCAAACAGTCCTCAGCAGATTACTGTTCACTCTTGGAAGAAAAACATGGGATGCAATCTTCTTATTTCTGGGGAAACTTGAACTACATCTGCAATGTCTGAGTAGGAAGCACTAAACTCATGCTATCAGACAGCACTTCCTGGGAAGATACAAAGAAACGCTATAAACTCAGAAAAGCAAATTAAATTGTATTGTGACCAATCACTCATATGAGTATGGTCATAAGATGAATGTTTTTTGCATTGATGTTAGGAGATATTCTTGCAAATTGTAATTAATTTCTCCTGCTGAAACTTGATGTGTGTGTGTGTGTGATGAGATCTACCACTTATAGTGTAAGAAAATGACTCTTCCCTTATATTAGCACTCTATAGTGAGTATAGAAACCCAAGTTTCAGTCTTTAAGCTAATTCTATGGTATTTTAGCAAAATAGTTTCAAAGAATATTTTTTGTAAGATCAATGATCATTGGATACCAGAAGTGTGACAAGGGGGAGCATTGTCTTGTGAACTTTAACATGGAAAAGGAATAAAAGAGACATCTACTAACTCCTGGCTGCAAACATTTTGCAAGTTATCCTGATGTCTGTCTCCAGAAAATTTGAGAGTGTATGCAGTTTTAAGAGACCTATGAAAAGACAGCAAGGCAGAGTAGGAGTGAATGCCACTAGTATATAAATGTCAAACCTTCTTGCCTGAAGAGGTATTTATGTACCTAAAGTCTCCTTGTGAATCTGGGTCTTTAATGTTTAATGTGGAAGTTACTGATTGCTAGAGTGAGATGAATAATTCACAATTAGCAATGTATTCATCCAGCCTAGCTTATTCTTCTTGCAGAATGAGCAGGAGGAATTCTAGATTTCCCTGAATTTATTTGCTTTATTCCTTTAAATGGATTGCAAGCACCCTGGGTCAAAGATCTGTCGACCAAAATAGAACTCTGAGCTTCATGAATTAAAGTGTAAAAGTTCAGATCATCCAGAGTATTTTTCTGATCTCTGATCATGTTTTCTAATAGGTTTTGAACCTCCTGGGGAGTTGTAGTAGATAAAGAAGATTAAGGAATTTTAGAACACGCTAATTCTTGTCCTTTTTAGCCATCTCACTTTTCAGGGATTCATAGATTATAAAATCAGCTTTGGATTGAATTATTTTCTGGAAATTGTGCTGAATTCAGTTTTTCTTTCATTATTTTGTGAAATCTTTGCATGTAAGAGATCCCTATGGTCTTGAAGAGCAAAAGAACCACAAATTTGGCATGTCAGTTTTAATTACCTAGGCTTTGTTATATAACACACCTCTATTTTCTTGGCCTGCTAATTTTCCTGATCACACAGTCACTGAAACACTGAAAAAAATGTGTGAAGGCAATGCTAACAGTCCATGGTACTACTGCATCCTTGTCTGGAGAAGTCAAGAAATCAAACTTGTCCTGTAGTAGGCAGTGTTAATCCATATGGAGAAGGGTCTGCAGTCTCTCGAGCACTTACAGTAAATCCCTAATAGCACAGAAGCTATTTTTGAATCAGTTTTTAGCTCAGATGTGATGCTTCTGTGTTTCTTCTGTACAGGAACAAATGTCACCTATTGCGTACCCTGGTGCAAATAAAGTCTGTTTGCTCAAGCTTCTGTGGAAAGCAAGTGCAAAAGGGATATAAAATACAGAACTCAATCAAAAATACATAGTAGATATTTTGCAGTATTTGTCTAGCTCTTAAAAATTAAACAACCAACAAGTCAAGCAGTTGCCATGCATTCAGTGCTTGTTTGGCAGTTTAAGGCACCTAATGTACTTCAGTGCAAAATGTTGGTGTTTTATTAACATATCAAGCTTTTTTTATGTGTTGTTAACTAAACATAAAAAAAATCCTCCAGGATAAATGTTTTGATAAAACAAGTATTTGTCACTGCTTTCCAACCCTGTGTACTATGCCAGGAATCCATTAAAACACTGTAGCATCAACTACTGCACTGTAACAGCAATATTCTAGTGCTCATCTTGGTTTTATAATAATAAGTTTGCTTAAATTTCTTCTTTGGACAGCCTTTAGAGGAGATGGAGGTTCACATTGCCCGAGATTTCAAATAGGAAACCTATCTGCAATTAGAAATAAGATCCTTGCATCTTTTAACACATCTTGTTGGCATAATCTTCTGGACTAATTCACAATGTGGCTATGCCCTATAGAAGGAGGAGAGTCCTCTCTATAAATGTCACTGCAAAAGCCCTTTTCATTCCATGAAGTTTACAGAAACCCCTCTAAAACTAGAATATGTTTCCTATAGAGATGTTTTGTTACTACAGTGGTATATTTTGATTTTGAGCTACCTGAAAGAAGAGAGAGGTCAGCATCATGTAATAGGTAGCCCAAAATACATAACTGCTAAACTACTGCCTTAGCAAACTGAAACTGAATCAGTGTTAAAATCTCTTGAAGTTCATCATTTAATAGTTCTTACGTTTTACATATTATTCAGTTTGGATTATAATATCAGACCTTAACTTTTCTTTCCTGTCAGCTTTATGTTCTTATGTTCTTAAGTTTTCATAGAATTCTTTATCTTCTAATGGTATTTTTCACTCAGAGGCAGAACACTTCCTCTCAACATCCTTACATAGACAATATGCCTTAAGAAGGCATGTCTAACAGAATTCCAAAATGAATTCCAGTTCCTTCCATTTCTACCTGTAGAAATACTTTCATGCAGGGCTTTTACAAAAGGGCTATCTTTTTAGTCTACTAATAGCGTTATGTAAATACAAGATATTCTCACTTTCTTTGAGCATATGCAATGGAGTTACAATAGTCAAGCAATCAAACCAAGGAAAAGTCATCTCTCCACAAACATCTCAGAAAAATGAAGATCTCCTACAGCCTGTAGCAATACAGTCAAGAAAGGGTATACTTAAAAGAGTGCTCCCACCACAAAAACCCATATTCATCAGATCTAGGGGACACCATAGGACGAAAAAAAAAAGTAGCCAGTAGCTTTAGATTTCCTGACAGTAACACATCAAGTGATAGATATTCTGGTTGTGTATCACATAATTTTAAAATGGTCAGTTCTGATCAATCAAGATTAAATTTTAATACGGTTAATTTACTCAGCTGTGACATCCCATGGGAGAATCTGGTGACATCAGGATTTTCCTCTCTTTAGATGGTTGAGAGCAGGTTTCTTGCTATAATGATAGATGTATTTCCTAGGAAAAAAATGGGAAAAGAATTAGTCTTTGTCAGTACTGTTTTCTAAACTTAACCTGCAAATGTCATTAATTACAATCAAAGATTGTACATTCCACCCATTGTTTTTCATCAGCTTTCTGCACTAATTTAGGTCTCTCCTGATTTTAGTCTCTCATGAAAATTGAAATCAGTAAACATTCTAGGTATCCAAAAATGTGTTTGTTTCTTGGTTGGTCTTTAATGTAGAGATTCTGGGGTAATATGGTCTAAGGTTTGGTAGCGCCTTTTTGCATGGTGTCAGTGCTATGCATCTACACTGAAAGTTTACATTCCTGAGCTCAACATCAGAAAATAATTAGTAGTCTAACTGCTATCACTATTTCACTATTTAGATATTTCCCATCTATTAGTACTCATTTTAGTAGTGTTTATGTACAGCTGACACTCATGAACCTAGGAGGGACAACTGGATAAGCACTGAATTGAAGCATTTAAGCTTCTAGAGACCGACCTCTTTAGGAACTGAGTTTTCAAGGTGCTAGCTGATGCAAAGGAAAAATGTTGCTGATTAAGATCTCTAGACTCCAAGTTTGCTTTCTGAAATCATGCACCTCCAAAGGAAGATAATGTGGGCGCTTGAAAATCTTCACTATATTGATTACATTTGATATCTTTGGCTTGCTACTGAGTAATCTGGAGCCAGAACTGTGAATATGTACTCCGACAAAATTTATTTCATTTCAGCAATCTGACTGGCTCTAGAGGTACTATTTGTTTCATTAAGCGTTCAGTCCAAGAGCAGGACACTGCCAGATCAGCCCAGTAATAGCTGCAGGAATAAGAAAGGCTAGTAACAAACAGTTATAACTAGAACAGGGGGCATCAGAACAGAAGATCCTGTTATGGCTTCATGGGTAACAAGGTGTGGTTTGAGACCATTTGAACATTTTTCAGTGTCATTAACAAATAAATCAACATTTCATTAATACTGACAAACAATCTCTGCAGTTCTCTGCATAAGAAAAGTAGGTTATGTTTCAAGTATCCATTAGATTTCTGAACTATTTCAAAGACTACACATCTGCAAAATAATGTGTTTGTACTATAAATGAAATACAATACTTACCACATATCTGCTAATTTCATTTCATATAGTCTTTATATTATGTTCATTAAACGCATTTTTATCACAAATAAAGTCAGAGAACTCAAGACAAAAATAGAATATGTTGTTTATCTTCACTAGATTTATGTGTTATTTGTTTACACTATTCTTCATTATCCAGAGATCAACAAAATTAAACTCATATACAAGAATCCACTATAGAGAGAATTAAAGAATTAAAGGGTTTTAGTACAGGCCTGTATTTTAATGAGAAGAACATGATCCATATGTGTATGAGCTTTTTCTTTAAAATTTTCCTTCAAAATTCCATTTTAAATCATGTTTAATTACTGTGTAAATATGATACCATCAGATATTCCTAAGAATATGTTTCCACAGAAGATAAAAGTTATTTTTGTGTAATTTTCCAAATTGTTTTATACATAAATAACCACTGAATATAATTAATTTGTCATTGTCTTTCAGGGAGGAAACGTCTTCAAAGCACGGCATGAAGTAGGTAGGATTTAACGAATCTGAAACATGCGATTATTCCAACACACCTAAGAAATTACTCTAAGGCCAGTCCAGACTGCGGTAACATGGGGAGGACAATGAGGAAAGTGAGGATGGTGGAAGAAGAATATGTAGTTACAAAGTTAATGTGTAGAAAGCTCTCTTGTTTCTTTTTGTTTTTTAATAACCTTACAGGTTATGTGGCAATAATGAAAGAAAATGAATGTCAGTAGCCTCTGCATGGAATGCACTAAAGGCACACAAAGGCACAGGCATGAACACGAGAATGCTTTGAAGAGACAGCTCCTCAGTAGTTGGGTCTTTTGAAATATATTTGCAGGATTAAGCCCAAAGGTTTTGTATACCTGAAAAAATTACCATGGATAAAGTGTGTTAAGTAGGATATAAATGTTTCTCATATTTATTTGAGGATTCTACTGCCACCATGAGCTGGCAGGCTACCAAATGTAGTTGTTTAAGGCATATGAAAGACACAGAGTTATGCAGATGTTAAGCAATCATCAATAAAGATCAGGTTAGGTTTAGAGCGAAAAATCCATGTAGCCTAGGACTGCATCTCCATAACAGAAGACTAATTTTAACCCAGCAAGTTAAACATTAAACACAATAAGACAAACAGTACCGAAAAACAAAACAGGGTCAGGGGATTAAAATGACAATGCCGAGCACAAGTGCATGAAAGCCAGGACTTCAAAGAATGTCTTTTACTTCTGAATTTTTTTAATAGCACAAACATCAGAGTAACTACAAGTACCTTCAAGTTCTGTTTATCCTTTGGGCTAGTATATTTTATTTACATCAGCTAAAATGCAAGCAATACATCAGCTAAAATGCAAGCATTTACATCTCATGGTACTGTGAGAGACTCACTGTTCTGGGCACAAACAACTGCACTACACTCTTGAATTCACCCTATATGTTTCTCAGAGCTATAGGGTGAGCAGGCAGACAGACAGACTCTCCTCATCCCTGATACATCTCTGGTGCCTCATGTCTGCACAAGTCTGTTGTGCATACAAAAGACTTCGTTGATACCTCATGTAGGCAGGCAGTGCAAATAAAGAACCATCCAACTTCCTTGCCTGTGTCACTTCAGGTCAGAAATCATGTGTTCTAGCTTATTCAGGTGGAAAAGGTTAATAAAGAAGGCTCCTGCAAGAATGTACAGGAGATAAAAGCATATGGATAGAAGGAAAGAAATGAGACACCAGTTCAGCATTAAAAGAGAATTAATGCTTAAGCAGATTCAATATAGAATACAAGGCATACTGTACCCTTCCTTCCTCCCTCCCTCCCTCCCTCCCTCCCTCCTTTCCTTCCTTCCTTCCTTCCTTCCTTCCTTCCTTCCTTCCTTCCTTCCTTCCTTCCTTCCTTTTCCTTCCTTTTCCTTCCTTTTCCTTCCTTTTCCTTCCTTCCCTCCTTCCTGTTGTGACATAGAAGATGTTACTAGAGGGTCTGCAGGAGACTAAAATGGATTGAAATCTGTAAATCTGTAATTTCACTCAACAAACATATTTTCAGGTATTTTGCTTTGTACAACTTCTGTCTGCCCTGCCTATAAGGAAAAGAGCTTAAGGTAATGTTTCCTAGAGGCTCTGACAAACTGCAATTTACTCTATGTTCTCCTTGTGCAGAAGAAGGAAAGAAAACATAGAAACCATTATTATTGTTATTTTCTTTATCAAGGACTAATGCATCAAGGACCGCTAATGCTCACAGATGCCTAGAAAGGTGCAACTATTGTTGCTCAGATGGGCTTACAACCTGGAAATGCAATCTCTATGGTACATTTGAGAGGAACCAGACAGTTTATCCCGTCAACCTGACTTTCTATTTCCCTCCCTATAAAATCTATTTGTCCAAGTCTGGTTCGGTACTGATCATTACTGGTTGCCAACCAATTGTCATATTGCTACCAATTTCAAATAACAAATAATTAGTTGGATCCAAAAGAGAATTTCAGAGTGTCTATTATACCCAAGGTTGAAAAATAGGTTCCTGCCTTTAATGAACAAACAATGACTCTATATAGTCTGTTTTTTCCTTAAATCAAAATCTGTTTTACTGAAATTTATTTTAACTGTATTTCATTACTGAATATCATAAAGAGAAGTAATAAAAATATACAACATGTTATTTTCCCCTGAAGTGATGTGAAAACACATCTTATTGTATTTATAAGCTTTTTAGGCAATAACTTTATGATCAAACAGCTGTTGCAACAATGAATTTTTATCTCCAGTATCTCAGCTGGTGATTTTTTTTAAAAAATGATATAATCTTTTGTAATACTAAATAATTTAATCTACAAATAACTGCACAATATAGATGTACTATTAAAACAAAAGGACAGCACTGGCACAAGGACAAATGGATATAAACTGATCATGAATAAATTTAGGCTGGAAATTAGAGGAAGGTTTCTAACCATCTGGGGACTGTGGTTCAAAAATAGCCTTCCAAGAAAAAAAAAAAAAAAAAAGTCAAACCTGTAATGGGGGCAAAGAAGCATTTAATTTCTGGAAGAATTTGATTCCTGCTGTCTCAGCAAATGTTGCTTTTGAAGGCATATGTTCTTACTCAGCTTGGGAGAGTCTTTCTATCAACTTTTTTTTCCTTTTGCGCACAGTTGCTCTGTCCTTGACATTGCTAATCTAAAAATAGGAATGGACACCTTTAATGTTTATTTAACACCTTCAGAATACTTTTAGGTTTTGAGCATTTTGCCATGAAAAACTGGAAATGTATTCCAAAACCCCATGGCATATTTTTGAGAATTTCATATGACACAAAGGATGTGTGCATGCCTGAGACAGGTTTGTTTGCAGAGTTCTTGCTCTTCATGATTGTGTGTGTTCTAGATCATTCCCTGTATTTTCATTTCAGAGAAAGCACCTCTTATTATGAGAGAAGAATTTCTTCCTGAGTAGAAGATTTATTTCATGTCTTTTATCATTGTCCTCTGTGTGGACAACTCTAGCCAGAGACAAAAGCACTGAAATTGAATGCTGTAGCTTGTTTTCACATAATTTTGCCAGTTACTCTTTTAAATGAGTTGCTTCTCTTTTCATATAAGGAACACTTCCATCCAGTTTCCTTTTCTCAGCATCTGCTTGCAAAGCATTTAAATTTCTTACAATATCTTCCTGTTTGCAGGAAATAACAGAAAATGCCTATACTTATGCTACCTGTCAGATCATTGACATTCCTTCTCATTTCACTTACATTTCTGTTAATTTCATCTTTCATTTTCGGTATATTTTCTTGTTCAGTTGCACGCTCTGTGTCTCCTTCAAGGACCACAGCATGTTTTTCTGGTTGTTATTCTGTGCAAGTGTCAGTTCTCAGAATGCATTTCCTACTTACCTTCTATTGCTCTACCATCAGGTATTTAATTTTTAATGATAAAGTCTTTGAACAAGAATTTTTATCATTATGAAAAATGACTGTACTGTTTTCTCTTCTTAGTCTCTATATTTTGCAATATATATTGCTAGAAAATTTATTAAGCTTTTTTGATCATGAGTCTGTCTGCCTGTTGCCCCTACGGCAAAGACAGAAAATCATATAGCTCATATAGCTGCAAGATACCTGATTGGAAGAGGCTCTAACTTCCACTTTTAGGAAGTCCAGGTCTACTGAAGGTGCACTACTTCTATTGAGGGCCAAGTGTGGCATTAAAAGCCTTTGCAGCCACTCAGCCTAGTATCATCTGGAGAGGCTAAAAAATGCCACAAGCACTTGGATTTTTCACTGTCTGTCTCTCCCTCTGCACAAACTTTACAACAATCTTCTCCCATATAGGCACATGTGCATACACATCCAAGTTCTCACACAAGATTTATATGCATATAGCTGTTCCTGTAGCTTTGTCACCTTCCTCACTTTGAGAACATTATTTCAGGAATAACGTGAAAGTTACCGTGAAAAAGATTCCACATTTAGAATTACAGACTTCTGGTGATGATACTTAAATATCAGGAAAGGCCATTTTTCCTTCTTGTTCTATAGATTTTATTGTGACCTTGGGCAAGCCAGCACTTCTTTGGTTTATCAAATAAAAGGCCCTTCAAAAAGGTATTAAGAAAATAAATTACCACAGATTGGTTGATGCTCAGGTATTTGTGAGAGGGAAGCACAAACCCACAAATGCAAAATCTTTCTTTGAAAAAGAAAGGTCTCCTGATTATTTCCCTTAATAATATTTTCCCTGCATTGAACCTAGACAAGCAGTAGAGTTTTTCAATTTCTCATGTATAGTGGTTTCAATGTTTCCTTTCCCCTTGCTCAGTTATACTCTGCCTAATAATATGGGAGAAAAAAACTGCACATAATTTTCCAAAACGTTAGCTGTTTGTTTTGTTTTTATTTTTTTAAATCTGCAGATTGAATCTTTTGAAAAGACAAAATGCACATTGCAAGTTATCTTTCTCTCTGTAGTCATTTAGAATGTAATCTTCCTATAGACCATGCCATCCAAGGCCAGTAATCTGATTATATAAGTTTAAATTGATTTAGCTATTGTTTACAGAAAGATTGGCAGGTTTTACCCATCTTCCAGGTGAAAACAGCTTCATTTGTAAACAGAAACAACTGCAGATCTTTACTACAATACTGTTATTGGCGATGACATATTTGTGTCTTTCTGAAGAAACAAAAAGTTAAAGTTATTTTACAAAAGGGTTGTTATTCAAACACACTATAGGAGATTCTCTACTACTTCAAAAGAGAATGCTGCATTCATTGAAGGGACAAGCGCAATGCCAATATTCAAAAGCAGTTTGATTTTACCATAGTGTACCTAATTCAGTATTATCAGGGCACCACTGGATGTAATGCATAGTAATCTTTACACATTGACAGCTTACACTGTAATGGCTCTGACGGAGCTGTTATGATGTATTGTGTCATATCCTAATAGGGATATACTGCAAAAAACAGACATATCTTGACAAGCTCCACACAAACCAGGTCTGGGGGATCTATTACTCTGCATGCTGACAGTGTATACAATATAAGCTAAAAAAGTTTATATAAAAAGAGAGGTTCACTTTTATAATAATAATACTTTCTTTTCATCTAAACTCTTCTGTCTAACGATCTTGAAAGGCTTTGATTAACTGAACCTCACCAATACCTCTGTGAGCGAGCAAATGTTTTAATATCCCCCATCTCCCACTGAGGCATAGATACATTCAGTGACCTGTCAAGGTCACCCTGCAAGTCCGTGACAGGGAACTTAGTGCTACTTGCTTCAGCCCTGAACCTGAGGCAGGGAGTTCTTCCGCCATTGTTTAGAAATATTAACAAACTTGAATTCACCCAGTTATCATGTCATTCAAAGAGCATTTAGTCATGCAAATTCATCCTAATTCTAGTGCTAATTCTTCAGCACCAGTCGAGGATAAAACTGATGCCTTTGCCTTTGCCTTTCCTTGATTCCATTCATTAAACTTAAATTAGTGATATTATTTGCATATAATTTTTGGAATTTAATTTTGAGTCAGGGTAAGAGCAAAAGAGAGATTTTGTATTCTGTTGCAGGTTGGTTCAGAAATGTCACAAGACTGTGCCTTTACATAATTTAATGCAGTCAGTGTGACTGTGCAAAGAACTGAAGGACCATAAAATATAAAAATAGAGAGACAGTTCAGGTACAAAGCAAAATGAGATTCTTTGCGTTGGTACAATCCTTTACTTTTCCCATGGGGAATTGCAGAAATGGGAAGTGTGAAAAAAAAAGCAATAATTCAGTACAAATGAATATTAAAACTGTGTGGAATCTTCTGTCTTAAGACATCTAGTCAAACAAAAAAGTGAAAAAGAGATATACTACGCATGTTTCTCATGTCATATAGGAACAGGTTATGAGCAGGCATAATATTTTCAGACTAACTGCTGAAGAGTGAAACTAAGATATCTGTGCAATAAACATAATTTTCCTTCCCATCCAGCTATCATGCTACCTCTCAGCAAATCATTTGATGCACTAACCCAGATAATCAAGTTGCCTACTTTCTTCATAAGTATACTTGGACATGAAGCATTCTCTTAATTTTCTCACCTGAAGTACAAGCCATCAGATATTATCTTTCACCAATACAAGTCAGCTAAAGGAAACAGTGCCCCCATATCTTCGTCCAACACTCAGACAGTCATATTTTGTCTTTAGTCATATTTATTTAGACAGAAAGAATGAAAAGAGGTAAATAAAAGCAAATTGATAAAATTTTAAAAGACAGAAGCATGCATTTACAACAAAGAACCAATAGCCTGCAATTTTCACATCATTATACTAAAACATAATTGCTACTGTAACTCATATGAGTTTTATGAAGTGATGTAATATCAATACCTAGTGGGTAGCTTAATACACGTGCTTTAGAAGGTATAAATACAACAGTTTCCAGATCACATCCACAAGAGTTGCTTAATGGTCAATAGTGTAGCAGAAAAAAAGCCACAGCCTAAAGGGATGAGAGACTTAATGTCAGTTAATAACATTTCATGCAGCATATATGAGTACACTTCCCCAGGAGAATTGCGAGAGGATAAAAGGATGAAGAGATAATAGATATCCCAGTGGCTGTTTTATACTAGGCTCTCAATTCAATCTAGCCTGCTTATTAGCACAGAGGAAATAATTCAGAAAATACAATTTATTCAACAAATTTCTCCTCTAATCCAAAAGAAAATTTTCTCTAATTTGTTTACTTTGAAATGATTTACCAAATGTTTTCTGCACACAATACTGCCTCTAAAATGACTTCTGGGATTTGCTGTGTAAGTATTTGAGCCATATTGATTACAGAGAAAGAGAGATCTGTGCTTCAATGAATGTCAGTTGAAAAAGCAGGTATCTGATTTAAATTTAGAAATCCATTCAGTTACACTAAAGTATAGTGTTGCTGCCTACTGATTATTCAAGAGTGAGAGATAACAAAGTTAATTTACCTGCTTATTGTTAATAGCAGGCTGAGTGCTTTGTTTCCATTAGTCTAATTATTGCGGTGTGGTTTTATGTGGGCATTATTTTCTATCAAATCTAAATCAATACATAATAGATTTTACAAAACTATTAATTTCTAGGAATATTTTCCATCATTCTCTTGCGAGAATGCAGGTTAGTACTTGAACGTGATCTTAATTTTATTTCCTCTCCAAACAGCACCAAAGCATTTGCTCACCTTTAAGAAAGTATATGATTTCCATGGGTTTCATTGCATTATGTAAGTGTCATAATGAATAAAAATTATTTTCTCAGGAAAGAGGAAATCATATTCATCCATTTGTTCACATAATTGCACTGTAAATCAGAATGCTGGGCTATTTTTAAATCTTCATGTAGAATCCCTTTCTCAGGTTATCCAGCTGAGCGTAACCATAGTCACTGAGTAATTTGGAAGTCATCATTATCAGAGCTATTATTAAAGGTATTATCTTGGAATAATGCAAAAGTCTCTAACTAAACACTCTGATCACACATCCTTGCCTAAATAAGGCAGACTTCCTGTAAGACCATTTCTGAATGGAAAACACTCCCAGACCGCAGCTATTGGATAACACTAACTCCATGAAGTTCCTGATTTGTTCAAACAGGATAGTGTCACCTTATCATTTGTTGAAACTTTTAGTTAATAAGATTTGTATTCTCTACTCGCAGCCACATCCACCTCAAAATTTAAAATCATCCTCCTGTACATTGTCAGGCTTCCTATGACTATATATTTAAAAACTTGATATGACGCTTTTTTGACACTGAGCAAAATGAAATAATCTCTCAGTTACTATGCCTAGCATATAAAAAAAAAATCAAATATATCTATTTGCTTGATACCAATTTAATATTTTTCCCCATAACCTCTTTTGAGTGAGAAGTTTAAGGGTACCTGTGCAATTGTATTAGTTCTCTAATTCAATTATATATGTTTTTTACCCTGGAAAGAAGCTCCAGGGTCAGTCATATTTTGAAGTATGTAATGTGGTGCCAAGATCCCAAGCATATAATCAAGTGATTATTGCTTTCAGAGGTCTGCAGGAGCATAACTTGCCCATCAGATAAATAGCATAACATGTGATTTTTGACTATTCTACTTACCTATGATACTTATTTTTGTATGCTCAGAAGTGCAATGACATGTTACTGTCCTTTAATTTTCCATACATGCCTGTCTGTGATGTCATTTCATATCTTCTATTTATTCCAGTGATCAAGGAAACAAAACTTTGTAAGAAGCCTCCTTTCCCTTTCAGTTAAATGATCATTGTTTTTGCGATATCTGTGTGCTGAATTACTAGCATTGACTAATATTTCCAGGACATATGATTAACTTGTTGATTTACCAGATTAAACAGAACCTTATACATTGTTTTAATCTCTGCAGAGAAACTTTTATCTGATGTCAATCCCTCCACAGATGCTGAGATACCCTGGCTGCTGCAGAGGTGTATGCAGTCCTCTTTTGTGAATCCATAAAAAAATCAGTCTTGTTTAAAGAGTCATTTGGGCATTCACTGAAAGAAAGCATGTACACAACTCTTTGGCTTAATAAAAGCAAGGATAAGTATGCAAATAATAAATGTCCTTCAGGGGGAGACCCATGCTCTACCTAGCCCCAGTATTCGGCCTCAATAGTCAATACACACGGAGAGTACATAAGCCTGGTCTCTTTCTGCAGTTTGTTCCCTTCGTGTACATCCTCAGCATCCAAAATGGTTTTATTAAGGATGTCAGTGGATATATCCCTGCACAGTATTAAGAAAGGACTAAAAGGCTCCTTTAATTTCAGACATTGTTTAACCCCTTTCTAAACCTTCTTGTACTGTCTACCTCTATGACTTCTTGTGACTGCATGTTCCAGAAATTCACTATCCACCATGTAAAATACTCTTTTACTCACTTTAAACAAAACTACTGGTTTCAAGTTCACCTAGCTCTAATATTGTGGGATATGGTGAGTAACTGTTCTGTATTCAGTTTACCTATTGACTTTGAGACTTCGTTAAACTCAGTAACATGGTCTTGGCCTTCAGTCACGTGGTCACACAGCCGTCTTGCTTTGGCCTTCTCTCCTCCAAATCTTTTCAGTCTCTCCTCACTGTCAAAGGCTTCCTGAGTTACAAATCACTGTTGTGGATTCAGCATCACATCAACGCATCATATTATTCCTAGTTGGGATATGTTGCTTCATTCACCATGTTGCTGAATTTTGTTTATCCTCCTTCCCCCTCCCCACATTGTATAATGTTCTTTTAGAGATCCTTACCATCAAAAGAGGATAGTGAACGTAGAGTTTATTATTAACTACAGACTCAGAGATTTCACTGTTACCTTCTCCAAATCACAGGTGAAAGTGTTGACTAAAACTGGTCCCAGTTCTCCCAATCTCCATTCTGAAAAGAAAATATTATTAAATCCTATCTGTCGAGGGTCACTCTCGCGCCAAGTGCCAGGGCCCTCCCCACAAGCCGGAGCAAACAACACCTCCACACAAAGTGAGGTCAACTCCCCCCTGCTGTTGTCTGCAGCAGAGCTTTATACCGGTGCAGGTGGGCATGCGCTAGGGAGCAGCGTTCTCATTGGCCAGCTACAGATTCCCAGCTGGTTAGTGCTCCTCCAGGTGCTTGGTCACTAGGCGTCAGTCCAGTTCCCCACGAACACCTTCTTCTCTTCTAGGTGAATCCCATTACTAAGGCCCCAACACCTATCCATTGTTTTTTTATTGTTTTTGGTTTTGTTTTGTTTTCCTTTAGAAAGCTTTCTTTCACTCCTACAGAAAATTAATTTCTTAAACAACCTTTGTGTGAAACCTGACCAAAGGAATTTTGAAAATGTAAATGTATGATGTCCTTTTGACCCCGTCCTATTACTGACAGCATCAGTGTACTCCAGATGTCATGTAGGCTTCTGCCCAACAGGCTATGTTTTTCCATACATATATACTCTACCATCCTAGCAGGAATGGAAGTCAGAATCAATGGTCTGTAGTTCCCAAGATCTTTTCTAAAGCCCTTTTTGTAGACAGGAGCTACACTGGCATTTCACTTTTAGCTCAGTTGCTATTTGTAATGACATTTATAACCCCTAGCCAGAAGTTTTGAATTTTATATTTAGAATTCTTAGTTTAATGCCAACTGGTCCTGATGACTTGCCTAACTGTCTTGGTGTAATATTTCCTTTCTGTTTACTTCAGACTGATCCGAGCTTATCTGCTACGAAAGAATGCGCTGGATGTGGGGAATCTTCAGCATTAAATGCTAGTTTCACTGAGCTGCTCTGTAGTGTCCTTATCAACTCTTAAAACCCCTTCTAAATCTTTGCCATCAAGCAGAAAAGGTGAACACATGGACAATCCTCACTTCATGAGTTATCTATCCTTGCCCTGCCCAAGTATGGTATTTATTTGTCCATAAGTGGGGTAAATTTTAGTTTCCGTGAATATAATCTGAACATACAAATATGATGCGATTTTAATAGAATCATAGAATCATTAAGGTTGGAAAGCACCTTTAGAGATTATTTAGTCCAAACCTCCTGCACATACAGGGTCACTTAGAGCTTTTTTCTGTGTCTCTTGTAACCAGGGCACCCACCCATCCACCAGCGGACCCACATTTTGCCCAATCTTCCTTTTGCCACTGATATATTTGAAGAAGTTCTTCTTGTTATCTTTAACATCCCTTACCAGATTTAATTCCAGATGTGCCTTAACCTTCCTTGTCACATCCCTGCTTTCCACATTCTGTATACTGCCTTCTTCTGTTTGAATTTTACCAGCAGCTCCTTGATAATCCACGCAGGCCTCTTGCCCACCCTGCCTGACTTCTTACTCATTGGGTGCACCTATCTTGAACTTGGAGGAAGCACTGCTTGAATACTAACCAGCTCTATTGGGCCCCTCTTCCTTCTAGGGCTCTAGCCCATGGGATTCTTCCAAGTAGATCTCTGAAGAAGACAAAGTTGACCCTCCTGATGTCCATGGTTGCAAGGCTACATTCAGTGCTGCTACATCCTCGCTGGATCCTGAACTCCACCAACTCATGATCACTGCAGCCAAGGCTGCCCCCCACCTTCACATCTCCAACAAGTGCCCCTCTATTTGTTAGTATCAGGTGCGGTAGCCCACCTCTCCTCATTGGTTCCTCCACAAGCTGTGTCAAAAAGTTATCATCAATGCTCTGCCGGAACCTCCAGGGCTGTTTGTGCCAAGCTGTGTTGTCTTTCCAGCTGGTATCAGGGTGGTTGAAGTCTCCCATGAGAACCAGGGCCTATGACTGCGAGGCTACTTCCAACTGTCTGTAGAAGGCCTCATCAGTTGATCACCATCATCTTAGTTGTTAAAATTGTGCAATACTCTAGGGTATGTTCATAATTAGTTATTAGGCACTTTTTCATAATCTGCATAATTTAGCACGCTCAGGAGAGCATGCAGCACAGGTTAATATTGCACAAGGCCAAAACATGCAAAGGTAAATGTGTAACTGAACAGTGCCATATCACTTAATACAAGAGTACAACAGCTTCATCCACTTCCAAAGGACTTATGGAAAATTTAAGTTCTTGTGTTTGAAAAGGATCTCCAAAAGGATCAACAAAAGCCCTTTTGACATTAAAGACCATATGTTCCTAAACACATGCTGTTCCTACAAAGCCAAGATTTTTCAATTTCTATTATTTGTACAGGCTAACTTTCAGGAAAACAATGAGATATATAGAAGTGTAAGTCAAAAGTACTCACTACCCAAAGGAGAGAAAGATTATCAATTGCCTTTGGTAATTAAAGTGATAAAAGAAAATCTGTGTTATTGCATTAGTACTACTTAAACTATAAAAAGATTTAGTTCTTACACAACAATCTTCAGCTTTAAAACATTTACAAACACAAAGCTATAACAACTTTGGGTAACATCAAATAGGGAATCTTATAACGTTTATATACTTCTTACTCTGATCTTTAGACTATATTTTGGAGATGTAAGAGTGTTTGGAAAAGGGGGAGACCATCAGGAATTCATTAGCTCAAAGGGTGTTTCAGATAGAATTTGAGAGCCCTAAATCTCACAGCTGTGCTCTGACCAAAACACCCTGTTGTAAGCTTAACTCAAAAGACTGCAGATTTGGGTTATTTAGTTTGGGGAAGAAAGGATTTTTCTGTGCATTTTTTTTTTTAAGAAGTTACTACTGATTCATGTATTATGAAGGGCATATCAGTCAAATTATACACTAACCCAGTTACTTTTTAAAATAGAATTGCCAATTAAATGCTCAAATGTGGGACATATGTCCAGGAAGAAACTTTCATGGCCTCATGATACTCAGTGAGAGTGAGCTCAGCACCCAGAATCATGTCACTGAAAGAAAACAGATGATTAGTGGCAGGAGCAAACTTTCCTTCTTCCAGATATTTTGATATAAACTCAGCAAGAGCAGTATGCACTAGAAAATTCTTACAAGAAGATAATTAGATTGTTCTGACTTGATATATGGTACATCATACCCTTTCTAGTAGCCCCACCTTTACAGACATCAGTGCCTCTGATGCCAGTAATCGTTAGAGGTTCAGATGATGTCTGGGAGCAGCCCTGCTCCTTGCACTAAAGGGCAAAAAGTTCCAAGCTTGCTCATAAAAGATATGCAGAGATTTTTTATTAATACACTGATATTACTTAATGGTAGCACACTAAAAGAAATTTTGGCTATCATCACTCCCTAACTGAAAAGACAGAAATCATACTACAACAGTCTATTAATTCACATCTGCATGAATAACTGGCTGAGATGGAATACTGAGGTAATATTTTGTATAGCTCTATTAAACTACTCAGATTAACTCTTTGCTGGATCAGAGAGCACTCATTTCTTTTCTGAAATATTAAACATAATTAGTCTTTGCGTAGCAAATCAAATCCCAACATTGATTGCTAACAACATTTCAAAAGCCATATATTTATATATATACAAAAAATTCAATAAAACAGTCTAAATAACACCTGGAAATCTGACAAGCCTTGAACAAAGACATTAAATAATAACTAAACTGATGATTCGTCTTTAGTTTTCATAGTATCATACAGTTATTTCCATATAAAGTTTTTATATAACATCTTCACCTCTAGTTTTTAGCAAGAATACCTATACATTCTCCTCTGAATTCTTTCAAAGACAATTTCACATTCTTTATAGTATACCTAGAGTCTTTAAAGACTTGAGAAAATTGCCATGTCAGTTCTTTCCAAAGTTAAACATGATCACTACAAACAAGACAAGCCTGAGATCTTTGCACCTAGCACTATTCCAATACACAGGTCCCATCCCAGCAGAGTAATGCTAATTTTATAGCAAGGTATGAATCCCATTGCCTTTACCCAAAGTGGTGCAGCATAAGTTCAGCATATAAAATATCCATCCCAGGAGTTCTGTACAGTTATCACTCTGCATATCATTTTTTCACCATTAGCTTAGTAAATCAAAAAGATTATACAAAATCTTACCTCAGTTACTTCCCAATCATTATGCTCTCCCTATCTAAGACAAAATGATAACTTGAAGCTAATTAGTGGGTCTGATGATTAGCTCTTTAACCTCTAGCAGTAATAAATGTTTCCTCACAGTCAGCCATATGAGTCCATAAAACGTACACTAAAAGTTTCACTACTAAACAAAGTAGAAATAACACACAAAGCTGAGGAACATATGTGAAAATCATTACTGGATCGGACTAAGATGTTACCTTGTGTCATTCAACCCAGACCTGCTTAGGCTTAGCCTAAATTCTAGAATTTGAACTACTGCCAACTTTATTTCTCACATTATTAAATGTGATTTCAGGAATTTATGAATATACTAATGAATTGGAGCAATTAAACATGTTATTGTACATGGAGTGGATCATATCACAAATCATCCAAACCAGATATGGTGAAAGTGCATTAAATGAAGATGAATCCCACTTGAATGGGAAAACTTTTGGACATTTGGATCACAGTATCAGATGAAATCAATTTTGTTTAGCCTGTCTTTGAGCATGTGAAGAAAAGATCCAGCATTTGGAGAATGGTAGTTATGCACAGTAAAAAGAAATCATTAATCCTAGGCTTTTAAAAACAGTTGTAGTAATTTAAACAAAATTCAAAGAAATTCCCATCAAAACAGGAACATCAGGAAATGGGCCTTGTTTTCTACTCTGAGAATAATCAAGGAGGAAGAAACTGTTTCCACAGGAAACAAAGTAGGTCTAGGTTTCAGAGGAGTAATCAAAGGGAAAGTCATGGACCATAAGAATGGACATTCTGGTGCAAACTGAGAATGTATCCAGTCCAGTATGCTGTCATCACCAGTGACCACAGATAGATGTCAAGGGAAGCACAATAACTAGATGAATTATACTTTCCCATCTATTTTCAGCTCAGGGATGTCCTGATTCCACTGTGATTTTTCTATTTAATAAGGCTTAATATATCTCTCTCAAGCACTGTCTAATCTTTGTTGTGACTCATGTAAAATATTTGCATCCCTAAAAACATTTGGGAAGGAATTCCACAGTGATTTTGCTTGTTTTTATCCTGACCCCAGTTTCATCTTATCATCACTCTTTCTATATTGGAAGAGAGGGAGATGCAGAAGATTAGAATCCCCAAACTGAAATTTGTTTCTTCCACTCAGATGTTTTCACCAACTTAACAATAGAATGCTATGATTGAAAGTACAAAGTTAGCAGCAAAACAGAAAAAATTTCACAAAACTACTATTATATATGTTATTGATGGGAAAAGCATGTCAGATTTAGACCACAATGTTGCACAAGTAGCGCATGCCCTATAGAACTATAACACTTTGGCTATAAACCTAGTCCTATAGAACTGTAACAGCTGGGCTATAAACATAGTCCAAGTTAAAAAAAAAAAAAAAAAAAAAAAAAAAAAAAAAAAACAAGGTAGCCCTGATAGCCACCACTATGTTTCACCAAAACATTCACCAGTTAGAGGTCAACAAATATTAATAAGGAGAGAAGCCTCAGGTGGTCATCTTCAACATTTTTCATATGATAGTAGGAAATTAATTTATGAATTAATACCTTTCTAAAGTTAAACGATAGGAAGAAATTACCTTACTCCAAAAGATAATGCTGTTTGCTCAGAATAAATAGTGCAGCTAGAGAACAGAGAGATGATATTCACCATTATCATCATCATCATTATTATACCGTCCCGTCCATAACTCAGTCTGAAAGTGTCCTTGATAAAGCAGCTATGGCCTGAAGGATAAAAAACAATACAAGTAGTCACCATCAGGGACAGAAGGAACTCACCAGAGCCTCATGATTTGCTATCAAGGTTGTCTTGTTTTCAGATGACCTCCCCTTTTCTGAATTCCCCTTGGTAAAGGTTATTTGCAAATGCTTAGTAAATGCAGCTTCTTAACACTCTCTCTGTGCCTTGTCACTGTAACATGAAACAAATAAATAAATCTTTGAGCTGATTGGTTTATTTCATCTTTTTCCAGATTTCCTAGTGACACCACAAATACTTGACACTCTTCTTGAACTTTTCACCTCAGAATTGACATGTGCTGTATTTCATACATCCCCCTGGGATTCATGTCCTCTAGTTAATCTTCAGCACATGAGAAAGTTAAATTGAAGGAGCCTTTTCAGCTAAGAAGCCTTTCTGAAGAAAAACCTTTATGGTTTCTGTCTCTTAGTTTATGCACACCGACATTTCTGTAGCTCATTCCAGTTAGGATATTCAGTACAATATTGATTAATAATTTAGCGTGCTTTATACAGTGTCCTATCTGACAACATTGTGGGAAAAATTAGTTCAATTACAAATATTTGCTAATAGTTAAAAACCAACCATAGAAGAAAAATGTGAGCGCTGCTATTGTGAAATGTGATATATTTGATAGCCAAATACATCACCAGGTGAGTAAATCCTGAAGATGCTTTGCAGTGAAGTAAGTCTCAGCTGGTTGGATACTGTCCAAGCCGACCCTAACTGGACAGTGGATAAAATGTGACATGTTCCTGGATAGAAAACTTCATGCTGACTAGAGCAAGAATTCATCAAAGACTATCTATGAGAATGGAAATAAACAATGCAAACTTCCTAAAACTGCTTCTTCCAGCACCAGTGTTTTCTTGATGTAGGTCCCACTTCCTCTACATTTATCCTGAGTTTCTTACGTTCTTGCTAAAATAAAAGCCAATGGGAGCAAAAGAGCTCACAGCCTAAATATTCTGTATGGAATATTGAATTCTCTGGACATTCTTTAGAAAAATTTTAAAGTAAGTTTAGGGTATCTAATTACTTCCATTTCCCTTATATGGTAAGAATTCTGCTGCACAAAACTTTCTCAGTTATGAATTGAATGCTTTGCTTGCACTACACCCTTTGCACATTTGATCAACGGATGTAAGACTCTATTAAATCTTAAAGAGCTTAAGATAATACAGAAGGAGTTTATTTTTCTAGGCGTGTTTTGCATTGTAACTACCTACACTTCATTTTAGACTGTAAGAGTTTTATTTGCCAGGAAAAGAAAGGAATACACTTATCTTTAACATATGATCATTAAATAAACATCTTTCATGCAAGAGATTTGTTATATTAGAGTATTAAAATTATATCAGCCAGTTCTTTTATTTTGAAAGGCTGCATACAATACAGAAGGAAAGAGCATTTGTATGGATCTATAAAGGTATAAGCAATAAGAAAAGCCTCTCAATTTCTCTCCAAAGCAAAACTTTATTATTTGACTTGCTGTCCTGCCAGTCCTTAATGACGTATTAATTTTCTTCCTACTCATAACTGATATAGGGTAGTTTTTTTAAAAATTACATAGTACAGGCATGCAAAACTCTCTTCTTTTCCATGAGATTTGAGTATCAGCCTCTCTTTTCTGTCCTTATTCCCTAGGTAAGCCAAACACCTAGTCTGTCCAGCGATGCTGACATTGTTAATGAAATGAGGGAATCTAACAGAACTTCTCCAACTGTTAATAACAATCAGATGCATGAACCGTGTTTGCTAGACAACAATCCATGGTTCAATTAGGACTATAGAAATTGGCTACAAGTCCAACAAAACTTAAACTTTGCAAAAATGTGAAGTATTTATCTTGGACTTCCAAAAATAATGTCACAGCATATATCTCAATAGTGCTTTCCAATTACCCTCCCCCATGGCCTGTCCTGGGCAACCCAGACCAATCTAACTCTTCCCATTCAGAAAATGGTAAATAATAATCACCTGTAACAATCTCCTATGTCAATGAATACAGACAGAGAAGGACTTCTATAGAAAAATTCTTCCACAAGATAGTGAAAAAAAGGCAACCTCCAAAAAACCAAACTCAGAAAACTAAGGAACTGTATAAGTAGTGGCACAGTGCAAGAATGGAGTGGAACTGTCCAGGCGACCCTATGACACATCTGGCAACAACTTGAGTGCACTTATTTTAGACATTCTAAGACTCTTGATCATTCTTAGCTGAGCGCTTGGTCTACATCAATATTATTTGAAATTATTCTTGAAAAATAACTACTCTAGGTCAAATGCTCGGAAATATCAGAGGTTCATCTGTGTTCAAAGGAATGTGTTAAGGATCTTATATTTTTCTGAAGTTTAGCGAAGGTCTTGCTTCTATTTAAAACAAAAATTATAGTTCAGGAAAAGTGAAATCAAGTGAGTTGTATGAAATCCGGTTCTATGCATTTGTATGCAGTTCTCACAGTTTTAATGAACTAGAAAAAGCATATTTAAAGCATATTTAATTTCTATCCTGCTCCTATGCAAAATTTGTTTTCATGTGCGGTTTCTCCCTTTGCACCCGCTTCGCTGCACGGGAGCCTCATACTCTAATGGTTTCGGTCAAACAACCCCAGCTGAGAAACAGGCTTTCCAGCAGCTCTATAAATCTCTGATGCTCTCTTGAAACTGCTGCCAACAGGTGGTAAACTGCAACCATTCACTGTGAGCAATTTTGCAGTACAGGCATCAAGATGCTACAGTAACGAGTGGTGCAAAACAAATGGACTTGAGTCGTTCCTAGGACCACACACTAGGTTCATTTAGTCTAGAAAGCAGTCATCAGATGGTAACAATTTTGTCACCACTAGTACTGAACATAATGGAATATGTGTCCTGGAGCTGAAAAGCTCCATATCTCATTAACTATCCCCTGAGTCATGTCTGTCACTACTAGCTTTAAGTTTTAATTTCCTTGCTTTCACTGGTTGTCAAGGCTACTTGACTATATCTCTTTTGTGTTTAATCAGAGGTACTAATGCCTTTGATGAGATTATGTTGCTAACCTGGTGCTCCAGGAAGTCACAAACATAGAATTGTTTATACAGGAACAAATTAAGTACAGCTCTTTACTCTGAGACAGAAAAACAACTAGTCCTATGAAACACAACATCTTTAGCAAAAGGGCTTTGGAGAGCTAGATTATCAAATGTAACAGTTCAGTGGTTCAATTCATACCTGACAGGCTTCAAAGAATATATATGCAAATTGATCTCCCAGCTGCAAGGGTAATTAACATGGCCTGCTGCAGGGGGCTGTTCTTCCACCCATTCTGTTTCATCATTATTTTAGTGACTTTACATTTCTCTCAACCCACTGTCTTTTGGTATGGAAATAAATTTAACTTCCTGCTTTATGTAAACTTCATTAAACTACAATCAGCAGGGAATCTAGTCTGCTGGAAGTGCTAACATTTGTAAACCAAGACAAGTTGACGTAAAACTTAGCACTACACAAACGCTGTTTTTATTATTGTGTGTGCTTTCCTAGTTTTGCCCAATACGGTTCTTATACTGCTATAAGGAACTGTGGTAAGCCTCATACCACATTTAAACCAGTTTAGCAATATTGAGAAAGAGTTGATGTAAAACCAGAAAGGACAAAGAATCTTGGAACATGGTGTTTAATTCTTTTTCCCCTCACTAAAGGATGCAAATCATGTGTGCGTTGATGGATATTTTTTTTCAGAAACAGGGAGAAGATAGCCTCAAGTATATGGGATTTCAAGCAGGACTGAATCCCTCAGCAGTATACCGAAACTGAAGTATATGAGTCAGGAACTGAAGTATATGTTCTGTTTGCACAAAGAAATATGTGCCCTGTATATTACATATTGCAAAATGTTCCCCAGATTGTTATGAGGGAACGGCAAAACTATTTTCCCGTTACATAGTAAAAGTGCAACTTACAGGGAAGCAGTCATATTGCAAATGCCTGGGAAAGCTATAGACATGGAAAGATTACTGCATTTGGATACCTTTCATAACCAGAAACTTCTGTATGATCCCATTTCTACAAAACAGAAAGTAAAACTGTTGGAGGAGAATCTCATGAGATTGAACAAGGACAAGTGCAGGGTCCTGCACCTGGGGAGGAATAACCTCAGGCACCAGTTCAGATTAGGGGTTGACCTGCTGGAAAGCAGCTCCATGAAGAGGGATTTGGGAGTCCTGGTTGAGAACAAGTTAACCCTGAATCAGCAATGTGCCCTCAAGGCCAAGAAGAAGGCCAATGGGATCCTGGCCTGCATGAGGAGGAGTGTTGCCAGCAGGTCGAGGGAGGTGATCCTCCTCCTCTACTCAGCTCTGGTGAGGCCGCACCTCAAGTATTGGGTGCAGTTCTGGGCTTCCCAGTACAAGAGGGACATGGAGCTTCTAGGGAGGGTCCAGTGTAGAGCTACAAAGATTATTAAGGTACTGGAGCATCTGTTGTATGAAGAAAGACTAAGTGAGCTGCGCCTGTTTAGCCTAGAGAAGAGAAGATTGAGAGGAGACCTGATCAATATGTATTAGTATCTGAGGGGTGAATGTAGGGAGGATGGGGCAAACTCTTCTCGGTAGCAGACAGTGACAGAACAAAGGGTAATGGGTATGAGTTGAAGCACAGGAAGTTCCATCTCCATATGAGGAAGAACTTGCTTACTGTGAGGGTGACAGAGCCCTGGAACAGGCTGCCCAGAGAGGTTGTGGAGTCTCCTTCTCTGGAGATCTTCCAAACCCACCTGGATACCACCCTGTGCCACGTGCTCTAGGTGTCCCTGCTTGAGCAGGGGAGTTGGACTAGATGATCTCCAGAGGTCCCTTCTAACCTTAACCATTCTGTGATTCTGCAAAAATCACATGCAAATTCATTTTAACCAAATATTTATGAGTAGATGTGAAATAACAGGTATAATTCAGATGTGGCTAAACTTTCCTTCACGTGGGGCTGCTGAAGTCAGTTGGTTTATTACAGGGGCAAATGTAATTCAGCCCACTGCACATTTCCATGCTATATGTTAAACATTTTCATATTGATGTGTCATTATTTTCTCAGATAGAAACTTTTCTAAGCTTCAAGCAAAATATAATACAATGTGTGTCTGTGTATACGTGCATGTGTCCACACATCAATATTAAATAACGTTGCAAAAAATCTAGAAACAACTATGTTGTTAAGAATTCTGACTGTTATCTCATCAAATCAATGTCAGCCATAAATGCAGAAAAATTCCAGATGATATGGTACTAGATTTAGGCCAGTGCCCTGGAGGGTCGGGTCATGCCCTGTATTTATCCTCATCTGATGCTAGAGTGCAAAATGACTAGAGGAGCTGCTCTGCTGCCTACACACTACTGCATATCCAGTACTTAACTGAGGTTAATTGAATGTTTGCTAAAAGAATGCTGGTGGGAGTGGGAATGGATCAGTACTGCTGTGCCAGATAAGGCCAGTCCTGACCCTTGAAATCATGCCTATATCTTTTTATAAAGTAAGTAAAAGAGAGGGAAAATAAAATTATGAAGCAGAAAGGGAGAGAGAGAACAAGACATTTGTGTCAGTTTTATGTTTATGAAGATATACTGATTTAAGTATTTACAGATGGGATTTTTTTTCTGTGGTGCCTTATAGAAATAGGTGCCCAGTTCCCATTGAATTTTATTGATGGCTGAGAGTCTCTCTTAGGATCCTTAGAATAAGCCAACCTACATTTTGGTCTGAAAAAGAGACTTCATAAATTACATGTTGCCAGTATGGCAAATTACACCTTTATGAGGCAATTTCTGGCAGATTACTTGATGTGCATCACCACAGCTTCACATTCAAGTGATTTGGACATGGCCCATAATGAATAAGACATTCCCAGCAACAGAACACCGATTTTGCATTATTATAAACCAGGGGTTGACAGCAGAATAACGATTTTGCATTATTATAAACTGGGGACTGAAAGTTACTGCTGTCTGGCAAGTGTTCAGCAATCATTTGTTGGCAGCCTCAGCTGAAAAACCAAGGACTGGGAGAGCAGGAAGCCCAAACATATCTTTCTGAGAGGCAGCCTCTCAGGTCAGTTTTCAGAAACCCTTCAATGCCTGTGGAAGGGGCCAGGATTTAAGCTTTCCACTCATACTGCAAAAAGCAAAGTTTCAGTTTCCAGAGTGGCCAAGATTCCGTGTTCCACATCCCACTCAACTCATCCCTTAAAATAATTATAAAGAAAATGGAAGACCTGTAAGGCAAGTCTGAAGTGCTCACACAATAACAGAACAGTCACAAGCAGGGAGTGATTTTTCAATTTCTTCCAATTTTGCTGTATAGCTGAAAAGGCTGAAGTGGCCAACAAAAATTCTGCCTCTGTAATTTTCCACTGTGTCTGCAAAATAGCTTTTAAATGCCATTTGACCTTGAATACAAAAATAATCTGTCCTTTATGAACCTGTATTTTCATTGCCTGGCTTACAGCATCAAATTTACATCCTATCTTACTGTGGAGCTTTTTGTGATAATGAATTCATCCAAGTAGCAAGTATCTGTGGTCCAGAAATGTATTCCTCCACAGTATAGAAAGAAGAGTGAAGATGTCTTTTGTCCGTCACATGCCATTTCACTGTGACATATTTGGGCAACAAGATGATTTATTAGATCTCACTCAGAACCCGCTCAAGGCCTACGCATTTTACAGGAATATAATTGTTTAGCTTTTGAAAGCTGAAGACTCTAACTTATCATTATGTAATAATGAATATTTTTCCCTTGTTATCCTTCATGTCTTTTTGTCCATCCCCTCTTTCTACTATTATTCTGTCTTACTAGACTCAGTGGGATTGCTCATGTGAGAAAAAGTGTCCACCTAAGTAAGAGGTGGCAAAGTCAAGCATTTAGAACTGCATGGCTGTGTCTTCAGTTCTAGGACTGGGTCTTTCCTTTCACTCTGCTAGTTCAGGTGACGGGTGGCTGGATCAAGCAACAGCAGGCTGCGGGACAGGGGTGGCCTTCCTGTGCACAGCTGCAAGGCAGGTAATGAAATCAGACACGGCACATGGCTCAGCCTTGACTTCTGCTTTACATGTAGGATCAGCAGCCAGAGAAGCAAAAGGAAAAAATTAATGGGGGAACATAAAGCTCCCCTAAGCTTTTTCACCCTACTCATTCCTAATTCACCCCAGCAACTGTGTTCTTCCAGACAGAGGCAGTAGCTGTGTGTTTGAGAGTGAATTCTGGACAATTCCTTTGGATCGAGGTTGCATCAATTTGCAACAAGTGCTGGAAATGGAGGTAAATCCAAGAAAGAGCAGAGCAACATGGATAAAATGACATATTTTCACGTGTTAATTAGCATACAGCAAAATTATGAGGCATTCAGTTAAAAGTGTGTGTACAAGAAGTTTACTCCCCTGGCTCTTCCCTCCGAATCCAACACGCTGATTATGCCATGTAGAATGAAGATGTATATATGGCAAAACCTGACTTGGAGATCTGCAGTGCTCCTGAGGTTCCTGATCTGCCTGCATGAGCTTCATGTGAACGTTATGAGGCTATGGAAAAAAAAAAGCAAAAAAAGAAGTGCTCTTCTATGTCCCTACCAGTAGCAGTTCAAACTAAAATTCCTGAAGAAGACTCAAGGGTCCCTGTATTTTGTTTTCTGTCTAAGAGAGAGAGAGGGCTTCCAGCTACTTACTGCTTCTCACTGCGTAAAACTGAAGGCAGGGGTCCTACGCATTGTCTGCAGCATCATTTCCGTGAGTGATACTGCTGCACAGAAGAAGCCACTAGGCTTTTTCCCTGGAAGAACTGCTATTCTGAGACTTTTTTGTAAAGCAATGATGGCATGAGGAGCAATTGCCCTTGACATTTGTGAAGGGTCACCTGACTGCGGACCTGAAAATAAACCTCTGATTACATGCCATCACTTCATGTTGGATCAGTTTTAGCAACAGTAGCAGCAAGTTGTGCTGTGCCCTGCATATGCAGAGTGGATTCAAATGTACTGGAGAAATTACAAGTTATTGAAGGAGAGGTGCTAACAAACTCGTCTCTAATTTTGATTTCTATTCTCAGATGCCAATAAAGATACCAAGAAGACAGAGCCACTTCTCTTTTGTGCCTCTGAACTATCTTCTTGAAGGAATTATTTCATTTCAACGAAGCCACAGGGCCTCTTTAGACACCATGATCAGCTGCCCTACAGAAGCATTCCTAATCTTTCAACAGAGAACAGCCAGTGCAATACTGAAAAAATACCTTTAGCAGTTCTTAGACTATCTAATCCCAGCCATGATCATGGCAATAGACATGTACTTGTTGCTGCTAGCATCAGAGTTGATGCTGTAACCCCACAGTAGGTGAACAGTTTCAGCCTTTTCTGGGCTCCCTGCTGAACCAGGGCGGCCACAGCTCCCAGCCTGCCAGCAAGACTACAGCTCAGCTGATCACTAAGAATCAGTGCTCCTCCTCAACCATGAAGTTGAGGTTCCTTTGCTTCCTTCACTGCAAAGTACAGCTGGGAAAGTTGAGCTGTGAAATTGCATAAAAAGCAGGACAAACAGCCAGGTAATAGATATTTCTTACAAATATAAATATCTGCAGGCCTGGGCCAAGAAAATAGCTTGGAAAATCTCTGGGGAAAAGGAGGAGAAGGAGGAATGTTTTTAGTAATCAGGGTAGGACAATAAGTGTATTAAATGATCATGTATTTGCTTTATTTGGCATTTGTTCCTTGAATGGGAGACTAGGAACATGAAGGATATAGCAGCAGTGGCATGTGATTCCGGACAATTCCTCAGAAGCTGCCCAAAGAATATATATAACCAAACATCAGGGGACACAGAAGCATACTGCAGACGAGGTGTGAAGCTTGAAGTGCTGATTACCTTTGATCATTAAGCACTCCCAGCATTTCCCAAGTATCTGGGGGTTAATTCCATGCTTTTGGCTGAAATAAGAATAAGTAATTGCATTTTTCTTACCAAGTATTCTCTGTCAACTTGAAGTAGTCACCATATTTCTTCCTCAGTTTCCACTTTTTGTCGTGGAGATGTCCAGGAGATCAGTGATGTGGGCTGTTCAGTGATTACAGGAAGTTTTTGAAGGAAGGATTAGTTACACCAGTTGCAAAGTTGCATAATGTGACATGGAAATACACCCCCAAAAACTTCCAAATGAGGCTATACTTCAAACTTTGGACAGATGCTTCCAGTTTCCATTTTCAGTGTTTGAATTCTCTAAATTAAAGACCTATTGACATCCTCCACAATTTGACTTACTTTTTGACCTCTGCTTCTCTTTTCCACACCACTCTTTCTGTCTTGGCATTAACTCTGCCTGGTTCTGCTTGCTTGCTTAAAGCAATTTAACTTCAGCAGTTCAGCCACAGTGCCCTCACTAAGACCCAGTTCCAGCTGGTTTATAGTTTTAACTATAGGGCTAAATCCAGAAAGGCTGAGTTAGGTTGAAAGCATCACTAGCAGCTCCCCACTTCCCAAACTATCTGTAGTCTGCTGCTTTGCTTTTTTCTGTTTCCATCAAAATGAGATGGGTTACCATAGATAGTATAAACACTATTTTTTTGATAACCTTGCTCAATTTGACTGAGTCAGGTGAAGGAACATTTATTCAAGTAATACGGCCAGCAGACCAAGAGATAATCTCCTCTGAGAGAAGAAAAGGTTGTAAGGGATAACTTTTTGATCCAGCACAACTGGGTAAGGACATGAGCCATGCCTTCACTGAAAATTTCAGTGACAAAATCCAAAATTTGAAGGCTCAAAAATCTATGTATTTCTGGAAATATCCACCTTAACTGCTTAAACATTAGCTAAGTGCACAAAGATCTATGCATAATTGTAAAAATACTTTTGAATGACAATATTAAGAGAAAATGGAAGCAAATGCATTATTATATGCATCTATTTTTTTTCTATATAGCTCAATTATTCAGTTCAGTTTGGGGGATTTTGTAATTACATACATTCACACTCACACATTTGCAGAAAATTGTGTAAATATTTTGCTTAACACTGGGGTTCTTTTCTCTTTCTGGAGAACAAAATTTTTAAACCTTCATATTTCAGGATTTTGTTTTAAAAAAATGGGGAGGGTTTAAATTAGAAGACTTTTTTTTTTCCCCCCCCCCAGAATTTCTGACAAGGTATAACTAGCTTTTTCTAACCCAGTTCCACCAGAAAGACAGAATATTAGTCCTATGGTATCGCTTGTATTACTTATATAAAGCAACTATAGACTCTTCTAGAAATCACAGGGAAGTATTAATGGTCTCAGTCATGATCAAATTTTGTCATCAGTGTCATTTTCCACTAGCAGTAAATGGTGAGCTTAATGTTAATGTCTCTTCTATTTTCAAAACAAAACATTCTTCCCTTTATCCCTTTTTAAAATATATGTATATATATAGTTTTCCTTTCCCATCCTGTGACAAACTGTCCTCCTACATCCACAAATCTACAGTAAATTTTTCCTGCATCTGATTCACTCCTGTAAACTCTATGCTGGGAAGATCTTGCACACATCTCTGAAGTTTCCGTCATAGGCAATGGTATCTGCTCAAGTACTGGTAGCGGCAGAGAGATTTCCCCTTGAACTATCTTTGAGCATACAGCATAAGTCCAAAGACCGCAAACCTAGATTTGACTTGGAGATCTAAACTTAGGAAGATCCTGTAGAAAAGGAGACCCACAGCTACCTACATAAATAAAATACATCATCGTAGTGGGCACTTAACTGAGGGGAGGGATGGTTTCAAGATCTGTAATTTAGTCAAAGCCAATTCCTACTACTGTTTCCCAACTAGCCAAAAGAGGGGGCTAGTTCATTCTTTTTGTTTTCAAAAATATGTTTCTATTTTCTGACCATATTCCTTGGGTCTTTCCAATATTCCTACTGGAAATTGAGGTGAACCTTCTCCTGAGTCACCTTTCTTACTAGAAGATTGATTCACAGTGGGACTCCTTGCTTTCCATTTTCTTGGCAACAGTTTCATCTGCATAACTGTACTACACATAGAAAGGCCTTCACCTATCCACAGTACTTTGCAACATTGCTGGCCCATTTCATGACATCAGTTCAACTCCGGTGAGAAAAGAAGACCTGTTGAACAATGTGTTTTCCACAATTTAAGTTAAGATTACCCTGTTCTTTTCTTATAGCCCAGCAGTGAATCAAGAAAGGAAAAATTGCTACCCAAGTTTCAATCCAAGTGTCTTTGACTTATTGCTGTGATTATACTAATTGTTCATCTCCGTAGTGGGAGGCTGCAGGAAGCTGTTTTGAAGTAATCAAGCTGAGATGCAGACTTCTATTTATAAGAGGCCTAGAAATCTTACTCTCCCGAAGAGTATCTAATTGAATCTCTAGAAAATGGGAAATAAGATTTCTTTTTCTCTCTCAGAGATCTTTCACAATAGTATATGATTCAGTTCTTTTTCACTATGAATGTCTATGGACTTAAAATGATGCTGCCTCAGAGCTCCACAGACAACACTTGCTTATAGATTTTGGATACACAACAAAACCTTTACAGATCTGCATTAACTCCAGGATCGTCTCATACAGAATTATATGAATGTGAGTATTACCTAACTCCTTAAATACTAAAATTATAATGTTTCATATTTATATCAAGGGTTTCAGCTCAGACGAGTCTATTGTGATAAATACATACAGTATCAGTGAAAGAAAGACAGAAAATGCCAGTTACCACACAATTATAGTCCCAAGAAAACTCTCCATCTCACAAGTAGAGATAATTTAGATCAAGAACTTTGATCTGTGCTGTTCATAATAAGATCTATTTTTGCTCCATATGGACCTTTAAAAGTTAAAAAAAAAGTCTGAAAGACAATGTATCTATTTCAGACAAATGAAGCTACATTATGAGGGTTTGAACCAGTACTTTAAAATGATCTACTGAGACTTTTTCTGTAGTAAAGTCCAGGTAACCTTCAGATGAATAAGATCATTCTATTCAGATGAGGTTAAATTTCACCACAGATCACCGCCAGGATTTTGTTGTTCTGTTTTTTTTCTGGTTGATGACTATAGTTTCTTTGTAAAACTGGACACGTATTCTTAATAAGTTGTTCCAGGAAAGCCAAAATGACTTCATAGCAAAAGCAGTGTTTTGCCCAACATTTTCAACCAAAGAAGAAGAAAAGGGAAATTCTTAGTGAACTGTTCTGACGTTTCTGACACATTTCATTTACAGACACATGCAACAAACACAAAGGAAATAAAGGGCTAAATCCACACTGTTAATAAAGGAAGCAGCAGAAGTGACATTTTGTTCAAAGTACAAAGCTACTAGGGATTTTATGGAGGCTGAATAAAACTAAGGTTAAAATCTCTCCTCAGCATAAGGGGGTTTGAGTATGTGTATTTCATCACCCAAGGAAATGTCCTAAATACTGACTGTTCTATAAGGCATCCTGGGACGGACAAGAGGTATAGAAGATAGGACAAGGCTGTTTACTTCTTGATTATGAATATGAATATGGATTTGTAGGAATGGACTTAAATATGAATTAAGCTAACAACTGGCTTGAGTGCTTTTTATTTTCATTTCTTTTTATTTTCATCCATTTAATTCTGCCTAAGAGCATTCTTCCCTGGAAGCTTGTGTTTCTGGATACAGTCCCAGCTCAACAAATAAGTCTCCCAAAGAAAATGCAACCATGTAAACAGGACTAGTTGAAGAAACATCCCAGACTAGCATGCAAGTCAAGGCATTTTCTTGGAAGACAAGATACATTTTCAAATCACGTTTAGCAAAAAGATGTAAACCTGAATCCTCTATACTGTGCATGAGTGCCCTACAGCTGAACTTTTCAGGGAGAAGGGTTGATGGCTGTATAAGAACCTATTTTTAGATAGCTCACATGTACAGATCCTGGATGCTGAGACACAAGAAAAGAGGATTTCAAATAGAAGAACTGAGCATGGAAAACTAGAAGGACTAGGGAGTACCATTTGATTGTTTTATTAGACAGACTTATGGGAGTCAGAGGCCAGGGAGAAAAGATGTCTTTTGAAATGGGATTTGAAGACATCTAGGAGGTCACTGAGGCAAGCAGCAGGGTATCTGTTACAGAAGCTGAGATTCACAGGAGAAGGACTAAGAGAAAAAGAGCCAAAATTAAAAGTCCTCATCTCCCTCTGTACATCATCACAAATCAATACAAACCAAGTAATTCGCAGAAAGCAGTGCTCTGATGTGTTTGTTTGCAAGCGCCGATGGATCTATTGGCAGGCGTGCCTATTGTTCCTCTCCTTGACGTGACATGCACAATGCAGGTATCATGATGTATATAAGCCATGAAAAACTCCAGTGTGTTTCATTACCATGAGAAATGCAGGGGTTGGCTGCTTTTGACAGCCAGTGATGCTATTAGCAAGCCGTTTGCGTTGGTAGCTGAGGAAAATTCAGTCAACATATTTTAACCTTCAGAGCAATTCGAGCACATTCTGATCTTAGCCAAGCAGCTGATAACAACTGAAGTACAAGCTCTGCGTCAGCCAAACAACCGCTGGGGGAGGGGAGCTCGCCTTGCCTACCTCCCCCTCTCCAACCCAGCCTGCAGATCAAGCTCGTCATCCCTTTCAAGGCAAAAGGCATTGACAACATTTTTCTTCCTCAAATAACACGGAAAGAAGGGAGATTTCCACTGCACTGAAGTTTTATAAAGCAGTGAAAATGCACAGGGAGGGCTGTCCAAACCTACCTGATGCCGGTCTCCAGCACAGATCCTGGATTAGAAACTGAATTAGGCCCTGATCCAAGATAAATTGTGAACTCTGCTGACTTAATTTCAGATCCTTTCTGCAGCCTTTCATTATGAGTTGTAAAGGTGCTTTCTGCTTTTCTTTTTCTCCATAAGGAAAGCTAAACAGTCTCCAATTGCAGCCCACTCTATGAAGAAAGTAGTATGGTTGGTAGGAAAAGGAGGTTAAAGTGGCCAACCCGTTGAGTTCAGCCTGGGTCTTACACATGTAGGAGTGCTGGAATTCCACAGCTTCACATTTGGAAATGGGCCCGGGCTAGAAAGTAAAAATAGAAGACTGTGTATGGGATTCTAAGAAGCTCAGCTGCAAGGAAGAGGGAAAAATGTTTCCTTTAGACCTTGATTTGAGCTTTTTGGAAGTTTCAAGGACAAAGATGAAGGGGCTCCAGGGTTCCATTTCATTTTAGAACTCATCATTCATTATTCTTCACAGCAGAAAAGCATTCCTACCAAAATGATTTCTTTTTCAGTTCGTCTTTTAGTTTGCTTAAAAAACTGCTTAGGCAAAACATCCATTTATGATCTCCGTGATTAGTTTATAGCAGACCACTTTTTAACCATTATTCTTTCGCACTAGAAAAGGAGAAAAGATCTGGCAAATAGAGAGAATTAACAGTAGATAACACTGTTCCTTTAAGCTGCAGCGTGTAGCAGAGAGCAGCTGTATCAGTTCCCACAGGGAATATTGTTCTTCTGCTTCCCTCCTCAAATGTCCCCAGAATGAGCAAAGCAGGTTCACATGGGCAAGTGTATCAAAGACAACCAAGCTTAGACTGGAATGCCCAAATTTTCTGAACTTGCAAACCTTATGCAAATCTCCCATATAAACCCCAGAGCACAAGTTGTATTTCACCCATTTTGAGAATCTGAGCGCAGAAGAAACTAAGATAGGTAAGATGGGCTTATAAAAGCCCCCCTTGAGGATCTGTTGAGAAATGGGCTGCACTGGACTCAGCCAGCAAACACTTGTTTGTGTGCATGTATGTGTTTGCGTGTGAGTGTGTATCCAGCTGTAGCTGTACACAAATAAGTAAACTGCAGATGGAAACACAAATGCCAGGACACCACTGTCTATTTTTCCTGTGAAAAAAGTAGTTTGGCTGCTACCACCACTGCTAAAGAAAGGGTCTGGGAGTATGAGGAAGTGGTCCCAGGTTGCAGAAGAAGAAGGGACTGCTCCTTCCCTTTGCATTTCCACAACAAGCATGTCTCTGCACATCATCCTCAACTGCATCACTGATTTTGCTTGCCAAAAGAAGCCTTGAGGTAGCACTTCAGTGAGGCCTCAGGGACCCCCTGCAGTACTATTCTCCACAGCTGGGATGGTTTGCCCCTTTCTTTGCTTTTTAGGGACTCGCATTGTCCCATAGCCCCCTGCTAGCTGGTCCCATGGCATAGGGCCAACTATTGGCAAGCTACCCCTTCTAGGACTCCCTCTTGGCAGTGGCAGGCGGTGTAACATCAGAAGTTGGATGCTTCCTAGGTCTTGCTACAATCCTACTAGGCCCAGTATAATTAAGTCATCCTCTTGTGCCATTTTTTTTCTCATCGTATTTTTACATCAACAGCAAGAGGGGAGGAGGCATGACTGTTGACCCCCTGAGGGTGGATGCCTGTGTGTATAAACACACACGCTTTCAATTTTAAAAAATTAGCATCACTGTCAGTCTCACTGGTGTCCATTTTGATCCAAGACTGCATATTATTCCCATTTTAGCACAACTGTTTTCTCCTTTTTTGATAATAATATAAAACAATCTTATGTGAAATAAAAACAGGAAAAGTGGCATGAAACAGCAGCAAAATAAGAGCAGCTTTCAGCAGCTTAACTTGCATAATCTGAGCAGGAAATAGCTTAAATGAATAAATAAAAAGACTAGTAATTTTATTGAATTATATTATTCAGTTTCAATTGACTCTCCCAAGATAAACAGCCCAGTGATTGATGTGTTATTGTGAATTTGTAGATTGTGTCTGTAATGAATGTGTTCAGAAATGACCCTCTGAGTAAATCAATACTGGAAAGAGACCTCTGCTGATTTTGAATTCTGATTATCCTAAATCAGGTTTTTAAAGCCCAGAATTTCTATGAACAACAAAAATCACTACAAAATGCAGAAAACAATGACAGTTTTCACAGCATAGATCCTTTCAGCACCCTAGAATGCTCTTCCATACTTATTTCAAGGCTTTCAGACTACAGAGCTGACAGGCAGATAAGGGAAGGAGTCAACTAGCATTCTCCAGAACAGTTGATTTTCCAGCTTGTGATGACCACAAACCCACAGGCTAAACCTGTGAAAAACAAGCCTGTTGGCAATAAACTTACTTCTGGAAAAAAGTCCACAGATTAAAAAAAAAAAGAACAGAAGAAGAAGAAGAAATAAAGAAAGAAGAAAAGAGGGTTGGAAAGTACTGTTGTAAAGCAGCACAGGTTAAACTTTGCAGTTTCATTCATCTTTTGGCACACAGACGAGCAGAAGGCCATGTAGAAAGACCCGTTGATTTATGGATATGGTTGGATGGTAAATTTCTTTGCTCTGCTTTATACTCTGACAATTTCTCCACCTCAGGTACTGCTGTGGGTTGGATGCAAAGGTAATGGAGGTAGTGGAAGTATCTCTGAATATATGAATCACCATGTCTGTGACCTACTGTTACTGATTTCCAGTTTCTTTTTGCTGGTTTCAAGATTCTTTTTTCTGTTTGTTATGAAATCCATGTTTCTCTGCTGTGAGTTTTCTTGAGGTGGGGACACGCTGTGCTGATGAGGAATTTTTGTGTTGGGGGCAAGGGAAGAACAAGTGATTTCAGCCTGGGAAGTAAATAGACATTCTGGGAGGACAAACTACTCACTCAAATAAGGGCAGGTGGCAGCCAAAGTCGTAAGTATCATTGCAAAAAAGCTACTAAAGTAGAATAATATTTATGCACTGCAAACAGATTTGTGCTACTGAGCAAATCTGATTCCTCTAGGGAATAAAACTCACAAATACGAGCCTTTGCAGGCAATATAGCGGGCAAACAAACACTTTAGTGTCAAATAAAATGAAATATAAAACAATATGAACCATGCTCAAATGGGAAAGAGAGAAGTGGTTATTCTATATCAGCACTTCTTATGCCTCTTTTTTGAGAAAGGATGTCTAGGGAGGATACTTACTACTATTTGTTACAACTTCACTGCACCAAGTGGTGGAAAGTGAGGATACCAAACATAAAGAAGCTGGTAGAGAGAGAGCTTATAGTTAACATCATGCCCTCCTCTAACTGCTAATAAACAGCACCATTTCCAAAACTGTATCACTGCCACATATTTCCTGTCTCCAGTACCAAAGCTACATTAATAACAGTCTAGCCATGACAGGAGGTATTGGCATTCTCTCTAAAATAATGTGACAATTCTCAGTAGCAGTGATTTTAAGTGTGGATCAAAAAGGAGGAACAGCTGAAGAACTGGTTCAGCCAATCTTGCTTTCCCTTTTGGAGAGAATATAGTATTTAGACACACAGAACCACCTACATGTCTCAAAACAAGCACTAAAAACTGCATACATCTGGCTGTTCATTATTTATTGAGCTCCAGTGGTACATACAGCCAATTGTATGCGAATCTTTCAGTGTAATTATTTAGGTTACTCCAAATTACAGTGTCTTATTTTTCCACCCAACTATTAGCAGAGAGTTTTGGACTCCTTATGCAGGCTTTAGAACTTATATACTGGGGAAATTTTACCAGCAAGATATATGTGATATTCACCTTAAATATCTGTAGCTAAGTGTCCAATTCCTGCCCTATGAACAGACAGACTTCCCTTTAGTGTGCATGTGTTTTTTCAGTTCGCGAGGCCAAATCATTATACTTCAATATAGTTCAGAGCCTCCTTTGCCTCCACTAGTCTTATTCCCAAACTCACTGGGAGGTGAAGAGGAAGAACAAATAGGACAAATGCATTCCTGATGCAAGTAGATGAAACCTTATAACCTCTTTTTAGTTCTGCCCACATTTTAGTACTAGCCAGTTGCATAGCAGCTGTTTACACCAATTATGAATTTGGCCTAAGATACAGAAATAAAGCAGTGGATTATATTCCATGGAGAGTACATTAAAAATAAACAATGCATGTGTGTGTGTGGCAGAACTGAGTCTTGAGTTCTTAATTATAGGAAACAGGAAATACTTCGGTTGCCCTCTTTCCCAAGATCAAAATTAGTTAATAATTACACCACTTCTTAAACCTTCCTCTCCCTTTGGCTTGCTGCCACTGAGGCGGGGGGGGGGGCAGGGGCAGGAGGGGGGAGCAGGAGGGAGAGAGGATGGGGAGGAACTAGGGATCACCATAACAATATATAGGTGGAAAAAAGAAGCATTACATGCTTTAAGATAAGAGCAAGGAAATCCATGCATGATAAAATCAGCAAGTTCTTCCCTTGTGTAGCACAGTAGGTCATTCAGGAGCATTCAGAAGAATTCTTTTGCTTCGCTATTTTTTTCACAGGCTGCATTTAGGAAGCTGCAGAGCATTATCAAAAGGCATTCAGGAGTGGGGGTGGGGGGGAACTGTTAAGAAAGATTTCAACAATTTTTAAACCTTCTGGCAATTCTGTGCACAGAAATCCAGCTGGAGGTGGAGATCAGGGAACAGGGAATTTATTCTTACATAAGATTAACCTGGCAATCTTCTCTGCTTTAAGGCATTGTCTCCTCTTTGTTTGCATTTCTTTCTTTTAAACTAAACAAATCTAAAATTAACAACTCTTCAGATGATCTGAGTCAAATTCCCCAAAACGTTGCATGAGACTCAGTGGCAGCGTTTGGTCTGTTGAAAGTAGTCAGAACAGGCTCAAATGCAAAAAGACTCTTTTCATTAATATTTTTTATACCAGCATAATGACACACTTTGTATAATAACCTAGGTAAAGACTGAGAATAGTGAGAATCCAAGCCTGCAGCTTCCCATCCTGTCAATATCAGGCAAAAAAAAAGGCTGCAAATGAAGATGTAAAATCAGGTTCATGTTTAAAACATTTAAACTAATTTTGCTTTAGGAAAGAAGCCACACATTAAGAACAATGTGTGAATATCCACTGACAGTACTGAGTGCAGAATATTGTTTCAGTAGTGCAATTTGTTCATATACATACGTAGGATTCAGTTGGTTAATAATTTATCCAGTGACTTCTTAATCCTGAACCAAAAATATCCTTGAATGTTTCCAGAGAAACAGATATCAGGCATCCACAGCAACTGTAAAATCTGCCCTTTTTCTGCTTTATGCTGGTTGACAGTTCATCATAGTCTTGGCTCTGAAAAGACATACATACGTGATTAATTTAATGCACAGCGAGTAGTGCCATTAACATCATGCGCCTAAATTTTCCCAAACTCAAGGGCCCAGGTTCACTTACATTTGCCTAATGCCCTCTCAAGCATAGACAGACCCCTTGGGATGGGTTTTGTGCAAGTCTTATTTCAGAGAATGAAGGAGAGCAAAAAGGATTTGTCTCCATAAAGGAACTATCTCTGTCAGTATTACAAAGCAAGGGTTGTCTGTCGGGGCTGGCAGGATCCATTCTCTTGTTTCTTCATGTCAGCAGGACACCACACAGGTCCGGTGGGTCCACCAGCCCCTCTCTCTTTGCAAACCCTTCATACCTAGTCCTAGCGGCATGGTCAAGAGGGCTGGAATCATGGCGGAGTAAGGGTTTTCCAAACAAGTGAAATGGATATGCAGCTACTTTGGCCACGCTGGCAAAAGAAACCTCTGTGTTTCAACCTTTTGGCTTCTCTCAGAGAGTCCTAGCCTTGTTTTCCTGAAATCCTTTTGAGAAAGGCCTGAGGACTCAGGTGGTGAGTGCTCAAGTGCTGCCTCTGCTCCAGAAGATACTGTTAGCCCTTTGGCTGCTAATTCACCTCCATCCATGGAAAAATGGGTGACTGCACTCAGACACCACAGCATTTATCTACTACCCCTGATGTCCTCAAAAGTTCAAGGTTCAACAGCAGCCAAGCACTTAAGTAACCACTTACTGCAGTTCGGTGGTCAAATGGATAAGAGCGATTACCTTTGAGGGCTCCCTGAGCATTTTCAGCATTGTGACTGACTCGCTGGCTGTCAACAAGCAGTTTTTCCAACTTTTCTGTAATATGTGCAATAATACTACCTTTGCATTTAATCTATGAGGTTTAATTAACTCATTAGCACAGAAGGCTTTGCATCTCCTGGAAAAAGGCAGCAGTGTGAGGACAAACATCTAGAGTTATACTGAATTTCAAACTAGCCCAATGAGCAGATTTTGGAGGAAAAGTTACACTGAACACACACACCTATCAGCAGGGAGCATTGACACTTCTCTTCAGGCAGATAAGAGCGAAAATTTCATATACTAATCTTGCAAAGTGTGTGCTCCCTTGTTAAAGCAAAACAAAATGAAACACACACAGCCTGAAAAAAATGTTCCTTAATCCACGTACTTACAAATACAGTGGGCATAGGTATTTGGAAGTTAAATAGATTTGTAACACAATGTTGTAAGAAATAATATTACTCTTGATATTAAGTGGTAATTTCAGCATGCTGAGGAGAGGCTCTTAATGAGTTTACTGTTGGCTACCATGGAGAAGATGATAGAACTGGGATGCAAAATCATTATATGCTTGGAATTATTATTCCTTTTAATATCACAGTACCCATAAAAGTAAACTCAGCCTCTACTACATAGCACCTGAGTTTTTTTCCCAAGATTTGTTTGTTGATTTTTTTTCTAAATTTGAGAACATCCATCTAGATATCTGCTCCCTCAGATACCATAAAGAACTTTGAAATCTCTATTTGGGGAAGGAGATAGCGTGAAAGCTAAAGACACAGAATAGTCGCACACTGTGTTATATTATCTTCTGCTGCAAACCACCGGGAAAGTAATTACCAGAATAGAAATCCAGCTCAGTGCCCATGGTTACTGAATGGCTATCAGGTCCATCTAACAGAATTCTTGCAGAGAAAAAAGAAAAGGACTTAGGGTAAAAGAAATAGACTGCCAGTGTGCTCTGAAATATGCCCTCCTCTATTTTCTTTACTCTGGAAAAATTTCTAATTATTAAACATTAACATTCAGCGAGCTATACAAAGCAGAATGATGGCCAAATTTTTGTTTTATGAGTCATCACACATTCTCTTGGCATTTTTTTTTTATGAAAGAACTTCCTTAAAACTTGATCTTTAATAACAAGCTATTTAGATTCCTCAAATGAGTCTCAGGTTTCCACTATAAAAACACTTTTGTAGAGCTTGTGATTGCTGATGGAATAGCGAGATTCGAGTGTTAGTCCCCAACTTATCCATGAACAGATAACAGTTAAGATTCAATCCCTGGCAAGATGATCTGCTTTGAACCATGATGGTTAATGCAAGCACAGTTCACTAGCTCACAGATGACACTGACTCCCTGGCACACCACCTCTAACATCTGGCACTCACTTAAATTCTTCCAGGCAAATTCTTTGGTCTTCTCTACAACTATTTCCACTGTCCAGCAGTTAAAAGAAGAAGACTATTTGACTGAAATTAAACTCATTGCAACTGTTCTAGACTGAGACTTTGGCTATGAAACAGCACTGCAGGAAGGACACTGTGATGCTGAAATCCAGAAGCCAGGGTCCACATTCTAAGAAACAAAATCTTTAGCTTATGATGCTAACAAACAGCATTACTACAACAACTTGGCACAGTGTTTTCCTATGAAACAAAATTCCTTGCCTCTTAAATATTTTAATCTAACAAAACAAATCACGAACACAAGAAATTTTTAAAAAGGCCAAAAAAAGGATAAGGGAAAAACATCAGAAAAACAAGACAATTTTAAACTGCTTTGGAGTATTATACGTTCCATGAGAAACAACGAAGTGTCTAGGGTCTATGTAGCATACAAAATATTGATTAATTAAAGTTTTAAAGCTAATGATGCAGAATTCTTATTTCTTATTTGGCCATTTTTTCCGCACTGAGTAAAAGCCTTTTTTTTTTTTTTAACTCTCTAGAATTGTGTGTTTATATAAGCGTTAGTTGGCTTTTAGTTGGCTTTTAGCTTTTAGTTGGCAGTTTTTAGTCTTCATGGCTACAGATAAAATTATGAAACATTTACTGAAGCAGGCACAACTCAGCATCCACAAGAAAGACAAAAGGAGATCAAAATAACTCCTTTAAATCTCCAGACTTTTGAAACCATCTCATAGATATGGGAATCTATCATCTCATGATTCTGAATGCGTTTGGCAATACGACTTTAGCATGTAGGGAGAAAGGGATTGTTTTAAGATTATGAAATCTAAGGTAACATCAAAAAAATGGAATATAAAAATCTCCAGGCAGATACATGATCATATATATAGCTTTAATCCATTTGCATCTTCTGCAGTCACATCAGATATTGGCCAGCATTTCAGTTGCTGAATTTTACAGCAATGACTAAATTACTGACTCTGTATGAAATACTGGTGATTTAGAGAGACACGTCATATAGACATACATTTACCTACACATATATTCAGGAAATAAAAGAAAGGAAGAGGATCGTATATATGCATATTCCTGTCCAGAAAATAAACCACATTTGTGTTTGTATGCAGGGCTCTTAATTCCCATGAGGCAGTTATTAGAAGTTTCCTTCTCGCATTTAATCATGTTTGGAATTGTTTTCAGGATGTTTAGACTCTTTTCTTCAAGTTGTCACCAGCTCATTACCACAGAATTACATTTTACAAAAAAAAAGAGCTGGCTAGAGCCAACTTGGCTTGGCTACTGCCGCCTGAGGGAATTTGAAAAAATGGTAATTTCCCTGCCTTTGGAAATAGACAGGCATGGACCAAACCACAGGCAATCTCACCTCTTTACTCCCTTTTTGAGTGGAGTAAGCAGCTTTTGTTTTCTTGGAGAAGCTGTTCTGTTATTTGAATAGAAAACACAATTATACACCAAATATTTTTGGCCCCAAAACCATAGCTAAGCAGACATGAATTTTCATCCTAATGACTTGGAGTGCTACACAGTCAACACCCCCTCTCTATCCCTTCAGAAAGATTTACTAAAGATGGGTGGCAGACAAGATTCTTTCAATACCACGGTGAATCGCTCCATTGCAACCATCTCTCAGAGCAGGAGTCCACAGAGAATTCTAATCCGCCCAACTCCTTGTCTTTTCCAGATAGCTCAAAATTGATGATGGCACTGACTACATCCAGACTCTTTTCCCTTAAGGGTCCCTAACCTTGCTACATTTATGATTGATTCATCTTCACCTTGCTTGACAACAGTTTATTCATCTCCCTCCCACTACACACACACATACACACACAAGCCCACATAGTAACAATGCCATAATTAGCAACTGATGTTTTTGGCTAGCAAAAATTTCCTTGCTACTGCCTTAAATCCTACTTGGCTTCATCGTCATAAAATACCTTCAAAACTGCAGCCTCCACTTCCTATACATCCTCCTTTCTGCAAGAATTTCCTCTGAGAATCAAGTGCTAGTTTTATAGAAAATTCAATGCAAACTTTAGGGGATGGTCTCTGCACATGTTTATTCAAAGGTCAAAACAGTATGTTTTTTAGTACTATTACAGTTAGATAGTAACTGCTGGTTAGTGATAAATTAAGTCAAGCATATCTTAAGTTGACTTGGCAGGAGAAGAGGATATTAATTACCAGTCATCATTTACCTCCAGGTAAAGCATAAATTGCAATTGTGAATAGATCAAGCTGAAGAGCAGCTTATTCCAAAACAGTCTACAAAACCAGATTCTCAGGCAGCGAGAGCTTCCAAAGTTTAATTAAATTCAGAGCTACATCAGTTAATACTAGCTAAAATCTGGCTCCAGAGGATGATCTGTGGAATAAATTGAACGCAATTTACTCGAATATGGCCAAGGATATTCCATTTTTTTATCCTGGTGGAATTCTAAAGCTGTCCTGAGTACACAAGGCCATATCTTGTCTTCCTTGTGGAACTGTACAAGCAATTTTGCCATAGCTAACAAACACTTTATGACTATGTTCTATGTGCGAAGTGTTACTGAACATTGGGAACATTGAGTTAATTCCAAGACAGTAGTTCTATTGTTATGGCCTTTGAAAAAAAAAATCAAAATACCTAAAATGTATACCTTCACTTAGAGTCCATGAACAAAAACAACACAGCTAGCATCTTCCAGAGGTCAGATCTTGAAGTGGGGAGACTACATTGCTTGACTTCTAGTGTCCAAGCTTGCAAAAACTAGACAAGAATGACTATGCCCTTCCACTGTTTTTAGAACACAGTGAAAAATCCCATATTTGAAAGAGTTTATTTCAAAAAGGTAGTAAACACTAAGAATTAAAGAGGAGAAAAATTTAGAAGCTATCTAGTGAGGTGCATATGTTACCTCCTATCTCAAACTCATTCTTCTGGGTATGATTTCAGAGAGCGTAGCATCCATGAAAACATGAAATCCTTCTTTTCAGTTTTTGCTGTCATTGTCTCACAAGGTTCTGGTCAGAAAATTAGACTAACATTTTACAAAAATGTTTGCAGCATTTTTGTCACTGTCTCAAAGTGGATAAAAATGTGTCAGAAAGTTTGACAAACATCAAGAGTGTGCCTCTATGCTGTCAAGAGCATCCTTCTTCTTGATGAGCCAAGATGTATTACTCCCACATTCACACTTCAGCCTAAAGCCCTGCAACTTTTTTCCTGCAGAGAATCCTAGCTCATGAACTGGGAGATCTTCCCTCTGTTTACATTAGATAGAGCACAGACTTTTGCCACGTTAACAAAATTGCTGCTTATCTTGGAAACAGACTGACCATCTGAGGACTGCATCATCTGAGTACATTTAAATGTTCAGCACTTGAAGTGTCCTTTTGTAGATCATTCCCTTGCAGAAGGGAACAAATGTTGCCCTCTGAGAATGTTCCAAACATTTGTTTGGCACATTAGCAGTCCCTTTCCTTTTGAAGGAGTATTAAAAGCACTGTCAGCTCATTAATGGATTTTTTTAACTTTTTTCTTGGCAGAAATGAAACCATCACTGAAGGAAATATCTTGTAAACATTGAAACAACCACAACAGCATTCCATGCGTACATGCTGAAAAACAAAAACAAAATAAAAGCAGGTTTTTGCAATGAAATCTCCCTCCTGAATCAGCAAAGACTCCCATGACCTTGCAGCCATTCTTTGGAATATCCACTGAGAACTGCATGAATCAAATAACAAAATAAAGTCACCATAGTGCAAAGGACAAATCTTGCAGGGTCAAAGGAGAGCTAGTTGTTTGAAAACACCAAAAACTGAAATCTTATTCTCAGATCGGCTTGTGTATAAATGTCATCATTCCTACCTCAAAGACCAGATTTCCCAGAGAACTCAACTTGCATTGAAGAAATCCTGTAAAATCATATTTTTCCAGAACTCAGCAAGCAGCAACTCCCATTGTGAAAACATTCCAAATTATTAGAAAAGCTTATTCCAGAGAGCCATCTTCGATGTTTAAAGGGGAACTAGGTAAAATACAAAAATTTCTAAATAGAAAAGTCCCCTTGAGCAGAATCTTACGTTTAAAATGTAAGAAATGTTCTTGTTATCCTTACTCTCCCTCCTAGTCTTCTCACATCTATTTTTTTTAATTTGAGAAGTTAAACACCTTTTTAATTCACTTGATCCACTCAAGGAAATAGATTTTATTTTAACTTTGTAGCCTCTAGATAGGGACTTTCTGTAAATAATTTTGTATCTTCTCTTCCATTACTGATTATCACTGAATTTTTTCTCACTAAGTATTTTGTTGAAAGATGTGTTATCAAAATCTAAGTGTGTTATCTGGCTGATTTGGATGAAACATTCAACATTTAAATAAGTAAATAAATAAGGAAACCTTCTTCAAGCTTGTCCTAAATTTCTGGCTTAACTTTATAATGCAAGCTAGATTCAACATTTAAATAAGTAAATAAATAAGGAAACCTTCTTCAAGCTTGTCCTAAATTTCTGGCTTAACTTTATAATGCAAGCTAGCATAATATAAGTAAGCATTACACAATAAATTTGGCAGTGCCTATTCTTCAGAGGTAAAGACAGAGGCATTGGAAAGTTGAATTTGGCCTTGGCTTCAGAAAATTGGTATGACTTACCACAGTATATGTGTCTTTTGACACTGAAAACAAATTATCCTATTTAGATGGTATTTAGATATACTTAACAGACTAGAGGAAGAAATTGCTTTAATCAACCTTAATCTTCTAATCAACTCATTTATTAGATCCACCCAAAATCAGGCATTTGGCTGCAAAAACAATTTGAACAAAATATTTTTTGCATTCTTTTGAGTCACTTTCTAGGGTTCGTTTATGCTTGGAAGCTTTTAAGAAAGGTTAGAAAAACGCTCTTAATAAAAACTTAGGCGCTTAATAATGGCAATAGTAACTAGGGGAGATTAGATAGACAAATAGATGTGCCAGGACCTGGAATGAAATTCCCTGAACTGTCTTACCTTCAGATGCTGTCAGTCTCAGGTGGTGATAAGGGTTTTGTCATCATTCACTAGGAAAACTGAATCTAGAACTGCTGTGTAATGTATGCATCAGTTTCTCATAAGATGCAAGGTTTATGCAAGGGTACCATCTGTCTCACTCACGCTTCTACCAGGTTGGAGAAAATAACCATTGCCCTCCATGGAAAGGAGAAAATCATTACATTATCCCAACATCAGTATTTTAAAAGTCCTGCACCTTAAAATAGGGTCTCTTCTGTGAACAGTTACACAGAGCATCTAGAAAGAAAGGTCTAGATTAATTTTCTGGTTCCACATGTTCCATTTGCTGAGCCTAGAGTCTCTTTTTGGATGATGCTTCTTTTGTGACTTCAATTTTGTATAAGGATATTCATTAACTCCTGGTGTAATTAGTCTACAAACAGGCAAATGGGAATATGTTCCCTCCGATGTATATTTAATGCATCAGTTTAGCCATTCATTTGCCTAAATCTTGTATAGATGTTTGAAGGCACTGTTAAAGTTTTCAATTTTACATTAGGAATTGGGCAGACCATATACACCCCAATTCATGCATAAAATATCCTTGGGAAAAAGCATGACATCCCTTATGCAGGTCAATAATTAATGCGCTTGGCTCTGAATTAGTGTGTTACAGTTGCAAAAGAATAGTGATACAGTTTAGAATCTCCTAGAGCGCTAGTCCTGTTTCCAGTGGAAGAGAGAACCCATCAGTCACAGTCCACATTATTTCCCAATCTTAAACATGACAAGGAAAAGATTGTGTTTAGTGAAGCCTTTTACCTAAGGGAAGGGATAAAACTCCATGGAATTGGGAAAGCCTTCCAATCTTGAGTCACAGTAGAGCTCAGCTCAGGTCTGGAGAACTGGTGATCCCTCTGTTCTTCCCATGACCTTCAGCAGCACAGGTAGGTTACCTGTCTGAGCTTTTCAGGCAGTCTCATCAACTTTCATTCCCCCAGCTCTGAAAGAAGCAGCTGAGGCTGTTAATTTGTTCAGGCTTGCTGTGTTTCATGGTATTCTTGTGTCTCTGTATTCTAATATATCCAAAAATGTATAACACAGCTACTACTATGTTCATTTGCATATTTTTCTCTTACACTGGATAAGAGTTCATTTCACCAGAAACTAACTCTTGAAGAGAATCTTCTGGAATTTTACTGGGAAATAAAAACTTAGGAGGTTTTCTTCTGTAATCTAAAATGGGTATTTCCTAGAATGGATACTTCAGCTAATCTAGTGAGTGTTCCAACCATTGTCTCATCATTCCTTCAGAATGACTTTCTAAAAACATCATTATCACTACAGGATATGCCCATTTATGGACAAAGTTTTTTGTTTTTTTTTTCCCTCCTTTTATATGCTATAAGAAATATGACATTGGAAAATACTTTTTTCCTACCTTTCCCTTTCCCAAACTCTCGCCCTCCTTGTTTCCTTTCCTCTCCTTGTCTGCAAGGGCAGTGGGATAGCTCCTCCCGAACAGTCATTGCAGGGAGCAGTGTCCCCATATCAATAACTCCAGAGAATGGTCGATGTGCCTCCAGATTGACAACTGCCTACCCAGATCATTGTGTCACTGTATCACACATTCATTAACCAGGTGGTGTCAGGAGAAAGTAGCTAAGAGGAAAAAAAAAAGGTATAAATCATGTTTGCAAACCACATGTGTGATGTCTTTCAGTCCATTTGTGGTCTTTCAGTGGCTCTATTTAGTATTCTGTACATCTGTTTGGGTTTTGTGCTGTTTTTCCATAGTGTTTCCTATCATATCAGCTACAGAACTGCCTACATGGAGGTATCCATAAATTATATTGCAGTCTAGGAGTTTCTTGTGTCTGAACAAAAGGCACAAATGCAAATGCAAGATGTTTAATTCACTGTTTATGTGTGATGTTACCCAGGTGCCGGTGACATCCTTCTGACCAGCACAGAGGCACAAGGGACCAACCCAACATACATTTTTAATGTGATCAGCTGTGACAGCACACACACAGAGCAGACCTTACATCCTTAAAGCCATCCTTCTGGAACACTTCTAGGGGCCCAGAAGAAATGGTTTAATTAATCTTCTTTTTTTCAGAATTGCAGCTTTTTTTTTTAATATAAATTATGTACACTGAAAACCTGCCAATTATAGCAAATTAAGTGACTTGGCAAGTGCATCCCTTGGAGACAGATGGTAAATAACATTCAGATTCTGAGTTGAAATAGGGCTAGCGATTAACTGGTGCAGGATGGAAAAGCAGTCCAAATAAATGAAATAAAAGATTTGATATGAATGCAAGTATTGTAGGTTGCTTTTTGTGTGTGTGTGATAATGATGGTACCAAAAATATTGATGATTCATAATTAATATGCTGCACCCTCTGAGTGGCAGCAGGATTCTAGATCTTTAGCACTATTTTAAAAAACAGTGACGGCTGTTTATTTTGCTTTCACAAAAGTGAAAACAACTGTCATTTCATCCTTTCTGAAGGATCTGCCAGTTAAAAAGACAAAAATGCAGTCTCATGGCTAAGAGGTTGTTACCTTCATAAGCAGAAATGGACCATAAGCAAAAATTCAGAGGAAAAAGGACCATGAAAAACAATGGTCTCCTAAGACTCAGGCTGATAAAATGCAAGAGTGAAAATATCCCATGAGGCTACATTTGCTTCCAAGTTGAGCTGCAAATGAAACACGAATGATGATCTCAGCCTCATCCCCTACTGACCATTTCCCCATTTCACGAAGTTGCTGCACCTACTGTTTAGAATAAACCAGCAGTCCCTGGCACAGCAGAGCTGGTACTAATCAGAAATGCTCTGGCAGAGCTGCATGAGGGTAGGAAGATTTCACAGCACCTGCGTGTGCTCTGTCTGGGAACAATGATTATTACTAACCTGTCACTCTCAGCAGCACTAAAATATACCAAAATTTAATTTGGCTTAAAAATGCAAAAGCACAGAGAGATCTTTTTAAGAATCCAGCCAGAGATAAAAAAGATGACAAAGTCAAGAGTGTGTTAGTCATTTAATTCGTACTCTGCTTAGGATACTAAATTCAGGAAATGACTCAATCACTGCACACAATTATAGCTATTTTCAGACCATAAATGATGCAGTACGCCAATACTGATGCAAAAACATACCACAATTAGTTCCTGCAAATGCTATTGCAACAAGGCATCATTTCCAACGGAGCCTTCAATCTAATTATGGTAACTGAATCTGCCTCAGGGTACACCTCTCTATGTGATTTCATTCTTGTAGGGTGACCTGACAATGATGTCACCAGAATGCCGCTTCACCTCTCATGCTCCCAAACACATGTTAAGAAGGTTAATTGCTTTGATATATGTTTAAAGGGTCCATTTTGCTTTAGATGGTAGAAGCCTGCAGAACACTCCATCTACCAGCCCCCTCAAAGTAATATTTGCACCCAAGAAGCACTAACTTGGAATAAACTTTGTATACGACAGAGAAATTTAAGATGGGAAATAGCTGCCAAGAATTGATAGAACCTCTTCTAAAAATTGGATTATTTATTCAAGACAGTTTAAAAGTTTACTTAGTGACTCTTCTTACAAATAAGAACTGTCTTTAAAGAAAAAAATATATATTATACAATGACAAGAAAAATATGTATTCCACTTGTTCAGAATCTGATACATAAAAAAAAAAAAAAAAGCAAGATCCAGAAAAATTCAGAGTTTTACGAATCTAGTCCCAAGGGAAGTGCCAGAACCCCCAAAGGATTCACTAGCACTGGGATCACAATGAGAACCTTCACCTTTATCTCAGAGTTACTGTGCTGAAATTATGTGTAACAAATTGCTGATGGTAGGAGTCACTCATTCTACACAAATCCCTCCAATACCCATTCAAATACCATAAGCCAGAGCAATAGGAGCTAGAGCTTCAAATGAGGGACTCTAGTTTTCTCTAGGGACTGCTTTCATTCATAGCCTTGAATACTTATTTTTCAGTTTTAAATCTAGTCTACAGTGTGTCAGGGTAATAAGGCTTCCCTCACACTAGAAAATAAATTGTAGCACAGGCAGATTACAAGACTATATAGCCATATAGAGCTGACAGAAAACAAACCAAAAGAATGCATGTTCATAGGAGCAGATATTTAGGGGACATTTAGAAATTTTCTAAAAGAATACAATATGTTGTTTGAACTTTCTTCTGTTTAAAAAGTTCTGTATTTCTAAAATTCTAATTAGAAACATTCATTCCAAGTCTTTACAGTAACAAAAGGTATCTTTTGTGAAGTCAGGACATTCTGTGACATATCACAGAATCTGAAAGGCACTCACCAAAGGATATTTAGAGGAAGAGTAAACTCTGCAGTGTTGTTCACAGAGCTTAGTGAAAGGAGGAAAAGTAACAATAATCTGAATATTACTCACATTTTCACAGGATAAGATAATCTTATGTTTTTCTCTAAATGAGAGATTGATCTTGGAGAAAAATTATGAGCTGCTATTTTTTGTTGTTGTTTGTGTTTTGGAGAGGTTGTTTGCTTAAAGGAAATCTTTTATGAGAACAAGAAAATAACACATGGGTTGATTAAAGTCAGGGTGGAGGGCGCAGGTATTCTTCTGAGAGACAACAAGATCATATTTGCTGGTTAAAAGTCAGAACAGGAATTGCAAAATCATAAGAACAGCTTTGTTTATGCTGTTGTGTTTGGGGTATTTATATATATCTGGCTGTTTGGTAAAGAACTGGACAAACACAGCAAAGCAACAGTTCACAATTTTTTTTTTAGTTCTGAATAGTTGTTTGTTTAACTATGGTCATGTCCCTTTTTCACTATTTTACTCTTTTTTTTTTTTTAACATGTGCATGACTGTCCTCCATGTGAATGATGAACAAGGGTGGCTACTATTCATTTTCTAGGCTACAAAGTTTTGGTTATCCAATAAAGGTCAGGAAAAATATCGCAGGGCTTAAGTAATCAGTCACAAGTCACAGAGAGATAAGTTAAATGGGCAAAATTGATTTGAATGAATAGTGTGACAAAAAAATGTTATTTAAACATGCAGTTTTAGATATGTGGCAAAGACTTAGAGCACTTCCTGATTCCAGGAAGGCTAAAACTCACCAATTTAATCTTCTTAATACATTTCTGAACTAGTTTTAAATAATGTTTGAAGACATTTATGCTATAAAAGATACTGTGGGTAATTTGTGCTTTACTGATTTTTTACTTGGATTGAGTTATGCCAATGCTAAGCCCACACCAGAGGTTAGAGTGCACCACATGAAGTTCTCTCCTTGCCCACCAAAAAAAGATGGTCACTGTCCTGACTAACTGGTAGTTCAACAGGAAGATAAAGGAAAACAGCTGGCTTCAAAAAGCAGATGGGTGGATCATATGTTAATAGCGAGAGTATAATTAACACAAGCATCATCAGTCACAGCATACCAGCTGCCAGCAAACCTGCACACACCATTTTTGTGTTGTTTGGCTTATTCAATAAAAAAGAAAAAAAAAAACACTCTTTAAATTAAGTTGATCTTCTCAAGAAGGCTTTTTCTCCTTTACTTAGGACTCTTGCCAAGTACCTCTCCAGCTGTGTGAACCCTGGCCCTGCCATAGCACTATGTAAAGTATTGATGAGCTCTCTGAAAAGATACAAATCTCAGCCAGGTCTACCGATTCCCCCGACCTGTGAGAATTAGATGAAAGTAGGAAGCCAAACACACCAAAAGAGAAAAAATGTGAGACTATGATTCATCTGAGAGTACAATGGAAGGAACTGTACCACAGCAGTGCAGAAAACAATTTCACAAGTTGTGAATGAATGCAGAAAAGAAATCCTATAGTATTCTCTTTGCGCTCTAACATATGTTCTGCCTCTTGGCCCAAATTTTAAGAGTTTACATTAAAAAAAAAAAAAAAGATTTCATTAAGTATCTAGACCCATGTAGCCTTCAGCAGGGCTGAGACCTAGGAATGTTTCTCAGATGCACAAATCAAGATGAACTCTCCAGTCACAGCTTGATGTCTGTTGGAATGAAACCTGATTACACTGTATTCTGCTTCTACACTTCTACATTTTGCTGCTTCATGAGAATGAAACCCCAGTATGGTGGCCTGAAGAGCCTATTGTAGTACTGTCCTAACCACATGCCTGGAAAATTCATTGCAGCATGCATTTACCACACAGCTCACCCATATGTAATGTATAGTGTCATATGAATAACCAGTTCTGATGCAACATGCATGCATGCATGGTTTCTTACTATTACGTTACTGTTTCCCCCCTCTCATTGCTATTTTACTCAGGGGTAGTGTGTGTGTGTTTTGTACGATGTGCTGAAGATGGACCAGAAAGTACCATGGTAGTACCAAGCTACTATTCATGGAGTATGACTTACTGGAATTGAACCAATGTGACCCTTTTTAAGAGCTAACCATTACCATTGACCAGAATACTGATTCAAAGAGTCTTCAATCTTTAAAAAAAGCTTTCTCTTTTCACACATATAATTTTATCTTTCTAATTTAGCATAGAGTTATAAAGAGATGTGTCAAAATATCATAAGATAGGCTATTTTGGTATCAGTCAAAGTGGAAACGAGAACTTTCAGTTGCTTATCTTAACATATGATAATTAACATTCACATGTTTGTGAAGTTCATTTCTCGCTTATCTTATAAGCAGAACTGTGAAATAAATATTAATAAAATACTACTGAAACTAAAAACTGATCAAGAGTTTTTCAATAACTTGTTTTCCAAATAAAACTGAATGATTAAAGCCAAAGTTGTTCACAGAAATGGGTCAATCTTTATCTTTTTTTTACTTATAAATATGTTAAAACTGTTCTAAAGTTGTGTCTTTTTTCATTACTCACAAAAAGAAAATAACTCTTCAGTTACAGTCCACTTCCTATTTTAGAATGTTTGTGATATGTATTTTAAATGTGATCACAAATGAAATATTTTATGGTTGGCTAAATGCCATGTTTTAAAATATTGTTATAATTGTTATTATAGGTCCTGCAGAGAAGGACCTGGGCATCATGGTGGACAACAAGTTGACCATGAGGCAGCAGTGTGCCCTCGTGGCCAGGAAGGCCAGTGGGATCCTGGGGTGCATTAAGAAGAGCGTCTCCAGCAAGTTGAGGGAGGTGATCCTGCCCCTCTACTCAGCCCTGGTGAGGCCACATCTGGAGTATTGTGTCCGGTTCTGGGCTCCACAGTACAAGAGGGATGTGGAGCTGCTGGAGAGAGTCCAGCGCAGGTCTACAAGGATGATCAGGGGCCTACTTTTTGAATTCCTTTCAAAAAGTATGAATGACAATGTTCTTGATTAACATGTTCTTTGTACTCTTAAAGGGGATTTTCCAGCTGGTGATGTGGTTAAAGTGAATCAATAATTAGTCACTAATCCATGCTTTTATTATTAAACACTTCAAGAGTTATTGCTCTTTTTTCTGATAGACAAGCTGGAGTATAAAAAATTAAGTGACATGATCATGGTCATACACAGAATCAGCTATAAAAGCAGTCCCCCTTCCCACTGCCCGGCTCTAACAAGCAGTGGGTCAAATGTGCCAACTAGTCAGTAATAGCCTACAACAAAAGAAATCAGCCATAGCAGCTCAGAACATTTTAAGCTTTCAAAACATATATCCAGCTAAGATGTAAATGCTAGTTCTCTGGCTGTTCTTTAAATCAGGCTTTGTTTACATTCCGCTCTAACAAAGAATTTCAGGGAAGATTTGAACAGCACCAAAGAACTAAAGAAGTTTACTGCAAGAAAATGGCGAATTTTTTCCTTTTGAGTACTTTCATATTTCCACTCCCAGCTGATTGCAAACATAGCAGAAAATGTTTGGCTTTAAAGTAGATAGGCATGGACTTTTTCAAGCATGTTCGTTTACACTTGCCTGTTACATCTCTTTCCTGTATTACAGAGCCACCTCTGGACGATGCTCTCTGTGCTCTCTTTTGTACAAGAAATTCAATTTCAGTGCCGTAAGCTTGTTTTCAAAAATATCAGTTTTGCATTAGTCTTGAGGCTGGTTCTTAAGCCTACTTCTTGTTGCAAAATATATAACATCTTTTCAGGAATACCTATATCAGGCCTCTATAGGAGAGATCCTCTCAAGCTACAAGGACCACCAGACTACGTAGGACACAACACTTCAGGCCATGATAGCTGCATGTTATAGTTTCTCACAACAAAGAATCATAGAACTGTTGAGATTGGAAGGGACCTCTGGAGGAAACTCCCCTTCACGTCCCATCTTGCAGAAGTATCATGCTCTATCATTCAGGTCCTGTCCAATATCTGGAGCATATCTGAGTACTCATTAAACTACCTCACACTTTTTGCACAGAATTTTCTTTAGAATTTGGAAACATTTTCACACTCCACTGTACTATTTGAAAAATGTCAGGTTTTAAGGTTTTACTGGAATATTGTTTTCTTCCATTCTCATAGCTGATACTACAAATGAAAGAAGTCACACTTAGAACTGGGTTGAACTATCTTGGCAACTATCTGTACCCCAGGCTAAGGGAAGGGAGCTCTATCCTGTGTTACAGAGCATTATAAACATTCCACTGTTGAGTAAAAGCAAAAAGTGGTCTGTAATATGGCATTTTCTAGCCACTATATCTTAATATTTATTGCAACTATGTCTATTATGTCATTTGCATAGACAGAAACACAGATACACAGAAACACAGATACACAAACACACAGGCAGATGTTGGTTTCTTCAGTGAAAAAAACGCTACCACCAAAAGTAAGAAAGGCTTGTGCTGAAGTCTTCAGGTGTGATGTTTAATATTAAATGCCAACATCATCTGATTAACTGAAGCACTTCTCACTGACCAAGATTTCTTTCCTCCAACCCATTATAAATACAGGTTTTCAAAAGTTAAGGAATATGCAAACAGGGAAATAAACTTCCAAGACTCCATTTCTGTTGCTTTTAAACTTTAAAAAAAAAGTCTTCTGTAATACTATATTAGTATATTATAAGAAGACTTGTATTGAATTCCCTTGAAATCTCTCTCCTTTATTCAAGTTGATGATATCAGAAATACTGGTTATATAGTAACTATAATTACACAGTAATTATTATTATACAGCTGGTCTGCATTTTGTGATTCAGAAGGATTGGGAGCATATATTTCAAGATAAACTAGATATGTTCTTTCCCATAAATTTGTTTAATAGTTCATGCTTTATGCATTACAGTCCACCCTAAACACCATGAACAACTTTTCTGCAACATTTTCAATGAGACATAAAAAAGAAGTTTTTGTCTTTGGTATGGCAGTGGAAAGAAAGGAGAAAAGAAATTAATCTTTCCTTTCTGTATGGGCTGCCTTTAAAAGAGCACTCCAAAGACTTTGTAGACACTGCAGAGAAAAATAATTAAATAAATAAAGATTATAGAGGCTGATACACAGTAGAGCTCTAAGAGTCAGTCCAATAGTCATACATGGACCTGAATGACCCAGAAGTATTCTTGGTTATTTTGTCAATGATCATATTAACCAATATTGAAAGAAAACATCATGATGGGTCTGGTTGGGCCTCAAAAATCTGGCTATATGACCTTGTATTTACCAATGTTTTTCAGCAGTACATTTTGAAAATAATATCTCTATCTTTTAAAAGGGAGAGGAAGGAGGGAATACAATTTTATACCTTTTCTTCTACTTCACACTGAAATAACATAAAGATTTTTACTTTGTCAGATTCTTCAGCTTAGTCTAAGACATTTCCTTATTGTCTTTTCACTCCCTGTTTCCTCACACTAGCATTCAGTGTGCCAACAGCCTATTAATAGATTGTATAAGCATGCGCTGCAGTCACATTCACCAGCACTGTGGCACATATGGCTGTCACTCTATGTTCTACATTCAAGGATGGATTCTTGTGGAAAACATTTCTGCCCTCAGACTTCCACTAGCCAATCTGATATCTTCCCCAGATCAGAGACCCTTGCTGGCAACTCCAAGGGCATGCTTGGTCCTATGTACATGCTGGCTTCATGAATATTTAACAGAGAAATTGAGAAGAGCCTTACTTGTGATCCATCTGTTAAGCTGCTGGAGCTATACCAGGGACCCATGAATTGGCTGCAGACTTTTCCATAATAATGCCAAGGTTCAAAAGAGAATTTAAGGCATTTGGTTGATCCACTGCCCAAAGCTGGCTACTGGGAAGAAGGATGACTGTGGTGCATAGCTGGTGACAGAAGATTTATGAGCCAAAAAAAGCCAAAGCTCTCCCTGAAATAATCAGCTGTGGCTAATAGCAAATATTATCATTAAAGCTACTATTTTTTTTTAGTATTCTAAAAAACAAAATTAGGAGGATTGTGGCGTATTTAAAGTAGCTAAGGTATCTTTCCTCTCATTTGATTCTAGCATACTCTGGTATTAGTGGCATGCCAAATAATATTATTTGGAATCTTCTGGCTTCCAATATAATAATAAAATTATTTCAGGATGAGAGAATGAGATGAGAGATAATAGCACCACAAATCAAGCCATAATACCATTTCTTGAAACCTAGTGAAAGATGATTGTTTCTTGGAGAACTACATCAGAATTTCTAAGAAATCATTGATGCCTCATAAAAAAGTGGAGTCAGTCTCCTGGAGGGAATATCACTCCTGTGTTAATATGGAAGCTGTGGGACAGAAGCTAAGTTTTCACTCTCCTGTTCATGAATATAGATTTTATTTTGTCTCTTTAAATTTGAAATGATCTTGTCTTTAAAAAGTCAAGCAATCCATATTGCTACTTCTCAAAGAAATTCAACTATTTTAAAAGAAAAATTAGAAGAGAACAGTTGGTTGTTTGGCTCATCAGAAAGCAGTAGTATTGATTTAGGATTGGATCTGCCTGCATTTTCTGTTATCTCCTTGTCTCCTCCTCCAACCTCACTGTTCTCCATGGGTGTCATTCGAGGATCTGTTAAACATGGAAAAAATCTGTAAGGGTTTGATCTTTTCTTTAACTTTTTAGTCTTTTAAAATAAAAATCTCAACAAATGAAATTGGTTGACACCATGTAAATCAGATACAAGCAAGTAGAGGGAAAAGCTCTTTTTAACAAAATGGCAGCCAGTTAAACTCTAGAGATAATGTCTACCCACTTACAGTGCTGGAGAAATGACTTCTATTTGTCTGTACTGACTGCTATTGGCAGCATCTTGGGAGCTAACTCAGTTGTTAAAACCATGTCTAAACATAATAAAATGCTCAACTGCAATAAGGCCCTTAAGTATCATTAAAAAGACAGAGTAGTTAGTAAAACTAAGCCTGTGGTTTGATGACATTGTAAATCTGTCTTGAGGATGCCTACTTACTAATGTGACTATGTGGTGCACAGCCATAATTTGGATGAAACTCAGTATTCTGCATCGACTTTATATGACAGTTTATCTGACAGGCTGCCTTCCTACAGCCTGTCTGGAGGCATACAGGTTGTCTCCATAATGAACATACCTTTATTTGTTCAATAACCTCTGGACAATGCTAGATGTACCCTGGACTTCCCCATTTAGGCTAGTCGTGCCACTCCTGCTCTGTATCTTTAGAGGAGTCTGGATATCACCAGTCTTCTTTAGACATTATCTCAGAGCTTCCATTTTGATCATATTTCCATATTGCTTGCTTAATGTGGCTTGGCCTTTCCTGGCCATGGATTTTTGCTGCAGAACAAAAGCTTCACCACCCAGCAGCTGATGAGAACTAGGCCCAAGTTTGTCTGCCCTTTGCAATTCAACCAGGAGCTTCTGGCCCTACCAGAGCTCTCCACTGTGCTGTAGCCCTGCTCTGGCAATGCATGTTAGAAAACTGTCTGCCACCCTCTTCTACACAGATGCTTCAGTGTAGACTACAAAGAGAATTGGAAAAAGAGAGGCCAAGATCAAGCTCAAATAAAGCCAAACAATAATCTGGTGCTGCAAGATTGCCTTGCTCCTAGGCAAGGTAGCTGGGTACTAGTAAACACTCTGGTCACAAATGGTCATCTTCTCACAGGTTAGAAGAAAAAGAAGCCTTCTTCCCGGTCACTGATATGGAATAATAGAATTTTCTGGGCATGCATGGGCTTGAATGCTTAGGCAAAAGACCGACCCTTCTATTTTGCCAGCCAAACACTTAGACCACTCCCACTGCAGGAACATCTGTGTGAACCTTGCTCCCACTGAAGATCTTAAACAGAAACACCTCACACTGTGTTTGGGAGCCACCCTAACTGGAGACACTTCTTCACTATGCACAGTATCTGCACCTGATTAGGCTGAAAGTAAAAGACAGAGAATTTTTAGAAAACACTGAAGATATCTATGCATGCATAGAGAATTTCAGTGACAGTTCTTTTCAATCCGGAAATCATTTGGTGCTGCCAGGCTGTGTTCGTATTTCCTTCCCTGAATAATTATAGTCATGATACTACCTCCAAGAAATGTGGTTTAAAATTGAAATGTAGAGCAAAATAATGATACAGGATTCACCATAAGGTCCGCAAGATATAAATTTTATTCCTTGACCTTCTGTGGGTTGCTTTTCCTGGCCAAATATTCAACATCTCCAAATCACTACATTCTAGTAACTGCATGTGGTGCTGTGCATTTGTGTGCATTTCTACTGACCATCAAAAAATAAGCTTAATTATGCCTAGTCACAGCCAATCTACAGATAATGTCATAGCTTGTCACTTGTGCTTTCAGGAATTCAAGACTTCTAAGTTTCAGCTGGCCTGGCACTTTTCTCTCACGTCAGCTGGATTAGGCATAATGGAGACAACTCATCCCATGGCAGGTGCTGGAAATACATAGGATGAACTGCATGCTGGAAGTGTTTATCTTCTTCAGACTGAAGGCAGGCTGTTAGACTATACACCTAAGTTTCAGGTGGCTACAGTCAGAACAAGATGAATTCCACATACTGCACAGGTTCAGCGAGTATGAAAGCCTGTAAAGAAGACTACAGGAGCAGAAAGAACTAGCAAATCTAGGCAAGAAGAAAAGGCCGTGTGTCTCTGCTGGTCAGAATGAGTGCTAATGGAGCTCCCAACTGTCTTTTTTTAACCACCACCTGCTTGACAATTGGCTACATGATGTTCTGCTATCCAAGTGACCCTCTGAAAGCAGGTGTTGGCGTATGTGACTAGTCAAGAAGTTCCAGCCCAGTTCACAGTGCAGCTGCTATGCACAAGCTGACTTTGAGATAATTCAGAATTGGGGGTTTGGTGCTCTACCATTGGTACTTTAATCACTGACTCCTCCTGAGGACTAGCCCTGTTGTGTGATGAATTTGCCTTATCCTTATTTGCAGTGCATTCAAATCTGGCAAGCAATTGTTCCAATCAAGGCTTAGGAATTCCTCAAGGGACTTAGTTGTTCCCTACTCTAACAAAGTCTGCAAGCTGAATGCAATCAATGGCAGTTTTGAGGCATTGGTAAAGCTGGCCCACATCACTACTGCCAGCATTCAGTATGGATGAAAAACTACAAGTGTATTTGCAAGCCAGGCAGTGCTCCTATTTCTGCATGCAGCCGACACAGTTTGGACCACACCAGTCCATATGCACCATACGCAGATCAGTCTGCAGTGATATCAGGCCAGGCCATCAGGCCAGGCTTAACATATTCTGAACAGTTGCCAGTCTCCCACACGTGATTAACCAGAGGTTGCTAAAGCCTCCACTTCTGGGGTAAGATCTGGGAGGGGAAATGATCCTCAAAGATCTTCCTGCTCAAGGCTGGCTCCTGTCTTAGCTACTATACCATTTGTTCCTTACACAGAGACCGAGATTCCCAAAGCAGGTGGTAGTCTTTCCAGCCACTTTTAGGAGAGTTCTCTCAGCACAAACAGCATTATCCACAGAAAGTGTATCTTCAGAACCCTCCTAAGAGACTGTGTTAGTCAACTATAAGCATCCCATGCAAGGTCTAGGAGATATGTTTTAAATAATTAACATGAACAATTCGTTTTCCGCACAATATATCATGGAAGAGACAACCAGCTCTGAAATTGCTTGATGGTCAAAAACTACTGTGACATTTATCCTGGCATTTTTAGCACAGGCCTAATGCACAGGGAGCCATAAGTCCCTAGAGGTTTAAGAGTAGTCTTCTTCCTGTGCATTTCATTCAGATCCACACAGTATAGGCAGCCTGAAACCTATACACCAACCTGGAAAGGTAATTTTGAGTCCATTTGTCAAGAACATTTTCTTTACTGTAATATTACAGTAACAGAACAGTGGTTAGCTGTTCTGAAACAACTGATCTAGGAGTAGTCTTATGCTACTCTTTAGTAGTCTTTCCAGCATTACAACTTATGCATACTGCTTCATTTTTTTATGTAAGAAAATTAATCTCCTAAATCACCTAAGTCCTCTTTGTAAACTAGATATTCTGTGAAGTATGTCTTCAAAGAAATGACAGGATTGCTTCATAGACCACTGCCTGTAGATTTTTATGGTGAAAAAGCAAGGATGAAACAATACTACAGAAGGAGACACTGAGCCATGGATTGAAGGTAGGGGTGAGCATGCATGACTGACTGACAGCTGTGGTTTATGTTTAAATGACTCAGGATGAGTTAGCTCAAACTAACGCCTTGCTTGAGTAAAGATGTGAAGATGCACAGAGCATAAAAGTAGGTGGGAGGGGAGAGTTAATTGCAGGGCAATTCCCATAGACTCTTCCAGGTTTCTCCATTTCAGGAGCCAAATAAACAAGTAGGACTTGTAAATGATGTGAGATTTGTAAAGGTGGAAGGCATGTGAAATCATGGCCTGAGATATTACAACAAGATAGACCAAAATGCTGGTCACCATTGTATGAGGCACTATAGCTTTGACTCCATGATAAAAGTCAGTGCATGTAATACTGAACTGGTAGACAGTTTATTAAAAAACCCTATGGAAGAGGTATTGCTCTTGAACATCCTTAGCTGAAAATGAAGAGTTTGCAAATCTGCAGACACTGCATTTAGCATTTCTGCTGAAAATGAAAACAATGAGCACAGTTTTGGACTGTAATGTGGAGATATGCGGTAGAATCTGATCACTGTAATCTAAATATAACCTGCAAACAGCCATTCCTGGGGAAGGGCTGCATGCAACAGCAGCAACAGTAAAGAACATGATGCACAACATATAACTTGTTGCTTCTTTAAAAACATCTTAACCCTTTCCCAGTGAAACTCGAAATCTGAGTATCCCCAATTCTCTTTTTTAATACTTGCAGTTGCTTCCCTTTCCCCAAAAGTTGGCTTTTCATAAGCAAAACCTCCTATCTCCTGCTGGACATGAAGTACTGTGCAGTTTGTCTGATTCAGAAATATGCTGCACTGATGAGTTAGCTAGCAGATATACGTTTAATAGCCCCATAAATGCTCCCTCTCAGAATGGGTATGGGACCGAGTTCTAGCAGGCTTTCTCTCAAAAAGCCCATTAGTTAAGTGTTTCTCCTTTCTACCTAACTATCACATTTCAACAACTTTTTCTGAGGTTTTTCTTTTCTCCTTCCCACATCAACATTTCCTAAACTGACTGATGGGTTCCAAAGCTATTGGGCAGGAAAAGTACAGGTTGTTGGGAGGAAGGTAATAGGAAGATTGCAGACAAAAGGGACAAAATGATCTGGTAACCTAATTTCTTGAGGAAACTGGGACAAAAATATAAACTATTACAAGATCATGTTTCTTTTTCCTGGTGATGAGCCTTTTCGAAGGAGGTAGGCGCTTGAAGAAAGTGGGGTTTTTTACACTTTATAGATGTTCTGCAGAAATTAATGTGAGCACACAGCTATAAAGACAAATCACACAACCACTCATTAGGCCTGAGGCTTAATGGCACTTCTTACCTGCATCTATACTGCATAGGAATTGGTGTCTTTTCTGGTCCTGCATCATTTTTGCATTATTTTTTGTCCTAGTATCAAACAGTCTGTACAAGGAGTTAACTGTGACCCCAGAGACAAACACTTTGGATACCATATTACTGGCAGTTTCTGCTGTCATCAAAATGAAGATTTCTAGTTCAAGATTTCTTTTTTCTGTGTCTCGTAAGAAAAAGAAATATAGTGGTAGCAAATGTATCAATGTAGTGATGAAAAACTCCAAGTCGCAAGAGACTTTCTGTTTTTGAACGGAATCCAGGAATAAGGATCTCCCCACGCCCCACTGGAAAGATTTCCCTTCCTCCCTCCTCTGACTCCCAAGAACACCTTACTTCAAAATTTCCCCTGCTGACTTTATAGGGGATATTTCAGAGCATTCCAGAAAAACAAAATACAGCCAATAAAGGAGAATTCTGTCTTGTAAGATATTCAACAGTCTTTTTAGCCCTGTCAGATTTCTTTTGGATGACTGGTGTCATCCAACCCAACCTTTGCCTGCCCCATTGAAATAGCAAAGCAGACATATACATATATCTCTTTCACGCAGTAAACCTATCTCCAACATGTGAACTCATCACAATACCCTGTTATATATGTTATTACCAATGTAAAATGGACAGGCACTTTTTTGTTCGTGTTAGATTGATTCTCAATGTCCAACAGCATCTCCAATGTTTTAAGTCATAAATAAACTGCTGTTTAGGATTGTGGTGTTTTGAGGAGGAACTGCAGCAATGAAAGAAAAAAGTTCTGATCTTTTCCCTTCTTGTTTATTTCCTCTTCCAAAACTTTACCAAGAAACACTGAAGTGATGACAAGGAAAATACTTTTCTTGTTGCATTATGGGTGGGGGAAGTATAAGGAATGGAGGAATCTTTGTAAGGTAGGACTGTGAGTCAGATGAAGACACGAGAGAATATTGGAGAAATTTATCAAATATGTTTGCCTGACAAATGTTTTCCATGTCACATAATGCATTTGATGAATAACCCAAAAAGCTGATTGAATGCCGAAATAACTGATTTGTCAAACAGTGTTTGATGAAAGATGACAGAATTCATTGAGTAATGTTTGGCTTTTGTTAATCTGATCTCCTGAAGTCTTTAATTTGAACTGGGCGTTGCTCCTCACCAGGTACAGTGCTAGTCACTTCAATCAAGATAGTGCTATTCACTTAAATTATGAGAATGGGAATTAAAAAGGAGATAAATCTATACATTTCTGATTCTTGATTTCTTGTCCTGAACAATACAGTGCAATGTACAGTCTAACTGTGCAGCTTTTTGCTCTCAAATGTCTCCAAAGTTCTCCTTTTACAACTGCAAATATTTGTAAAAAAACATTGCTATTAAACTGCATGAATAGCACCAATCTTGAGAACCGTCATCATCATCAAACATTTGGACACTGAAGTATACACTCCGTTGGTAAACTGGCACTACTTAGACCAGGAAAATGACACTGGAGATAAGTAGGGTCATTCACAACTATACCAGCTAAAAACTAAAATTATCATCAAAGCAATTTATCATTTTATGTGTACTTAACCAACAGTGATCATTTATCACTGAAACAGGCCAGATTTCTAATGATCTTGGCATTATCATTGACCTTTCCAGACAATCACATATTAATTCTAATGAATTTTCCATGGTCGTCATGTAGGCTTTGCAGCGTCATGAAGAAATACTCCTTGCTCTTGCCAGTCTTCATTTGACTTGGTCAAGGAGAAGAAAATAGAGAGCACATGCCCATATGAGTCCTAGAAGCTGGTAAATGGATAATTGAAAGTGAAATGCTAGCGCAACTCTTCATAAACTTGTCGAGTATAATATATTTCATGATTTATTTTTACTTACATTTTACCACTATGCCATCCCACCACTAAGCACCCCTCTCTGTTTAATGAACAGTGCTAACTTTGGCAGTCCTTCGGCAGCCTTTTATACACTGTATAAAACCAGTAGGTGTTACCGTGTGTGTTGCGTGAAAGTAAAAGAAGATTAGAAATTGTTTCAATAACTGCTACTACCTAAAGATCAGAAGAAAACCCAAATTAAGGCCTAAACCATAACTAACATCCTGTTTTACTGGTTCGTCTATATCTAAACAGAATCATATCACCCGCTGAATACATTTACATGTTGAGCTGAACTTCCCATCACTCAAATTATGACAGAGGAATAAGATTTATACTTATAACCTAGCTATATGATTGGGTATCTACACTAGCACTTCCGATTATTGCTTCTGTCAGAACTGCATCTCTCCTGTTCATGAATGACTCTGTTTAGCTTTACTGTATATTATTACTACAGAGTCACATATTGTTGCCAGGAAGGCATGCAAGGAGAATAGGCATCCTATGCAACTTGACTTTCACTGAGGATCATATTTGAGACATTTCATATGTGTGACTGCGTCTCTCCTTGCCCAAGCTTTACACCCATTGCAGGAGATTATCTGAAGAAGTGGGAGTCAGAAGAAAGTTACTGATGCTAATTGCATTCTACCTCAAACAGCTCTCACTATAAAAATAGAGCACTCATTAAAAGAAATATCTTATTGGATGGAAAACAAGGAATAAAATTAAGAGGTGCCTAGTTAGAAATATTTTGATGATCTAACGGAATCTGGAAGAAGCCCCCCAGCAAGAACAATGTGCCTAAAATATCCAGAATTAATGAAAGTTCTATGTCTATACTGTTACATGCAAAGCCAAATGAGATTTTGGTGCTTAGGGTAGGATACTGTCACTTCTCACATTTCCTATCCTCTCCTCTTTCTTTTTCCCCTTCTCCAGTTCAGTCTCTAAGCTCTTGGTAGCCTAGTAGGAGTGTGCCAATATTATTTGTACGACAACTCACATGCTGTATGCCCACGGGGACTGATGAGACCTGTGTTAGCACCCTCCCTGCCTCGCCCAGCCTACCATGATGAAATACACCTAACAAGTAGAGCATGGAGGGAGATCATGCACCCAATCCCTGCCTTTCTGAATGCCTTCCCACTGACACAGAATGGGCTCTACCATACACGCTCTGCAAGGAGAGATGTAAGCAACGATGGCAGTCTATAAGTCTCTCTGCACATGTGCACTGGTTGGTGTCTGTACTGGATGGGAAAAGCGCTAAGTATTGTAAGAAAATTCTGGTTTTCATTTATCGTATCATGTTTCACACTCAGAAGGGAATCTAACACACACACGTCTCTGGCACTATATCGATATAACTTTTACATGGACAAAAACTTTAAGACAAAAATGAGTTATAAGCCAGCTTCACCCTAGGTGGTCATGTTGTAAAATTAATATGTAAGGAATGCATTATATAGAGAGGTATAGATACAGATATAGTTGATGCTTTTTAATAGATAACAGAGGTCATCTTCATGCTCACTTCACTCACACAAACTCACGTACAAAGATAACTCTAACACAGTGAAGGAAATTTTACCTGAACTTTTCTGACAGCTAAAATTTCTGATATATGTCCTGTGTTCTTTGTGGCTGCTATCAGAAAGTGAATCCCATCTGTAACCAGATGTGTAAATGCCATGCCACTCAGACTATGGGCTGTATTTCACTATTTATCTATTTGCAATGTGTTTTCTAATTCCTATTAAGCTAGAATCTTTATTGGAAAAACTATCACACAGTTTGTCAATGAAAATGGGATAGATTAAAAAAAAAAAAAGGGGGCAGAAAGATGATTACCAGCCAAACAAGACCAAATGAAAAGCATAGATTTTAGCAGTCTGCAATCATGTTCCAAGTTTTCACTGGAAATGAAGGCTTACTATTAATATGATTTGTCATGACACTACAAAACAGCTCTTGCAATAGGACAATTTAGAAGCTAACTTTAGCATTCTTCAGAAAAAATTAAAGTGTGAAAATACAATTGCAGTGCAGACTGTTTATAAACATTAAAATACATCCAGGCTTTAAAAGGATTCAAGAGGGAAAAGAAAAAGCAAAATAATTACTCATTCAAAACGTTAGAAGTTTTGAATATTATCAGATTAAAAAGTATCTGTGTTTTCATACTAAATATAGCCTAAAATGTTCGTGAGATTCAAATTACCAATTTTTTTTTCAATTTTACCAAAATTCTTTTGCAATATGTATTAAAGGGGATTAAAAGCCTATTATCTGGGTTTTCTTGTATACCAGTATTTTGGAAACCAAAATATTTTAACTATTGTATCTTATTTTAGAGTGTTGATTAAAAATAACATAAGCATAACTTAACAAGGAAATTTTGAAAGAAAATATTATCTCTTTTCTGCAGATTCATGAAAGCAACCTTGAATATTTAAAAGATTTTGTTGAATTGTTTTGGTTTTCCCTGTTAATTACATCATAATTATGGGCAAAAAGTATAAAGAGTCCATCAGTCACTGGAATCATTCAACTTTAATGAACCATCACATTTTAAGTGTTTTTTTGCTGTGTAATATGGCATCCTGGAGTTTACTTTTAAAATAAATATTTTGACACTCAGTTAGATATATCTTAATGAATACATTAATTTATTACTTTGCATTGGAACATTTTCACATGTTAAGTTTTAGCAGAAAGAATCCAGGCACTGCTTATGAAACCTCAGAGGCATCAGCAGAACTTCTATACTTCTTTATAAGCACACTGTGTGCAGCTTGCCCAGAGCATAGCAAGGAACAGTGTCAGGCCATCATCACCTCAGGTTGGTCACCTCCATTGATTCCACAGTGATGGTCTGATTATGACATTGCTTGATAAAAGGCTGGCACAGGCCACTCTTTCTCAGGACTATTATGGAGCCACAAACAGGGAGACCATTAAGGAACCCGAAATTCTGTCACCTTGTGTCCATTACCCAGGATCCAAAGCAAATTCTCTATCTTCTTGCATGTACATAATGAGAATAACATTCCGTTTCTTCTAATTTAAGGGTAATCTCAGTGTCCTGTTTGTATAATAAAATTGGGAGCAGCTCCTGGTCATTTGCCCTTTCACCCTGGCAGCAGCTGTTTGCTCTTTGTAAGTTTGTACTCACTGATTTGGGAGCAACCCCCAAAGACCATAGCTGTCAAAGCGCTGTGTGCTTTGGGTGACATTTCCAGAGGCACAAGAGGAGTTTTTGTGTGGGACTGTGTACATATTTGGATGTCCACACAGAACACAGTGAAGCGGCATACCTCCCTGAAGATGCCCCACGTCCTATGTTCGAACAAAGAGAATTCAGCTGTTAAATGCCTAAGTCACTTCTGAAAAAAATAGGATTAGGTGTTTTTGCACAATGATGTAATTTGTTGGGTGTCTTGGGTCCTAAACTGCCCGGTATACATAGAACTGAGACTCAGTAGTACATGTGAAGTGCACATTCAGCAGGCAGTCTTCTTCTTTCTGTCCTTAAATCACAATTTCACACACAAAAAAGGGGAAGTTCAGGGTCTGCATCTCACTTCAGCTACCCCAGACATCTACAGAAGGAGTGCAAGGCAATTTTTTGAAAAGCAAAATGAAAAAAATAATCATCACAGAAATAAAAGATTTGCTCTTCAAAAACCTCCTGTTCCCTCAGAGAGAGGGGCTTTGTGAAGGAAGCACTCCGTTGTTGAGGAAAAAGCACTCACATATGCATAAACATATCCCACATAGTCCGTGACGCACTGCTTCCCTTCTAAACATAGAACACGTTATCAGGCCTGCCGTACACAGCAGCAGCTGAATGTCTGTTGAACACCATGTTTATCTAATGGGCCATAATAGACAGAGCAAACGAGCACAATACACAGTGAGCTGGATAAGTATGTTCTGAGCTAGAAAGTCTTTTTTTCTCTTCCCCAAATGGGGAAAGGAGGGGGCAAGGGTATTACACAAGACAGATCACACGGCTGTCCAGCAACCACTGAACCATAGTATAAAGGCCTTGTTTAGATAAATAATGAATCCTTTACTTTATTCTTAGAAGTGGAAGTCTCTAGGGCTGAAACAGAATGTCTCACAAATGCTTCTGGCATCTGTTTTTCAGAGAGGGGATTGGGCCATTTATAGAGGGATCCATTTGCACAAAAGTCTGCTCTGTTGAAGGAGGAATTCATCTCTTCTCATCAATAGATCCCATCCACTTACAATGGGAGCAACAAGGCAGTGACCTAAGAGTTTCAAGACAGCATTGTAAAAACAAACCAGGCAATCTGAGGCAAGTCATATGTCTTCCTTGGTCACCTTTCGAGCCTCCTACAAAGTATCCTGGAAAAAGTATGACAAGCAAATAAAACATCATCAGCTGAAATGTTTGGTTTGTCATTTCTTTTTTTAAAAAAAATGTAATTGAATGCTCTTTTAGAATTTAACATCAGTGCTTATCTGAGTTCTGGGAATTAGAATAAAACGGCTGAAGCATTTCCTCTGCACATGCAGAGGTTTAAGATTGCTGTATAAGCTGAATGTCTTAAGGTGCTGTGTCGACAGAAGACTTCACCAACTATAACATATCAACAGCAGTTTGATAGGAGATATTGTCTCTCATCTCAGGAAACGAGTGCAAGAGGGAAAGAGCAAGGAAAAAAAAATTTTAGCTCTGAAATGTATCTAAGTTTTTGCTTAGAGACTACTTTGGATAAGCACCTGCACTGTGAATGGTTTATACATCAAATTTGTCCATATTTTTTCTAGTTATGACTTGTTGTCAAACGGCTCATGAACTCAATTTATTATTTATTTGACATTGTTGTTCAAAAAGCACTTTAGCTTATGCTTAGTTCATGACCTGATGATGATAGATTTCACTAGCCATTTCAGATAGGCCTGCAGGTGTTGATTCCATCCCTTAAATAGCAAATTTAAGCTTTGTAACCATGTGTAGTTCACTTCTCCATTCACAAATTACTCATGAACTTTTGACATTGTTTGACAAATACAAGTTTTCTCTACTAGCAAGTGGGGAGTGGGTCTTACTCAAATACACCTGCAGTAGATGTTAGGCATGAAAAGGGGAGTGAAAGTGGACAGTATGTCAAGGAGAGCTTCCTTGTGAGGTTTTAGAGAAGTGACAATATGCTGTCTAAATGAGTCTTTTATAGGGACAGAAAATAGCACAGGGAGGCCTGGGTATATGGGGATGCTTCCAAGTAAAAAGGCAAGAGTTAGGCTAGTTGACATATTTTGAGTCTCTGGCTTCAGCAAACTTCTGAGAACTTTATTAGTATAGAAAAGGGGGAGACCTCTGCACCACAAGTGCTCCTGATCTTTTTGGCTTACTTTTGATCTTTATAATGCTGTAAATTTTAGAATGAGCTTTAAAGGGCAACCAGTAGTCATTACTTGATATACCTGTTTCTTGGCTAGTTCAACCAAGGCTCAGGAAAGCTAAAGGGTTTGCTCCTTCTGTGAGAGGAAGCATTAGCAAAAGCATAAAAAAATGAAGGACATTTGGGAATGCTATTTCAAGTATTCCAGAAGCAGAACCACATATTGACACCAAATAATTCAGGAAGCTAAAATTATATCTACTGTGTTTTGGAGAATACTTGTGACAAGTCAAGCAATTTTGCAAGAGGTGGCCCCAGATAAGAAAAAAGATTCTATAAAATTCAAGTTTCAGCAAAAAACTTTGGATGAGTCACAACCCACATTAAAAGTGAAACAAAAGCTCACAATGTATTAAGATCCTTCATTAAGAAGATATATACACACAATCCCTATTGCCTTCTACCAGGAACAGTTTAGTCTTTTCCTGATGAGATATATATATATTTTTTATATATATATATATGTATATGCACACACACACCCTACGAGGATACAGCTCACTGCTAGCAATTACCCTTGATACAGGTATCTCCTGAAGGCAAATGACAACCCTAATAGCTTGCGGCTGGTAAGCCACCAGCTGATGGAGCCAGGATTTTAACTCCTGACAAACTAGGCCCTGCCCATTGATCTCCTCACAGGTACTTTAGTTTTGCCAGAGAGAGTTCATTGTTTCTAAACAACTTTTCAGAGTGTTTTTGTTTGCATCTCTCATTTTTTCCTGCTTCCAGTTGTCAGGTTTTAGAACAGAAATCTGGAATGGGTTACAACATTGCTCAAGGCCCCAAGTGATCCAAGTTACTCAGCAAACATTAAAGTTGTGTGATGATTACTGAGCCTCAATCAGTGAGAAGAAAGAATTTGCATGAGGGATCAGAGTGAGAAAAAAAGAGTCTATGAATACCAAACATTCCCAGAACTGGATTTTCAAAAGCACATTAGACTGTCAATGGGTCACCTTGAAGACTCAGGGCTATATAGTTTCCATACCACTAGTTTTTAAGTGGATCCTTATAGCACAGCGTCCTCAGCACATCCTGAGTGTCTCAACCCACTGTCATGCCTGTGAAGCACCAGGTGAGCTAACACCATCTGTCTGTCCTGTGTAGCTCTGCTTCCAGGACCTGGCTGGCCACACTGCATGGAGGTACTAGCAACATGCCAGTGCAGCCCCTCACCCAGAAATCTGAACAAGACTGTTGGCACTCCGTGAACTAATTATCTCCACTGGCAAATGTAATTCAATTCAGCAACATTTTAATAGATGAGAAAAATTCTGACAAGTTAAAACAACAGGCTAATACATACCACCTAAGTGCTAAAGTAAAACTGTCTCACCGTCTTCTCTGGCAAAGCTTAGACAGCCAGTTGCTTCCTCCTTCATGTGGTAATATCTTCTTCTCCATGCAAGATTGTCAAGTTTTCCCACATAACAAGCCCAATTCAAGTTGCTTCTATTCTTCTGGCTTCCTCTTTCCCAATAGTGTGTTTGCTATACATGTTTCTTAACTGTTGCTGCTTCTGTTATTTCAGCTCTTAATAAAAATGCGTGTAGCGCTAACAGCGAGCAACAGTCTTGTATACACAAGACTCTTAAACAGGTTCTCCTATTTCACAGCATACAGGAGCCACTTTAATGGTCTTTTAATCTCTAACTTTTACATGCCTAAGAAATAATCTATTGATTTATTTTGGGGTGTTTCCTCACCCTAGTTATGTTAAACCATAGCCAGTTAACATACGGTTTCTGACACCATTACAATTGCAAACTCTTCTAGAATTTCATAATAGACTTCATCTTATTTTAGTAGTGGCTCTCAGACTCAGCAAACGACATATATAAAATAACCACGTCTCATGCCTGCTAGATACATCCTGCCCATTCTCTTTGCAAGATGTTGAGAGAAAATTCCTCTTCTGGAATGGGACTTATGTTGGGGAAAAAGAGAGGGTCGGTTGCTTTGAGTTTAGACTGCCGCTTCCAGCTTTTCACAGATTGTCTTTGAAGGCAGCTGTGTGCATGAGACTATTCCTGCAGCATGGTGTTGATAAATCCCCTTGAGTTCAATAAGATTTTTGTTTCTCAGGCACTTTGGCACTTCTGAAAAATATCCCTGTTAAACCTCAACAGGAATCTGAAGAAAAGCCTTCACTAGCACAAACTCTGAAAGACTTTGTCTGGTTTGGAGTTTATAAAAATTAAATATAATTTGTGAAGAATTTGAATAAAATCAAGCTTCCATTTCATTTTCCATTGTTGAGATAAATAAAACATATCTCTTCTGCTTAAATATTATCCCTCAGAAATAATATATATATATGTATATTCCTTGTAAATCTGTGAAGGTTGGAATAAAAAAGAACAAATTTACATCATCTGAAGGTTTTGAAAATTCAAACCCAGATGGATATAGTATGCAAACCTAAGACATTGCACACATAGCTTTCTGTACCTATCACTAGTTAGTAATAGTAGAACAAAATGTTTAACAATATTTAACAATAACCAGAGATTAACAATATTTTGTTGGCTTTTCCTTCTTACTGCAAATCAGCTTTGGTCTGCTGCTAGCCACTTTATTTACTTAAAATTGTTCCTGAATGCTCTGTTAGAGACAAGGATTCTAATGTTACTGCCAAATTTTTGCCAGATTAAAAATGTGCATAGCTTATTTTTCTTTTAAGCACTGGAGACACTGCACAAGAACAGCATATTTCAGGCCTCTGTTTGTAACTCCTATATGGTATGTCTTACTACTTTCTGAAAAGACTGTGGCACCTATATGGCCAAAGCACAAATCATGACCCTACAGTGCAACATTTCACTAGTTTGCACAACTTGCTGTGTATGTGGTTGTAAATAAATCATGCTCTATCAGTGCTTTCCAAAACACAGTTTAAAATTGCAGCTCTAATAAAGCTGCAATAAAGACACAGGCACATACCAGAGTTCGCAAATATTTGCTCAAAAGGGAGCCAGAGAAGCAAAGTCTACATCTAGAAAGTATAATGCATTATACAATTCTGCCTCCTTTTTTGGAAAAACACCACCGACTACTAAAAATCCACAGTGTTCAATGGACTGCACTACAACACTGCATTGCACAATAAGTTTTCTACATTACAGAAACTGTCAATATTTTTGTTATGTTTTATTTTGTTATATTATGAGAAGTCCAGTCCAGAACCTCACAAATCAGAAAGCAGAGTGGTCTAAGAGTATATATGCTGGATGCTTCACTAAAAGGGTAACCAGAGACATGGCAGATGCTGGTGTGCAAAGCTACAGAAATTTCCTAATTCACTTTTTTTTTTTTTCCTAAATATAGAAATACAGACAAGGAAGAGCATTTGACTTTGAAGGGAGAATGGGATGAAGACCAAAGTAGATTCATTATCAACACAACAAATGGCAATTACATGATTTTTATGCACTGAGTCGAATGTTAGTTCTTGCACTTCCCCCACTATTCCTTGCATTGTTATTCTCTCCTGGATCAGGAACCCACACTGGTTAGACTCTTCAGGTTGCTCAGGAGGAGATGTCTGTGTCTGGGCAGTGTTTTGCAGAGGACAATTTCCATTTCCAAATGAGATCCCTAGGCTATGTGGCAGTGCAGAGTGGTTCCATGGCCATCCAAGGAGAGTTCATCTCCACACTTATTGTCAAACTGTTTTTTGCTCCCTACTTGGAAATTCAACCCACTATCTCATCAACACATATGAAGCTCATCCAGCATTTTTTTGTAAGAGCTGTGGAAAGGTTGGGGGATGCACATCATCCTTAACAGATTAATTTAACATGGAATATTTACAAAATGTTTAGATTAAACTCAACCTTAATGTTTGGAAGTAGACTCCAGCTATTTTTTTCTGCATATACTAGCAGTCATTTCCAATCAGTGTCTCAAAGGAGTCTGGAGAAAAGGAGAAAAAAGAAAAAAGAAGGAAAAAAAAAAAACCTCCCTGGACTATCATAAGCGCAAGGCTGTGGCATTTTCTGATGATTCTTTATAGATGAAAATCTATAGTACCCACATGGTAGGTGCTACTTTGCCTTTTGCATGTTGCTGAGCAGAAACACAAGGGGAACGCATCTGTGATGTTTGACCATTGTAATTTACACATCATTCTGGTGTCCATCAAATTCAACTAACATATCACATAATTAGAAATAAGGCAATGTGTCAGAGAAGGTAAAACTTAATGAAAAAAAAGAGATATAATGAGGGTGGATCTCCGGAGAGTAGAGTAAGGGATTTTGAAATAACATTATATATGTACTTAGAAAACAAAAGAATTAAAAGTACAATTACTTGGTGAGGAAAAAATAGCAGAAAGAGTAAATGTCAAAGTGTCTATAACAAACATGCACAGTCAAAAGGAGAAGAGTGGGTAATGCCTACGTGCAGTTGGCATTTAGTGGTGAGTGCCAATATCTATTATAATGGCTATGCAATCAAGTAAGTGTAACTTGGGGAGAGAGATAGAGGGAATAAAAGATAATAAAAAGGAACACGGTCTACTTTTGCTATAAACTATGACATTAGGTAAATCGTGGAAGAGGAAAAGAAATTCTTTAGAGACTGAGGGCAAAGATTTGAGAGACAGTTCAGAAATGTGAACTAATAGAAAAAATAGACATAAATTTGAAATGAAATGCACACAGTTACTTCCTGAAGAGAAAGGAATTGCCATCACCCACAACTATTTTCAACTTTATCTCCCTATGTGGGGTTAGAGTTATTAAGCTGCAGTGCATTTCTCAGTGACTGGCTCATATTCTAAAGTTCAGAATTACAACATAGCATAAGAAATATTTATTTCTCCAAGAAGCTAAGGGTTCATTCCTCCTCAATGAAGACTATTTCTCTGCCAAACTACACTCTCACATCTCCATTGCAACAAAATGCCAAAAAAAAGAGTGTAATTATTTTTAAGACAGAAAGGAATTTGCTTTTTTCTCCAACTTGTATTGCTCATCTTTTGTGTTCAAATTTTAAATAAAAAATCATGTTGGGACAGAGGCTAAACAGTAGAATTCAAAAGAAGAAATACTTATTTGAGAAAGTTATGAAAATCTTATGAATTGGATGGGGGTACTCAGAATGAAAATTACAGTATAAACTAGTTGTTACTGAGTGATGAGCCTACTTTTATTTCCTAAATATATTCTAGATTGTATGCATAAGTAGCCATTTCTGGACATGAATAAAAATAATAATCTCCTGAATCACATGAAGAGAAATGACCAGTAGAGAAGCAATGTTAAATTCAGTGTTGGTTTAAACAAAGTCTAGCTCTCACTTGGATGATTGCTAAGACAAAGGCTCGGCTACCACTTCACACCCAGGGTGGGAAATCTCATCTACTCCTGCCCAAGCATAAGGCAGAACAAGGACCTCCCAACCAGTTCCCAATTGAAATGGTTTGGCAGCCTTCAAGATGTGGTTCCAGAAGGGTTTCTTCATCCACTCTCAGAGGACTCTCAGGTGATGAGCCAACTCACATGTGATGATGCTTAACTATTTTTCCTTCACTACAGGGAAACCATGAGTTGTTCAAGAAAGATGTATTTTTTTTTCTCTCTTTTTTTTTCAGTTTTGTTTACTATTGCCTTTTTATTTACTGACACTAATTAGCATTTTAATTCCCATGATCCACCACACATGCAGAAATGTGAGGTATATGAAAATCATTGCTACAACCTAAAAATCATTTATTTTCATAGGATCCATCATCGGAGAAAAAGACAAATCTGGAAAAGGCGATTTGAACTGTTAACTCAAAGTTCTTAAAGAGTCTGTAGATCAAATACCTGTGCCTGGACTGTGAACTTTTCTGCCAATAATCATAGCTGTGATCATCTGAGAATTTCAAGAGCACAGTTCATTCTGGACTGCATGGAATGAAGAAAGATGTGGAATAATTCAAAGGGAAATAATGTGTTACTATTCCTTTGTACCAGAACAGAGGAGGTGATCAATCAGAAAGGAGAGATTTTCAAAATAATGCAACACAAAGCCATATCCAGTAATTCTATCTTTGTTTGTATGAACCTGTTGAATGATTTCTAAACATTGTTTATCTTTTAAGTCATCACATTACTTTTTCCATCACTGTCTTCTACTAATACCTTTATCTTCTATTTCTCTCAGTCTCATTGTTCTTTCTTCATTTTTCAATTTCAAAATTTCTTTTCATCTGAGGTCTTCCTTTCTGCAACAGCTATCAGTGTTGAACTTTAAAGGATTTTGATTCCTTATCAAACTGAAACTCTGAGAAGATAGTTTAGACCTAATTCTTTTTGCAGCAGTAAATGATTGTAGACTCAATGATATTGTGAAAGCTAAATTGTTGCAACAGCTGTAACAATGCACCCAGAGATTTTTGCAATGCCTAAATGTACCAAAACCAAGCTTTCACTGTTGAAACTGTGCCCAGAGTAATTACTGATTTATAGAGATGATGTTTCAAAATAGGAACATCTATAATTTGGGGGGATAGGAAGGATCCAAGAAACAGATAGAAGAGATAGCAGAAAGCTCACAAAAGAGTCTTGAATTATTCTCAGATTGTATCTTTTTGCAGTCCCAATATCTGAAAATATTTCCACTGTAAATCTCAACCTTTGATAAGATAATAACTTAGCCCACCAAATATAGGTTTAAATATATCTATGACCAAACTAGATTGTAAATCTCACCAAGGTTTATGATCCTCATTAATGCTAAGGCTGAAACATTGACAAGGTTTTTCAGAAACTTGGCATTTGAGATGTCAGACCAGATTGAAAGACCAAACCATGTTATGACAACTATACTTGAGAAGTAAGACCCACATTCATGATGTTAAATGAGAAGGGGAAAAAAAAAAAAAAAGAAAAAAAGGAGGAGGAGGAGAGAGACTTGGGAGTCCTCCAGGCTAAATAATGAGATTATGTAAAATCTTTAAGTTTTTTTTATTCAAGGATTCTTGAATCAAGATACTCTGGTGCACAAAGAAAATAAATCAGATAAAGTGCCCTCACATACCTAATTTACTTAACTAAAGTACCAGATATAAGGAAACATGAAATTACATATGCAGATAGGCATACCAGGGAATAGCATGCTATATCATATTATATTAATTAAATAAAACACTAGAATATAAGGTATAAACAACATTCAGGTTGTTATAATATGTATTGTGATCCACCAGGTTTCCTGTTCCTCTGTAAAGCAGAAGCATGCTCTAGCTGCTGAAATACAAATAAATATGCAAATAAATTCCAAATATACAAGAGAAGCTCATGCTTTTTTTTTTTTTTTTTTTTTTTTTTAAGGATGACTTTTACAACAAGGGAATCACTGAATCACAGAATGGTTGAGGTTGTAAGGGACCCCTAGAGATCATCTAGTCCAACGTCCCTGCTCAAGCAGGGACATATAGAAATTGAAAGAATCAGAGGTCAAATAATCAATAACGATCTTTTGAGCAGTTCAGATTCTTTTTGTAAATATGTTATTGGAATGTGCTTATTTTTATGGGGAGGCCATCTCATTTAGTTTCACCTTGCAGTTCGTGGGTGGCTTTTCTACATTTAAAGCGGAACTCTTGTTGCCAGTATTTTCTACAGTTTACAAAATAGCCTGCTTTGGGGTAAAAGAGGCATTTCCATCAGAAATCTATCAGATTCAAGGGACAAACAAAAGGAAAAAAAAAGAGCATTCATTTAAAACTAGAAAAGGAAGCACAAAGCATAGTTTCTTTGGTTGTACATTAAAGCATGCATAGCTAGATGGGAAGCATGGGTCTTCAGATACTTCGATCACTGATACATGTCAATGAAAGAAATTGTAAACTTGTCCCATGTGTTTTCTTGGTTAATTGGTTTCTTCTATCATTCAAATTCCAGAGAATCCTAAAAGCCCCTGTTTAAGACTTTGTATTTGGAAAACTTACCAAAACAAGTCTCTTTTTAAATGTTTCTTTCAAGAACTTGCGAAATTCCTCACCTTCATCTTTTTTCCGTGGGGAACAGGCTCTGAGGAAATAGACTGTACCAATTAATCAGCTGCTTTGAAATCACAGACCATTTGACTAAGGAAACTTGAAAGATGTGATCTATTTTTCTACTGACCTTGCGGTTCCCCCATATGAACATACGCAGAGTATCTGCAGTTATGGATTTTGGCTACCACTTCCTCAGATATTTTTAACAGATGGGTTTATTCTTCAGTATGCTCTTTCTCATGCCTGCATTTAATTTTCCTCTTCCCCTAGCCTCAAAGCACCAACTTCAAATGTAGTGTTTCTTTTTTCTGAGAAGAAGCCCTACAGAGGCTGATGAGACAGAGATCTTGCTCCATAAAAAGACAGAATGCACAATGTGGTGGCCATTTCAGAAGCGAAAAGGATTTTCTGTGAAATACAGGAAAGCTATAGTTTGAGAAAGTGAGAAAAACAGAACAATAACAACAAAAATAGCTTTATACTCATTAGAATATGAGTTAGAAATCAGTTTTAAAACTTCTTGCTAATTGACTGACAAATTCACCTCAGTAAATATGAGGTCCACCTTAACATTTTAAGTACAGGAATATATCTGTAGGTAGAGAAAAACACATATTTAGGGCAATAAAAATCTTCCTTAACTAAGGACTTAAGGGGAAGGAAAACTTATGCAGCTATTAGAAATCTGACATGAATCTGTTTATTTAGGTCAAATCTTCCGAGTGTCTGTTAGCCCTTTAATGATTTGCTAATATCTGCAATTTTCCTTAAGGCTAAACAAATGAGGAAGCCATCTTGTTTTCCACATCATTGGACATAGCATGCGAAAGCAGATCACCATAGCAACAAGAGCAAGTGCGCCTGGTGTGAAGACAACAGTGTAGGCCTCATTTCCTAAAAGCATGTTTCTACTAAGGTTGAATCACCAATTAAAAGTCTTTTCTGTCCTCCAGGGTTTCTGAGATGCAAATAGAGTTGTAAAGCCTGGCTGATCAGCTGCTTTACCCAACCTAGTCACTTTTGCTGACTGCCTCAATATAGGGGAAAAAAAAAAAAGAGAGAGAGCAAACAAGGAAAGAAAGATGCATCTCAGTTTTCATAGTTTTCATTAAGGGATGGATTACAGCTTGAAAATAAAAAGGTTGCTTTAAAAAAGTGGGTTGGGTCTATTCTTGGTGTGACTTGTGATTGCTGCGTAAGCTGCTTGAACAAAGGGGTGCTGTCCAAGCCTTGGAAGATGCTCACAGAACATCTTCTGCAGTGTCAACAATATGTTTTGTCATCAACCCTCTGCCAATCTGTCTGAGTCACACACATTTGGTATAAATGAGGATTAACTATAGATCTAATAAAAAAAAAAAAGACTGTGGGTTGACTCTTCCAACCCAGATTTTAGGTATCATTCATCTTCTCATAAATACTTTACTGTGACGTATTCCTATTTTTTTAAAAAAAGCTGCTCAGAAGTTGTCCTTGTTAAAACAGAACCAAGTAACATGAAGAAAGGTAAGATTTACAGTACTATTAATTAATGAATTGTCCAGAATAATATTTTACTTAGCTCAAAGTTGAGGCTATGACCAATTCAAACCAAAAATACTCTGCAATATTTTTTACTTTTTTGCTGCATTGAAAAAGGTTCAGAGAAGATACTAGAGGAAATTTAGAAACATAATAGCAAATAATAATATAGTAACATTTTGCTCAAAGTAAAATAACTTATTTAGTAGGAGGTTCCTGTCAAAATATAGATCAAGCACTGAACCAAACAAAAAGAGAAGCTGTAAGCTGGACTCACAATAAGATCTGTCTTAAAACATTTATTGTTGTTCACATTCATGAAAAGGTCTCTTACTGGTAGACATTCGTCACACACCTCCAAAAGCCTTCGAACTATTTAGAAATATGGCTATGACAGCCATCAATGCCAGAAGACTAAGAAAAAAACATTTATATATAATGATAATCCTGTTTGGATAATCATTGACCACACAGTCATTAATTCCTTAATAGCAATAGATCCTAAAATACCCTTACATTATTCAGTTCCCCCTAAGCCAAGCAGAATCTCGCTTTATTCAATATCTACTAGGTATGCCCTTATGTGTGAGATCAGTATAAGACATAGGGTGAATTAAGATTAACATATGGACCCACATTTTAGACTGTACTCAAGATTAGGACACAGAATTAGGAAAGATTCGTGAATGCACAACATGATGTGAGTAATAACAGTCCATGCCTATTTATTTCACAATACAAATATGTCCCTGTTGGAGTTTTTCAAACATATCTTCTATGATTTCTCACGTTTAGGTGATTCGTAGTCATATTTAAACACCTAAACATTTTACTGACTTGCTTCTGTATCACAGTAAGTAAATTCAGTACCATAATACAGAAAATAGTGATTTCCAAATTAAAAGCAATAACACCCACTGTATTACTCTCCCTAGATCATTACTCAAAATGTAATTCTGCCCTCTCCTTTGGATGATTGTGATCTCCTGTTATTGAATCTAACTAGCTAAATACGCTCTGCTTAAGAGTTAGCTTGTAGCTAACTTAGCAAATGTCTACTTTGGACAACCAACAGAAAATTGTGACTATGGTTTTGGCTCACTAGCTAATCAACATTTTCTCTAACAGTTTCCTAGGCACAGTGCTGTCCAATTTGACAGAGCTCATTAGTTTCCCACTATTGAGGAAAACAAAGTCCTACTTAAAAAAAAAATGTTGGAAGGGCCAAGTGAAAAAATAATTTGCATGCACCTTTACCCATGCTGAAATTGGTAAGAACACCTCTTGTCTTGAAGAAAAATGTCAAATTTTAAAAATGACTTTAAAAGACTACAATTTAAAAGGAATGGAAACAATATAGGAAATTTATAACACCACATAAAAATGATCAATTCTCACTTGTCACACTGAGCGTAGTTGTGGTTGACTCACTCTCAAGAAAGATAAAGCAGAGATTGATGAAGTCCAGAACAGAGGTACAGGTAAGGTAGGATTTATATTGGTTGAGAGATTAACTTAGACAGAACAAGAATAACCGGAGACTTGATGTAGGTGTACCAAATCGCTACTGGTGTAGTAATAAACTGATCAATCTTCCCTTTTATTAAACTTGTCCTATCATATAACAACATAGGCTTGTAAATTAAAAGACAATATATTACAATTTAAAAGAGAATTATTTACTTATGAGCAGCATAATGCCACCAAGATCATCAGAGGAAATACTATGAATAAAGTTTAAAAAGAAGGATAATGCTACACCTATTAATACCTTTTGTAGACATGAAAGTCATTAAAAATGAGTACTAAATCTTATTTCATGGCGTATACAGTAAATGCAATTTTTCCTTATATAATTTTGCTCCCCTACTAGCTTGATTCACTGAGAAAGATTTTACCTCCCTCTGAAGTATCTACTGCGGGCTGCTGCCAGCTTATTCTTTATAGGTTTTAATTTTGTTTCACTGCCCACTGGTTGTAATTATCTCAGATGCATGAAAATAACATTTTATCAACTGATTTTTATCCTTTTCCATTTGGCAAACATCGGTTTCTTGTGTGTGTTTTGAGCCAAGCTGAAATCAACACATCTGTTTCAGTTTAATATCTTCAGTTTATATAACAAGACCTGTGCAGTAATACAATGTCTTTACGATGTTTTTTTCTAACCACTGAAATCAGGCCAAAACACCTATGGCACTTTAGTATTTTAATGATTATAATCAAGGTAATCAAGGTCTTGATTATATATTTCTGCTAAAAGATTCCTTCAGTTATGCCAAACCAACTTTTTTTTTCCAACGTTATCAATTGCTCAGGAAATAGTATATTAGACAATTATTACTTTGGAGTCAGCAGATAAGGGCAAATTATCTCAGTTCCGAAGCTGCAAAAATAATAGACATTGTTTTGTTTTACAAATTCACAATAATTATGAGACTTAAATAACAAGGACTTTTGGCATCATGTGATGCTATGAAAAGCTGCCACTGAAACCAAGAATCCTTCAAGTGACATCCATTTGCAAATCTGCCTTGGGACACAAGAGTCAAATTTGCTTTGAAGAGATGCAACAAAGCACAAAATTCCAGTCTGCTTCCAAATAACCAGCCTATGGTGATAAAGGTCTTTGGATTCTAATACAAATTATTCTGAGTTCAGATGTTTAGTCTGTGACTTGAAGCTGAATCCTTTATACTATGATAAAAAAATAAAAAGAAAAAAATGAGAGATTTAGACTCACCACAGATTCTTTCTCAGGTGATGGTTTTTGACATGTCAGGACCCTCCAGGAGGTGAGCTATGACCTGCTAACATCAGTCCTACTTGTCTACATGGATCCTGTCACTATTACCAACTCATGTTCAGATACTGTGAGACAGTGTCCTGTCAGGGAGGGTCCTGACTGTGCTTGGCTTCTGGCCTGGCCTTCCTTGTGGAGCAACCCCACTTTTGTTGTTCCTTGAAACCTTAAAAATTTTATCTTAAAAATTCAGCAAAAGCTGCCTTAATTTTAACAGATGGTTTGCAATAATTTTGGATTCAGCCCTTTCTCCATGTCCAAAGCAGTTCAGATTAACTTCTCTCTTTGGACACGTCCTTTCATCAAGGTGTTTACTCTATGTGAGAAGTAAAAAATATAATTTCTTCAGTTGTCAACCAGACAGAGGATACAGGAGAGAAACTGATCCTACAGCCTAGCAACCAGAGATTTGGTCCTAGGTTTTGTATTATTCTTTGAGAAGAGTATATGAATTTATTAAGCAACTGTTTAATGCAAAATTTATAAAAAATCTTTGAAAGTAAGACCATCTTCCTGCTTCCATTTCTTAGAACTCAGTCTGAAAAAAACTCTTCTAATGATATTCATGGTGGATTGCAACTAAGCTAATATTTTTTCACTGCTTTGGCTCTGCTGAACTTAAATGTCTGAGAAGCATTAATGTTTTATTGTGGTCAAACGGGGAAGCTAGTTCAGCTCTAACTTAGGCAATTCATGGAGTTATCTACTGTTATAAATAGTAATTATACTCTTAGAGCCTCCTCAAAGGCAAAAGGCCATCTCGCTGTAACGAAAGGTCCTAAATTTGTCAACCTCAGGTCTCTCAGTTTTTCAAAGAAGTAATAAAGAATAATTTTGATCTTATGTGCCCAAAGACTAAGGAGTTAAGGCCGTTGTGTTTCTACATTGCTTGAGAGATTTTGCTAGATTTGGTTGTAACTAAGAGGCTCTTCACACAGATGTCATGTGTTGTTTTCAGTCCGCATAGCTTCATCTGTACCCTTTCCAGTCTTATTAGGAGTCTCAAGCTCAAGGGATCCTGAATCAATTTGATTTAGGGTCCTGCTTCATCACAATGTCTTGAAAAAAAAAAAAAACTTTTCATATTCAGTATAAAAGATACCATTTTATCCACAGTCCTCTTCCTTCTTCTCTGTAACTTCCTGTAAAATCTGTAACTTCATTCTAAGTTATAGATTTCCAAAGCTAATGCTTTCACTTAGAGAAAATTTGGGAGGTACTCAATAGCCTCCCTTTAGTGAAACTTACATTTCCCTTTTTACCATTTTTATCATTCTCTACCAAAGCATCAAGTACTATTCTAATGTTTTAGAATTGTGAGATGTAAAATTGGACAATAAATCCTTACATGCTGATATCTTATGTTTTAGCAGAGGAACAATTTATATTGAATAATAAGCAAAGCAATTTTCAGTTGGATGCCTGACAAAAGAAATCATTGTTCATTCTTGCACAATGAACCATGAAAACCAAGCCGAGGTAAGAATGAAAATAGAGTTGGTTCTCTCATGCTGCAGGCAAGGGACTGGGAACTTAGAAACTAGCTGAGCTTATTGTCACTAAATTTGGTTGAAACTCAAGAGGTTGCACCCAGGAGGAGATTATATGTGCACTTTTTCTTGATGTCAGTACACATGGTTCAACTTTACCCTTTTCACTCTCACTAGGATTTTCAGATACAAATGATTTCAAAACCTTGGAGCAAACTTCAATCGAAATAATTCTTCTCAAGGAACTCAGCTAAAGTTAAGAGTTTTTTCAATTTGAAATCATAAAGTAGTCCTGCTTAACATGAAATATGACCTTTAAGGATACAAAATTTTCAAAATGGAACTTTATGGTCAAAGGTTAATCTGAAATCTGATCTTTACTTCTATAGGAGAACATAAAAATGTGGGACTGAACAACTGACTACAAGATGTCCCATATATTTCATACACTTCATACACTTCATATATTTCTGGCAAAAGCAATTCTTCTTTAAAACAGGATATGATTCTGAAATTTTTGCACCCCTATATGATGTCTCCAAAGTCCACCAGGTAACTAATGTGAAGGAGGAATGTAAGATCAATTCTACCTAACATTCCATACAAATTGCAGATACCTGAGATCATAGATACAGCTAGGCAAACAATGGCAGACAGACACAATGTTTAGTAAGCAGGAATGCTCCTGAATGTACACTACATGTTGGGAATTATTATAAAGGAGAGAGAGAGAATAAAATTGAAGATGTCATTATTCTGTTATTGTATATAAATGCATAGTGACTGATATCTTGAATGCAGTGTGCTGTGTTGGACCCCCATCATAAAACAGGAGAACATGAAAAGTTCAAAGAAGGGAAAAAAGGGAGATCAAATGCATAAAATAGGTTTTGTACAAGGAATAGATAACAAGACTAAGGCTTTTCAGCCTGGAAAGGGATGCCTGAGGGAGAATGTGACAGAAGTCTATAAAATCAATGGCATGAAAAGGGTGACTAGGAACTGATTGTACTTTGTTTTTCTCCCAGTACGGGAATATTTCAAAGTATAAAACCAACCATATAAACAACACAAATAATTCCAGGAAAGCCTAGTTCAACCACCTACCTCAATTACCACAGCAGCAATATTTCTTTTTAATTGTATACAAACGTCTGCCTGAAAATCTATCAAATAAGTTTGCTAAAGTGAGTGCTATAAGATTCTTTCTAAACATTGGGGCAGCTTTAGTTAGGTAAATATCCACCTAGAGCGATAAAACTGAAACTGACCCTCTTCCAGATTAATTGCTTGCATCTCCTACTTCCACGATTTTTCAGCAGTTTGGAAATACAAAGTCTCTCAGAACTGATACCCACCGAAACTCATTTAATTTCTGTCATAATTCTGACAGATCTCAGCCTTAACATGACCTTCTGGCAAAAATTGGCTACCAAAATCAAGACAATCTTTCTGGGAAGCTTTTGAGGTCCACTTGGGGACATGAAACAGCCTTTGGAAATCTGCCCTTATTTTCCACTGCTCAGCAGTGGGATGCTGTCCTGCAGTTGATGTCTGATGGTGATTAGTATGCATCCCTGTACACTGGATCAAGAGCTCCAGAGTCTTCTCTGCTTGCCAATACAGAGAAAAATATTATTCTGCTAAATCTTCACAGTGGAGCCATGTTAGCAAAGTGACGGCAAACTTAAAAGACCACAACAGAGATATGATTGGAACTAATATGACTGGAACAGAGAACATTGCTTCTTAAGAATTAGGGAACATGAAGTTAAAATCTAGAGTGGCATGTTCAAAATGAAAAAAAAAATAAAAAAAAGATATTTCTTCTCCCAAAACATAATTAAACTGTGAAGATTGAAGCATTGATCATTAATGCTGGAAGATTTTTTGGTTTCTGAAAATAACCAAATGAAGTAAAACAAGAAAAAGCCATCAACAGCTATTAAGCATGAAGATAACATCAAGAGTTACAGAAATATATGATTGCAGACTGCTGGATTGCTGGAAGTTCAGGAACTATATAAGGGAAATGTCGCTGTAGGATTGTTCATCCCTGACAGATTTTCTGGGTATCTATCTGCTTTTGGCCACTCTGAGCAGTTTAGATGGATCCTTCCTCTAATCTTCTATAGATGTTCTTACATGTCATAACTTCCTATTCTTCCTTGATCCCTTCACATACCAGCATCTCCTACACTTTCAATTTTTCTCAGTGGCATCTTACTAACTGAAAGAATAAGCTAGCTGCTTGCTTACTGAAATCTTACTGGGTTGTGTCCTAATGTGTTACCTTAGCTCTTTCCAGAGTCAGTTCCAAATCAGAGCACTTCCAGGACACAACTGGATTTCTGTGTTTTGCAAGAGTTCTGCCATCAATTGCACAGCTGGCAAGGCAATTGCTTCATAGGTACAACTAGTCCCCCCATGACTGTCTAGTCCATCTAAGCCTGTTGAATTGTGTTATGCTGTGCTATGTCTTACCCAATCTGATAACAACATTATTACTAATGATAATTAGTATTGTTATTATTATTGCACACAGTTTTGTGATCTTGTGACCTCCATAAATATCCCCTGACGCCTGTTCTTTTATATAGTCCATGCCCCTTTTACAAATGCTCGTGCTCCCTACCTACCACTTTGAATACAGCATTTCCTGTCTTAACCAGTAGCCCTAATTTTGTTTTGTCATCTCACTGATGATTCATGATCCAGTGCAGGCACAGCAGTTATCTATCTCTGTTTCCTTGGGGGCATGGACTTGCTGTTAGAGTGTTAGAGTTTTATCTGGGACACCGTGAATCACTGGGAACACCTCTTCCCCCAGGCCCCTGCTAAGCTGAACAGTAGAGATTCAGAGCACCACAGTTTAGAAGCACCACTCCAAGAACAACAGACAGATTTTGATTAAGTTTACAATATTATGTAAATATATGTTCTAGACATGTTGCTGGGCTGCAGAGGGGAAAGCAGAGAGCAGAGGTGGACAAAATAACCAATATTAACACAAACACACATCACTACAAGTATGTTCAGTAATTCTTGCAAAGATTGCAACATCTTACTTCCCTGAAAAATCTCAAGGCTGACTACCATCCTGGTTTTGACAAACGATCTACTTCAGTATCAGCCTATCATTAATTCCTGTCAGGTGGAAGGCTAGTGGAGTAAGTCGTCATTTCAGCACATTATATTGATCTCCTAAGAATCAGCTGCTATATTTTATTCTATTCAGTTAATCAAAATGTGAGCATTCATTACAGCAAGTTTATATGTCCATATTTGTATTCGAATAATATGCAGATAAACTTTCAGGATAGCCCCACTGTCTTAATATTATATATATATGTTTTATGCATTAGATTTATGAAACAAAATAGATACAAGATTCTGTACAAATACAGAATAAAAGGAAGTTCCTGCCACAAGTAGATTCAGAAGGCACAGATTACTGTTTGGTAGTTAATAAAAAAGTGAAAACTTACCAAGGTTATAACTAATACTTACTTAAAGGGGTCTGAATGATGGCTTTTAAAAGGGGGTTTTAGGCAAACAAAGTATTTTGAGAGGTAAGGTAGCAAATGGTGTCACGGAGCTGGAGAAGACAGGAGAGGGTCATCATCATTAGTCTCTAAAGCATATAATTGCTACAAAAATCCAAAGATCTTGTTTTAAAATATACTACTTTTTCCTCCCACCCTCTTCTCAGTTCACCTTGGGGAACATTCCCTCCACCCATACTAGACTGGCCAAACAAGTTGACTGGGTCACTGCTGTGGGAAAAGTCATTTATGTCTTCTGTGTCAATGAGTTAACAATGACTTGATAATGCTCCACCACCTGATGCAATCAGCCTGCTCTCCATGCATGGCAAACCAAGCCTGAACTGTGAAATTGTATCTTATAAAATTGTAGATGTCCCTGCAGAATAACACTTCATTGAAAGTTTGCAACTATTTTTGCTGACTTGGAGAATATTTATATATTTTCCCCTCTAGAACAGTTTTCATACATTTTTTTTTCCCTAAAAGGTCCACATTAGAAAATATAATTGGTAATTATGTAAAACATGTAACCTAGGGCTAAATCACTCACTTTTTGGTAACTCTCAGTAGAAAGGCGCTGAAGAAGAATTCCAAACGGTAATCAAAAGTAAAACAGAGCACCTCTTTCCAACATTAGTTTCACCAAAAACATTCTATGTATAACTATACAAATTGAGTTCACCACACATTTCAACAGGATGTGATAAATTTCTCTCAATATCTTCACTTGATAACAAGGGTTACATTTTACAAGGGAGAGCAATCTACCAGCCCATTTTAGCAGAAAGAGGGGAGTCAAACCACTTCATCCACACATTTTCATTCCTGCTCCCAACTATGTGCACCACCTCTGGTATTTGTCAGACTGCTATGTAAGCTAACTCACTAATATGACCAAATAAAAAATAATAAATAAGGAAAAAAAAAGAAAACGGAAAAAAAATGATTCAAAAAGAGAAATAGTTATTTTCTTCTTCATTAGTAAGTTGAATTGGCAAATTGGCTCAAAAATATTGTAAGTGTATTAGAGACAAGTCATGGGAGTGTCTGAAATTTGAGGAAAGGGATCAGACCTCCCCTTTCCAGCAAGGATGACCTGTGAGAGAGGGAAGAATGAAGGAGCTGAAGAAAAAGACCTGCTGAAGGAACTTTCCAGTGGATTGCAAATTCTTGAAGGACATTGTCCATCTCATATATTTAACCTCAATACTGACAAATGCATTCTTCTCTCTGTTAATGGATATTCAGTGCTATCTTCTTTATTAGTAGCTTTCCTGTATTCAACTTTAACTTGAAAAAAAATGATTCCCCCACCTTTTTTTGTTTTTTTTTTTTATTTCGTGATCAATTTAACAGACCTCTTACGCATTTATCCAGTCTTCATGAGATGAGACATTGGCCGGTCAAGCATAGTATTGTTACAATTGGGGTAAAAAAAAAAAAAAAAACCCTCTTGAAAGCTGTCATTCAGCCCCCTTGGTTACCGGACCCAATTTTGTCACTTTGGATACTACAGCTTTTCCATTTTCATGAATACATTATGCTTTCCAAAAGTAGCAGCATCAGGCCTACCAAGATACCTGGGTAAATGAGGTGTTTTCAGGTCTTAAATTGCTTTCACCAGTGACCTTGAAGCCTTTATCTAGAATTACTATTCTAGAACAATTGTGATCCTGCAGTTATTCTCGATTATGTGTTCAAAGTGTAATGTGATGATTATCTCTTCCTACTATTCTCATTCTTTAGGGAGACACCGAGAATCCCAGCAATGAATCATGCTGTTTTGAAGGCATGGTGCAAAGCAGAAACAGAAGTGGCAGAAGTAGATATGGCTGAAGGCCCTATAAGCCACTCTAACACTATCCCAGTTTATTTTTGAGATATAATTTGAGATTTGGCTTAAAATCTCAGGAAAAGTTGAAATTCTGATATCTGAGACAATACTGCAGAGATGAGGAAAAACTTCTTCACTGTGAAGATGACAGAGCACTTTTACAAGTTGCTCAGAGAGGTTGTGAAATCTCCTTTTCTGGAGGTATTCAAAAACCCACCTGGATGTGATCCTGTGCAGTATGCTCTAGGTGACCTTGCTTGTGCAGGAACGGGCAGACTAGATGATCTCCCAAGGTCTCTTCCTACCTTATTCATTCACATATTCTGTGATTCTGTGATGTACTGAAAAAAGACATTTGTCCAGTAGAATGATTTAGCAAAATAATCAGATATGTGCAGGTGGCATAAAATCTGTTTAGAGAGGTTACTACTTGGGGTCTTGGTCTGCAAGATCTCTGTGACATTCTACTTTGGTACCTGCCATAAAGATTTTTTCTGCTAATAGAGCAGTTTTGATTTCAATATTGGATCTACTTCCTGAAACTGCCAGGCCTGCAGGAAAATGCCTCTATCCTCTTTTGTATGTACCTTGATATAGGCTACACAGTCTTTTTTCTTAGGTTTGCAGAGTAATCTTATTTTAAATATCACTGTATTTCTTACCCCTGTTTTTATTTTCTCATTCTCCAGAGTCATCCAGTCACTGAAGAAATGTGAAATTAAATACTTAAAGGCAGTTCTACCTGTCTTAACAGATCCTGCCTGTGTTAAAAATGAGCTGAACTCTAATGCTGTGGTCGCCTGAAGGGGACATTAAAAATCCTGTCCTTAATTCTCATTCTCATTTCTGACACAAACTGACAGAGTACATCTCTGGGATATAATTTAGAGCTACCTACTATTCTCTAGGGACTTGCTTATACTGTCTTGCTTATTAGCTTCCTTGGGGAGGCTGATTATAATTTCCAGGCAAGTTTAGTACTAACTTTATTTAAAATCTAAGAATTTTATGGCAGAGACAGTGGGGTGAAGAATGAACACAGAACCCCAGAAAACTTTGCCCTACATAAATTCTGGAACTCAAAATTTCTGTAGGCACCCAGCATGAGGAAACATTCATTCCCTGCACTATTTGCCTTAACTTAATTCTTTGAAATGCAAGGAAGAAAGCAGAGAACTTCCAGGATTTTATGGCTGTACAGACACAAATAATATAGAGTGTATCTATTTGGCAAGAATCCTCCTTTCTGAGGGTAAAATTAATCCCCATACAGAGCATCATCATCAGTTGGAGCAGCACTGATGCACCAGCTAAATCCTATTTCGAAAGTTTTGTTAGGACTTCAGAAGCTTAGTTTGGGCTGCTTTGAGTTGGAGAAATTTTCATTCTCAGTGATTTCTTTTCTTACCAAGGTTAATTAGATCCAACTTTTGGGTTGTTTTGTTTTTCTAAGTTGAAAGGTAATTTTCACTTCTTTTCATCTCATTCTAATTTTAAGGTATTCATCTGAATTTTGATTTGTAAAGAAAACCGTGAAAAATCATGGAGCTTGCTACAGTTTTATGTATTTTGGCAATACTGAAAACAGATTGTTGCCAATAAACTGTTTGAGATAGGAACTAATTGGAGTCGTGTGGTTTCGTGCTGATGTTGAGGGAAAAAAACAAGGACAGACATTAAACAATACTCAGACAGAAATATTTCATACAAGGTGGTCAAAATGTTGAATCTACCATTAGGTCCTTGTATGTAAGCATCTTTCATCATGATCTACAGCACAAAGACCTAGTTATGTGGACTGATAAAAGGAAAATGGATTCTGCATATTTTTAGTGACTGGAGGTGCTCTGGGGGGAAATTTGCTTAGAATGAAACAGAGGGGGCTAATTACTGCACACAACACTAACCAAATAAAGTGACAGTCCTAGCACAGAGCTTGCCGTCAAGCTCAAGTTATTGCAGACTAAAAGCATTAGCCTCAGGTAGCTGAAGGTGATCTGAAAGGAGTTGTTGGTCTCGGTCTTTCTATCTATGCAACCCTTTAAAACCCTGTATAACTCCCACCCATTAGATATATCTCTAATTGATACTAGCACTCCTAACAGTCACACTCCTAACAGGCCTAGATATCCAACACAATCATGGTTGTATAACAGGGTGATAATTTCCCATCAACTGAGAAATCATTTGCATGGCAATGTAAATTAGCTCAATTCTTACATCAAGGCTAAGCTACAGAGTATATTACTTCATAACAGGGCAGACCTAAATTCTGTTCCTAGACTTTACTGTGCAATAGTTTGCACAGTTAAGTTGATGCCTGACAATATCGTAAACTACCATAGCTAACTCATCTATATGGACTTTGATTTCTATTAATGCTAGTACAGAGAACTATGGCTTTGTTTTCAGTAAAACACATTGCATATGGTGGCATAACTGGGATTTAGCCTTACAGAGAAAGCCTTTCTTTGTACAAGGCTTTCATCCAGTGGATACACATTTGGGACTTGGGTGTGAAATATCAGACTGAGACAAATTTCAAACATTTGAAGAGATCATAGTGCTGCCCTGGGAGGGCATTAGATTTCTGCTGCATAAACTTACATTCATTTTATCAAGGTCATGGTTGCAACTAGCTTGCAAATAGGTCTTCTCGTGAGAAGGACTTCCCATTTGCAGGACTTTATAAAAAAAGGATGTTTAGTTCACCTGCAGAAGGCATTCATTATCAATTCCCTCACTGAGGTGGAGTTTATTCCCTAATACAGTCAAATGAACAGCTATCATTAACACAATATTCACCTTTAAAAGATAGAGAATACAATCATAAAAATTGTTTGGATTTAAAGAAGAGCAAAACATGTAGCAAGGGCTTCTGTCTAGTTCCTCCTTGCGCTAGTGAACATTTGTTTTTAAATGTGATTGGTGTTGATTTTTCTGGAATGTTTTAACTAAATAAAGCTGCCTAGTCTCATAACAGAATTTCTTTGAGACCAAGACAACAATAATTAGTAATTAGAACAGGAGACTGCACTTGACAGCTTCTTCCCCATGGCAAAATCTATTGCTAGTATTGCTAGGCAGCAATAATTTAAAACCTCTTTGTATAATATTGCCATAGTGTTCCAGCATAAAGGATCATCTGGAAATCATTTTCCAGCCTGTCTACCTGTCCCTAATCCTTGGGACACGACACATCCCGGAGATGTGCTCTGCAGAGATGCCTAAACTAGTGTCAAACATCCTAGTGATTAAGGAATTGCTACAGGAGGATGGCAGTAAGGAAGAACACCTCTAAGCCTTATGAAAGGAGGCTTCTCCTAAAGCTTAGTGCTAATGACATTTTTCTGAGAGGGTAGAGACATTGACTATAGACACTTAGGGAAAAGGCAAAGACAGACACAGATCTCCAATACCCTAAGAGAGTGTTCTGCTCACTGGAATGCTATCTAAAAGCAAGATCCTTCCTCTGCCTCTCATCTCATCTGTTTGGCGTAGTAATTCCCATGCAGAAAAGCTAAGTACCCATGGCCTTCAAGGGTGTGACCATGAAGTCTACTTCTCTCCTGACTTTTTCCTCATATCTACATTCAGCAGATGATCTCACTGGCCTTTTTGAATTGCATCCAGAACCAACATTCCATAGGTTGCTCATGGCATAAATGCACACCTTGGAATAGTGTAATCGCACTGATGCCATGATGCTTTCCGAGTGATGCCTAAACAATTTTCTGTCTCTAGTCTGAATTTTTCAAATGAGGAGAAGAATAACATGCACTGGAAATGAAAGAAAAAAGATCTAAGAAAACAGAAAGTATAAGGTTAGTGGAGAAAAAGATTGTATCAAGGACATTTCCACTTTTTGAAGATGGTGATTTGGACGTGGGTTTTGCAGCAGGGGAAGGTTTACAAGTAGATGAAACCTATCTCATTTTTGCTGTTCTTATTTTAGTATTGGCACAATTGAAAAGGAAAGAAGGAAACACAGTGACAAACTGAAGACAAAACAAATGTTTTATTTTGAATGCACAAGAATGAATAAAAAGTAGGTGTCATTTTAAATAGAGGAGCAAAGAACAATGTGCAAGCAGAATGTCAGGTTTGAAAAGCTCTATATATTAATAAAGAACAGCTAAACGCTTAGCCAGAGAACAACACAGATCTGGAACAATTGATCCTATCCATCCCATTCTCAGTTGCACTTTAAAATTATTTCTCTGAATAAAACCATATATTTCCAACTGTATTTTTCAGCAGTGGAATGGCTTCCCCTTTGAATGCAACTGCACACATTCTTAAAATATTAGAAAAATATCACAGTTTGCTTTTTTTCATTGTCTTTGTCCTCTCAGCAGCATCCAGGATAGAAATGTGCACACCAGTTTTCTCTTCCCAGCTGAGGGGTATGAGGCTTTCGCTAAGTCACCTCTCCTGCTTGCCTGTCATCCATAAGATGCAGATCATGAAATGTCCTTCTGTTGAAAAACTGTCAAAAATGCTAGGCAAGAGTAGAGATGTTATCTTTCTAAGCAATTATCACAGCAATTCCTTGCCATACTTCTTACTTTCTGAACCTTCCTTCGGATATTGGAACTCTTCTCTATGGTTCAATATGAAATTTTAAACAAGGCATAGGAATATATCTATTGTGTAAAAACACTGTATGAAACAATTTCCAGTTATTCTGAAGCCTTATTTCTCTCCTCAGGCAGTTGCACCATTGGTTGGGAAAGATCATAGGAGTGATTTTTTTTTTTCACTGAGGGCCCATGCATTTAACCATATTTTCCAGACCAGTAAAATGGCCAAGAGGACTAAGTCATGCCAATGTTTTACAAAAGTGGTTCTATGTTAATGTCTGGAACTGAGGGGAATGTATCACTTTGATTCTGCTGGGACTATACATAACAGCATTTTGCTTCAACAGGCCTCTGCTCATGATACAGTTTCCCATAGGAAAATTAATATTTGTTAGCTAAAATCCAGAGAAGAACCAAAAAACAAACTGTATAAGATAATGACACATCAGCAAAGGAATGGAGTAAATCATCTTCATTACAAGTGCCTTACAGCCATGGTTTACAGGGCCGTAAAAGCAGTTAGTGAACTTGCCATACAAGTTATTTTGTTAACTGCAGAGCAGGTCTCAGTCCCAGCTTAATCAAGGGACTGAAAGCTGAAAAGACTCTTCCTATGAAATGGGAATATGCGTCACACAAGCTAATGCTGGTAGGGGGTTTCTCTCTGGGGGCCCAGGCTTGAGCTAGATAGATTAAATCAACTAAAAGCTATGATTGTAATTTACATTCTCTGTTTTGTATTGCACTGTGGTACTAGTAACAGTAGCATACAGAGGCTTTACACAAAAAGAACAAGCCTTTCTTTTGCTACGGCTTGTCTACACAAGGAAATTTAGTAGTATCTTTATATCAGCATAACTCCCCATGTGGACACTCTTCCTTCAGAATAATTCCAGGATAATTACAATTATGCTGTATAATTATGCTGCATAATTATTCCAGCAAATTTCTTGATGTAAACAAACCCTTACTCTTCGCTGAATCCACTTGAACCTTCAAAATAATGCTTTTGCCTTTGCTGATGTTTACAGCCTTCTCCAAACTTGTCAGTTGTATGCATTCCCAGCCTATTAGCTGTTGTTTATCCAAGCTAAACATATTAGATTGTTCTAATTTGTTCTCAAATCAGTCCCTCCAGCCTCATAGCCCTTTCTGACCTTCTAAGCATCACAATGTTTTCTGGGAGTCTCTTAACTTTAAAAGCATGGCTTGGAAATACATTGGTTTTTAAGAGGTTTTTAAGTTGGCTGCATATGCGATTAGTTTGTCAATAGAACTAATATGAGGAATTTCTTCCTGATTGCTGTGGAAGAAGAAATCCAGCTTGTTCTCACAACTTCAGGGAAGATGTAGCTACAATATTTCAGGGGTCTCACCATTACCCTCAGTCTCACCCAGATCTGTGGTTAGCTGAGGAGTTGAAGGAAGAGGCTACCTTGAGGGAGGTGACCTGTCGTTTTCACCCTGCAGGCTGTACCAGAGGATGAAAGGATCCCCACTCCGCATTAGCATTGTTGTCCTCATCAGCAACCATCTGTTTCAGACGCAGAGCAAGTTTTGTTTTAGATAGCAATGCAAGGGCATCAGCATTTTCAGTCCTGCTTTCTTAGAGATCTGAGAAGCAGTTAATCCTGCCAAACTATGGTGTTAAACAGGTCATCAGTCCAGCATTTAGGGAGTGTTTCTCTATTGCCTTGTTTGGAAGTGTTGCATGACACTGAAAAACTGTTCACTGATCTTCATAGTTGCCTCTAAATAGCCTGCAGATTGTTTACTGTATGGGATCTTCACACTTCATTTCCCTCTCACTTCTAAACTACAATGTCAATGATATCATTAATAGTAATAGTACTGATGTTAATAATACCAAATAAAGCTAATAAACTGTTATTTATCATCTGCTTGGGTCTCACACTTTAAAACACTTAAAAGCACTTTTGGACCATTCATTCTGCTTGCTAGCACTTGAGTAGGTGTAAAGATGATCTGCTCACCAACCAGGGAAAGACAGGTTCCCCGAGACAGAAATGTATCAGGCTCAGAGCCCTGCACATCAGTACCACTCAAGAGCTAGAGGGAGAAATTAGAGGTGTCCTTTTTCTCTGTGTGTGATTTTTTGTTTATTTGTTTGTTTGGGGGGGGGTTGTTTGTTTTGTTTTGTCTACCGGATGGGAATTTTGGATCTTATAAGTGATTAGGAGCAGGACACACGATTATCCACATTTCAACTTCAAACTCTTGCTCTGAATGTCACTCCCCACTCGCAAGCATACTTGTGAATTGCCATTCTTTTATTTTTTTTTTCCTCCATTTTTCATCCAGACAGAAACATTTTTTTTTCTGCCCTTGAATTTCAATGAACATCCTGAAGCTGCTCATTGCTGGTGTATTGAGAGCTTGGACTCTGTTGGTTGGGAAAGATCATGATAGGGCAAGTCACAAGGGAGTTCTGCTGCGTCCCTAATTAGCTGAGCTACCCAAATAATGTAGAAGGTCATCAGAAGCCATTTTCACTCTGTTTTTCAGATGAAGAGAGAGGCTGTGTTCATCTGAGCACTCTGATCTAGTTTTAAAGAAAACAGAAAAGGAAAGAAAGAGTTTTATCCCTTCTCATAATTTATCACATGGAGCAGTGCAGCTGTTTATGTTAGAAGGCAGAAGTGGAAGAAGGGTCTTTGCTTCTTTTTTGCCAAATTTTCCATGACACTCTCAGTAGAAGAGAGCTATTTTATTCTATAAGGTGGAGCCCTCACACAGGAATGCAACAGCACCAAAACAAAACAAACAACAACAACAACAAAAGGCTTAGCTGATGATTTGGCAACAGCCTCATGCTCTTCATTTCACTATTTAACATTAGCATTCTCTAAGCTTTTCCCAGTGGCAAGAATGAAACTTGGAATTTTTCATTTTCATTACCCCCTTTTGTTAAAGTGTGAGCACTACTCATGCAGACATTTTACGTTCTCAAGTGCTTAAAGGAATTTTACTGGAAAAAAATATAAATATTAGGACCCCTTTTTATTCTAATGGCTACCCTTGGAGTTGAAATAGGCAACAGGGACTATCTGCATTACTATTCCTTCATTATACCCTCCTCTGATTGGACCTGTGCAGTACAAAAAGAACAGTACTAGACCAAAGACAGAGCGGATAGACAAGGGAGGTGATACAGAGCCCTCTGGGTGGTGCCGTGGCTGCTTCTGCAGCTCGGGTGGAATTGCCGGGAAACGAGCAGAAGGGCCAGGGAAGACACTCCGCAACCAAGGCATAGACAGCTAATATATTTTTATGTAACATGCTTGTAGGTTTCTGCAGGTGAGTGTAAGTTCATATAGCTCACATATATGTCAAGAAGACAAGATCTTTTTAAAAGTTTAATTACAAGGGTATTACAAGGACAGTAGCCAGCATCAAACTGTGCATTAACAAGTACCTATGCACCATATGGAGAAGAGCTTGTAAGAAATTTCATTTTTAACTATAACTCAGTTGTTCATTTAGGACTTGCTAATACAAAAATTCTATATGTGATATTAGGCAAATTATATACAGGCAAAACTAATTGAGATCATGTCTTCATCATCTTGAACTAGATCATATTGGGCAAATTACCTTAATAAAAAATCCTGAGATAGACTTACCCAAAACAAATAAATAATTAAATTTTAAATTAATTAGAATCTTCAGGTATGTTATAAAATAGCTGTGAATATTTGAAGGGGAACATATAGGGTCATGAAAATAATTATTAATAGTATAGAAATTTAAGGTAGTAAGAGAAAGCAATATTATGGATTATGATGCTTAGAAGTTCCAGTATATAAAATCATAATGAATATAATACCACCTAGTATGTTCTCAGAAGTTATACTTTTACTTACGCATTAGGAAAAATCTTCTGATGCTAAACTGGTTTGCAGAGTTACAGGAGAGCTTACAAAGAAATAAGGAAAGGGATAAAGCAATCTGATGGGAAGGACAGTTCTGTGCAAAGAAAAAGGTTACTGATCCAAAAAGATCTTCCAACCCTATCAAATAGGAACATATGAAAGTAAAAGATATATTGAGAGAAGAGGAAAATACATTGATATAAATCATTCAGAGGTAACACTGGGCAGAATGTTGACTTCAGTTGCAGTCAATATTAAGATTTATTGATCTGAGAGATAAATATTGACCAAGGTGAAGCCAAAGTCAATATTTAACTTCAGGGACCATAAATCTTGATAGTGACTGTAAAGAGCAGTCAGTATCATCTATGCTTGATATATATTTTATTGCCTTTTACAAGGGTATAAAAGCTTTTTAAAAAGAAAAGCTGTTTCTTTTGCTTCAAAAGCTCCTTGCCTTACCAGAGCAATCCAGATGCATATACTTGCCTGCTTAAAGATTGTCTGATGATTACGATGGCTTCAAAATTGAGGGAACCATTTAGGTCATGAAGAAGCTGCCTACTTAGCTAAGAAAAAACAATTGGCAGCATCTTTTTAAGATTTATGTTAGTTATAAAATGCTGACGCATCTGCAGCATGTTGCAAGATGAAGTTATTTGACAGCTTAGCGGAAAATCAATTATTAAGTACGTCAGGCATCTCTGCAAGTTCTCAGGATTTGCTTTTTTCATTTTCCCTTAATTTTTCGCTAATCCACTTCAACAATCAACTGGATTCACAAAAGATTCATGTGCATAATAGTTCCCATTATATTTACAATATATTCCAGTATATATACTTGCTTTGGTGTTATTAAAATTCCTACCAGTTCTTCTTCTAGTATATATAAGCCATTTCTCAACCCAGTGTTTAAAGCATTAAATACCAAGATCTTTCACTCTGTTGCTATCTCCTTCCCTGTGCCTCCTTGCTAATGCTAAAGAGATGGCACTAACAACTACAGTTAACGTGAATGTAAGTTAAGAAATAGAAGCCAGTATGCAAAAATCCACATGAAGTAAAAAAAAAAAAAAAAGTTAATAGTCTTGGAGCATTTCTAACCATATCAATGTTCTCCCTAATGCTCACAGTTCACAGAATCACAGAAGGGTTGACACTGGAAGAGACCTCTAAAGATCATCTATTCCAACTCCCCTGGTCAAACGCGGCCTCAAAAACACGTTTCCAAGAAATGTGACCTGGCAGCTTTTGAATATCTCCAAGAAAGAAGACTCTACAAGCTCTCTGGGCAACCTTTTCCAGTGCTCTGTCACCCTAACTGTCAAGAAGTTTTTCCTCATATTCAGATGGAATTTCCCTATGTTTCGGTTTGTGCCCATTGCCTCTCTGGGCACTACTGAGAAGAGGGGCCTCATCCTCTTGACACCCTCCCTTCAGATACTTAAACATAGTGATAAGATTTCCCCTCAGGCTTCTCTTCTGTAGGCTGAACAGGCCCAGCTTTCTCAGATCTCTAACAGATTTCTGATATTAGGTTAGTGCCATTTGGTTTCAAAAGTTGTTGCATATTTGACATTCATTTTTCTTGAAAAGTGATAATGCATTTATAATAAAATATTTATTTGACAATGCTACAGTGAGTGACCCCAACTCTTTCCAAAGCAACTAGTATAGGGAATGATTTGGCACAACTATATGTTACAAGGCTTTAGTTCAATGAAAAAGAGGCTTTATGACATTAAGAATCATGACAGTTAACCTCGAATGGTTTGTTCATGTCAGCGCAGCCCAAAGATGTAATTAGTACTAATGTACTTACACTTAAGAGTCATGGATTTAGAGGATGAACACAACCACCAGTGGCTATCTCCCAGCCCCTGCTATGCATTTCCCAGTGGGCTATGCTAATTTTACATCTCAAGGTCCTGACAGGCAATGGCCTTCCTTTTCAAAAAGTGTCTCTTCATTATAAGGACTACTCACAGGCAAATTTCTAGTGGCAGAGAAATCGTGAACATACATAATATATCTAAACTAACATTGTGCTCAGTGGTTAGCATCCTTCAAAACTGGACTTGGAGAGTGTGTCAAGTTAAACACTTGTTAGCAGGCACTTGTTAGAAATAGTAGACACTTAACAGTTTTGTCCTGAACATTTCCATGACTCATTATGTTTTGACTGTCAAAAGAAAACAATCTGAGTTGCCTGGAAAGAAATTCCTTTCTCGGGCTCTTTTTCATGATTTTACGATTCTTCAGAACTCTGCAATTAGGTGATTTAGTTTTACTGATATTACTTCTCTTGGTTTAGTCAGTGACAAGGCTAGAAACTGTGGTAATTAGTGCATGTAGTAAAAAATCGTGGCCAGTTCCCGTTAACCGAGCAAACACTGACACTGGAAGTGTTCAAATTCAAAGTTTAACACATGGCCAAAGAGGTAACATCCAAACTTTACAATAATGGGAAGTCAAGTATTATACATCTTAAGTATCTGCAGTTGTAAACAGTCATGATAGTACTGGGAAAAAAATGAACTTCAGAAGAGAGGAGACTCCAGAGATGACAATACACAGAGATAACATTTTAAGAGAGCCACATTAATTGAGTTTTCCTACAAGTATTACATCACAGCAATATGGCTTTTGAAATATTCAGTAGGTAGCTGTACTTACAAACCTTAACTTGCAATCATCCTAGTGATAAAGAGAGGGAGAGTCATCCTGGATTTGAAAAAAAAAAAAAAAATCACTTAGTTCTTTGTATTATCACTACATGTAGCGATCATCTGGCATTTGGCTGGAGTGCAATAACTTGGTCTCTCTTTGTTCCCCCATACAGGATGAAGGCTTTAATCAGTTTTGTCAGAACGTTTGCTCAGTTAATCTCCTAGCAATGTGTGATGAATAATCTGCCTATTGACTGTCTCAGCAGTTGGTGGGTTCTCCACCCTCACCCCATGGTGAGACACATCTAGTTTCTGCTGGCTGCTCATTTTCCCTTTAAAAGAAGAGTACTGTCTCTCTTTCCAACCCCCAACACACACATCCCACCACCATCCCCCTTTAGTCTCACATCCTTCTTCTTGCTTAGCACTCAGACCCTCTGGAATCTGGAAAATGCTGCCTGCCCCACGGTTTGTCCTTGGATAATTATTCCATCCCAGTCACCTTGAGCTCTCATACCACTGCATGCTTGCTCTGCTGAGCTTCATATCTTTATTTTCATACAAAGAAAAACAGATTTCGGGTGAAAGTGAACATTTTGGCAACAACTGTCATCACATTATCAACACAGTGTTAATGATGAATAGTTCTGGAGCAAAGAAAATGTCATGGGAAGCTCTACTTCACTGGGACAAAAATATGAGAATGGATCTAAGAATTTCCTTCATTACTGACTCAAAATGAGAAAAATAAGGAAAAGTCCTAAACAAAATACCAAATCTCATTTGCCTGCAACTGTGAATTGACTTAATAGAAAAAAAAAAAAAAAGACATTAGCCTCCATCCTGCATTTGACTGCACACAACTGTAGGGGTTGGGCTGTGTAGAAATATTTGCAATGTGGTAGGCATACTTCTTATGAGTGACTCCAGTTTAACAAGGCTCACAGCAAAAGCCTAACAGAATATTATCTGACATATAGCAGGTTCTAGCTCCTGACTCAGCCATATTTTTTCTGAAAGTTCCTAAATTAGGCCAGAAATAAAATGTATTTTCTAAGAAACAATGTAGCCATTTAGGATAGTAATATATTTTCTATTTAAGAAGATGTCGTAGATATATACATTAGTAAAGAAGCAGAAAGAGTTTTTTATTTAAAACATGGATTTAAGGAAATATAAATAAAAAGCTTCATGCCTTCCATGTGCTGGGTCTTTTCAGACCTATCTGAAATGCACACCTGTGATACCCAGTGAGCTATGCACTGCTAATGTAATATTACACTTGTTGCAGAACTTCCTCTGTGCACACATAAATCTGCCCTCAATCATGATACATCTCAGACAACTGGGTTTCATCAGGTTGAAATATATAATATGGGGTTCTTATATTTATTATGTAGTTTGGATTGTGTATCTACCTCCTTTTTAATGAGTGCTTTATTTTTCCCGCAGCAGAATCCCACCTAAATAGAAGTGGAGACAACTCCTTGGTTTTCTATGCTTCTAGTTTTTTCTCTGCATTGCTCCACAAAGGGAGGGCAATCAGATCTGTTATTTGCACTAGGTGGTCCTGAAAACAGCCTGCACCAAGCTCCCACAGATAACTTAAACTCAGTCAGAATTGTACATCTCCCCTGTGTTAAGGTGGCCCTACCACCATCGTTTGGTGATGGATCTCTGAAGAAAGTCTGAGTCATCCTGGATGCCCAGCCATCAGGGCTAACAGGATAAGCAGCGCCAGGTATAGGATGTCAGGTCCCAGAATGCAGCGGTGAGTGTATCCCCAAATATGTCCTTGCACATTTATATGCAGGTCTTGCCCAGTGTTTTTCCCAAAGGCATAGCAACTGAATCATCTCAGAGCTCACAGTAAGCAAACAGATGGTCAGCAAGAATATGATACATGATGATATCTATGCATAAAAGTAGGCATATTTGAATGTGTGTGCATGCCTCTTGGAGTGAGAATATAGAGTTTCATTGCCTTTTCTAGGGTTTTGGGAAGTGGTTTTAGCTTGAATTTAGTGTCAAATAAATCTGGTTTATAGGTCACTTGTGATAGCTTAAGTTGCCTAGAACTGTGAAGCACATACCATCAGATATTATATCTGGAAGAACTCCTGGTGTAAAAATAAGGCAAACATTTCATTTCTCTTCAATCTGTATAGTCTGTGTTTTGAAGCCTTTGCAACCAAGAAACTTGATAAAATAAATTAAATGCTGCATATAACACCTGACACTTCAGTGAATTATGCTAATAGAATGGGTACGTGTAGTTCACCACAGAGGTATGTCTCATGGTTCTTGTTTACACCTCGGCATTTCATTCACACTTTCTTAAGAGAAGGATCAATCAAAAGTGGGGTGCTAAATAACATGCTTTAATTAACTGAATTGCAGAAGTTTCTACAAGTCCAAAAATAAGGGAAATTGCATGTTATATGGATATTTTCCTTCTTGACACTACAAATATCCTGTCCTCCAAGTCTTTCTGTTTTCTTCCCAGTCCTTGCTTCTCTTGTGAATATCTCTCACTTCCTTTCAACAAGCACAACTGACTTGTCACTTCATCAGCTCCTACCAAACCAGCTCCCATCTTCTAAGGAATGTTTTAAAGAGTTCTCCTGAATTTATTTGTAACAGAAAAGCACCATGTTGCTGCTCAAGCACTAACAAACAAACAGGAGTGTTTTGGTATGGGACACTGCTATGAGAGGACAGGCACAAGGGTATAAGAAGCAAGCCACATACTAGTTTAGCAGGATCACTGAGCCAATGTAGCATCTCCCTGTTTCCAGAAGCCCCTTCATGATCTAAATCTTTGCCTTCATTTGGCAGTTCAGGTACTGAAGCCAAGCTCACAGACACCTCTCTCAGCTCTCTGCACCAGGCTGGATCTGGAGAACAGAAGTGGAGGAAGAGAAATGCTGGGCAGGGGAAGAGGGGAACTACAAAGGTGAGAAACAAAGCCCTACTCTTTGCCTTAGTTTCACGAACTCCCATATCTGACCATAGCTTTGGTATGTTTCTCAGTGCATCTTGTTCACCTTATTGAAAAGAATCAGAGCTTTTGTCAAAGACTTCGTCTCTTTTAAGCTCTGTGATTGGGCATCGTTTGCAAGGACACACGACAAGCCTCTCCAAACAGATCTGAATTTAACATTTTAGGATCCATAAACTGGAATGGAAAATCAGGGCTTCTGTATTTTCTTTTCAGCCCAAATTGCCATGATTGCACATTTCTCCCTATACTCCGCAACAGAATTCTTATTCCCAGTACTTTAGTTATGATGTTTTCAGATGTGCTGCCCCCCCTTTTTTTTTTTTTTTTCTGACAGCCAATAAGTTAGTGTCCAGTCATTAGTCTTGTAATATATATAAAAGTACTACCCTCTTAAAGGAATAATTCCAGAACAGTCTTTCATGCTAGCCCCACCATGCTGGAGTCAGCAACAATTGATCTCCTTTTCAAAGGAGAAAATTTATTCCTCTGGTCTTGTGAACAGTATAATGATCCACAAGCAAACGTTTTATGTGAAGAAAAAGCCACACACACTGTATACTTTCTACAGGATCTCATGCAGTCTTCTCATGCCCTGCTCCACCTTCCTCTTCTGCCTTCTTCTATAGGCTTCTCTAGACTTTTTGTCTGAGGAGAGTGATTGTCAGTTTATTCAAGACACTTATCTTGTTTGCAAGCACTAGCACAGATCTCTCACATATTTAGTCTAAGTGCGATAAGAGCATTTGTTCTTTATAATTTAGCCCTACTTAAAACCTGTCATAGACACCAAGTGGTCCTACAATCTATCATCACTCACATTTCATATATGCTACAGTGTAAGAAAGAGAAATAGGGTGGTTAGCTTCATCAGCCCTTTAAGACCAGGTATTTTTACAATACCTGCCTCAGAATAGCCACAGCTCTGAGAGGCAGGCAAGATACATATAACATATGACACAATATGGCCTATAGAAAAGCAGCTTTGAACCTCTTCTTCAGTCAAAGGTGCCCCAAAGTAGATTAACTTGAGTATTGAAGGTTGAAGCTGAGGCTAAAACCTCTTAGACGACATCCATACCAGTAAATTAAAAAGTGCTAGACTGGCTCAAACACATGCACTGAACCTCAATCATCTGCACAGATAAATTTCAAGAACTGTTTGACCTTGGCGAGCTTGCACTCACCCAGACAATTTCAAGGAAAAATTCATGAGTTAGCACAGGCTGAGGGCTCTCCCCATCAGAGCGGCTGGCTCTCACAATTGTGGTCTCACAGGGTAAATGCATTTAATAGGGTGGATGTGGGCAATTCAGTGCCAGGTGACTTCAGTGGCAGGGAGCCAGGCATGTTTGATTTACTAATATAGATGTAGCTTTACTGTCTAACAACTTCCTGTGAAGTTGAAAGAGGGAACTTCTAAAGAAGCCCAGCTAGATCCCATGCCTTGAATCTTCTCTCTGCTAGTTCTGAAAAGCCAGTCTGAATTCTTTGTTAAGCTCTTCGATAACATTGAATATAAAGGGGATAATAAGTTACAAAGCGGGCACAATTCTCCAACTTCCAGATTATCAGCTCCAGAAGCATTTGCAGAGGGAAAAAAAATATATGTCCAGCCTTTCCTTTAAAAGTTTGTACAGCCTAGTTGACCAGATCTATCACATGGGCTAATGAAAGATTTATTATCCATAATTAATCAACCTTAGGCAAGAATATTTAGCACTTATACTGCATTTTTCATTTTCAAAGTGCTTTTCAAACACTACCTAATTAAATATGAGGAACAATTATTTCCAAAGTTACTTTATAGGCACTTTAAAAATGAAATAAGCACATTTTGGGATATAAAGATTTCTTTTATTTAAACCAAAATAGCTTTATACCCAACCTACTGAAGGAAAGAAAACAGTAATAGGATGGAGATTACCAAACACAGCAAAGTCATAGCCTGTTAGTTCTGTTCCAATTCACACAAAAGCCAGTAACTCTGCTTCATTTTTTCAACTTTTGTCTCCCTCACATTTTTATTTTCACTCTGAGAGGTCTTTTTCTTTCTTACTGAAGAATTGCAGAATTGCAATAGGGAAGAATTAGTTTCTTTGAAAGTTCGGGTGCCACCAATAGACCTTGGGCTCCAATTCACACACTCAGCAGTAAGTCTTGAGGTCACCCCTGTAAATCTTGCCTCATCTCTGTCACAGAGGTAGCAGAACAAACCACATGTTCACGCAGCAGGTGCATTATCACCAGTGAGGTTAATCCAAGGCATGATATTTGCTCACTGAAAACTGTTTCCAGTATCCTGGCCTGATGATTAGAAATACAGTCAATATAACCAATTTTTGACAATGTCTAAAGAGAAAGATGGATGTGTGGTGGTCCATGTCTGTTATATGAGGAAGCAGTCAAGTCCCCTGAGCTCTGGACTGCAGTGTGCATTGCCAGTCAGGTTTCCATTTCACGTTTGACATCTGTGAGATGATCCCAAAAAGAGCTCTGCGACACCAGGCTGTCTAAGGTGGGGGTAGAACCAGTATGGGTCAGAAACAGAGCAGCACTGTGCTCCCACAGGCATGTTTATCTAGTAAGGCATACTGAAATCCCTTAATAGGCTAGTTGACCACAGATTTTGACAGAAGAGTGGACACGCATTCCCTACTATAGAGACAACTCAGAGGTAAAGAGCAGATGGATGAGGTGGTGTATTAAAGGTATCATGAATGAGGGTTTTGAGAGCTGAACAGCAAGTTCTCATTCTTGCCAGAAGCCTTCTCGCTTAATAGCAAAAATAAGATTAACACTGCATAAATAAGCAAAAAGAAAGTGATGGCTCTATAGAGCAGAAAGTGTAATATTTTCACTAAAGAGATAAATAAAATCAAGTTGCAAAACATTATCCATTAAACATTATGAGTTTATGGATCTGTCAGTATGACCCAGGATAGGTATGGACAGAGATACCCAAACCAGATCTACATATGCTGGCTTCATTATTGGAAGCAACATAGCCAGGGTAGAACCACATTCTACACCGACTCATTAGCGCTGCTGCAAAGTCAGCTATATTAACTCAGATAGTGCATCACACTAATGTTGCTTTGCTTCTTCTGCAGTCCCAGCAGGTTCCTTCAGCATGGGTAACTCAGAGCAGCATTTGCATGAGCTCTCCAGGTACGCATCAAGGTAGGGGACAGCAACCTTTCAAGGATGTTGCGTACCAGATGGTATCTTTCTTTCCCAGATTAGAGATTAAACATGCCGGTAGGAATGCTGTGGGATCCATGAGAGAATGCCTTTTACAGAAACAATATTCTACCATTTTCTATCATCATTAAGTTGCATCTGTATGCTACGGAAGCTCCCACTGTTTTCAGAACTCAGAGAGAGCCAGAAGGTGGAAAACCACCAGCGTCTCTCTCCAGATGGCACAGCCCCAAACCCAGCTCTATGCTAGCCCTACTGGTGTTTTTTTTTAGAAATTGACCTCCATGTTGCCACTAGTTTCAGCACCCCAGATTGTAAAGGGACTGTAAGAGACACAGGAATTCACAAAAGTTCCACAGGACTGAAACTTAAGGCTAAGATCTCTCTACACATATCCTTGAGTCATTTGCTTCAGCACAGCTGCTTTACAGGCAAATTGTAAAATGTATTTTGGCTTAGAAGTAGGCAATCCTATCTTCAGTTCTCATTGAAATAATTTGAGAGTCTTTCATGAGAGTAGTAAAAATTGGGCATGTTGACCTATATGCCTCAGCTCCCCAGCTGTGAAATGGGAACAACTTTTCCAGAAGGGATACTGCTGAGAGAATTTAATTCCTGCTTATAAAACATCGCTACAGTGAAGTGATAATAAGCGATGTAGATATGCTAGTTTTACCAAACTATTTAAAATATTCAGAGAAGGGAAAATGAGTTCGATCTTCCTTTTGTTTGTACTAGTGTAAATTAAAGCCATTGCATCAAGCACAACTCACTTTTACATAAAACCTAACTGAAATCAGTCTCTGTGTCTTTCAAATCACTTAAAATGGATAAAGGGAATTTTTCTAATCTACTCACAGCTAAGTTACATTGACCTTATGTCAGAGGACCAATTCATGGAGCACTCTTTTACAGTTTAGCTGATTTCAAGGCTCACACAAAGGCCTTGGCTGTTTTGATTTTTTTGATCTCAGTATCACCTCTTGGACTACATGAGTCTCAGTTTGATAACAATTCCACAAAATAATTTCCAGACCTGTTTTAGAAGTCAGCAGATATTTTAGAAGGCAGCAGATATTTTGAGATTTTGTTATAATTATGCAGAAAACAGGATAGAAAATGAACTGCATTACCTGGGTGTGAAGAAGACTTGTGATGAAAGCTTCCACATAACCCTGCATGTTTTTCTTACCTTCCTTATAGATATAACAATTCCAGAAAACACTACATCTTGTAGATGTGCTACACTTCACTGATCACAACTGACTGTGTTACAGTGTCTTTCCCTCTAAGGTGGAGGCTGCTCAGCTCAGCACCCCTCAGCAGGGACATGATGACTGACAAAGAGTGCTTTCCCAGTCCACTGCAAATGTCAAGTATAATGTGTTAGTTTAACCACCAGACTAGATCAGGCCTCAATGATGACTGAATTTTAGTTTTGAAAGATGTTTTATTTCAGAAAGAAATAAAAAAAATGGGAAGAACAATGCATTTAAACTTTTCATTTCCTAACATTTTATCTTTTTCATGAACCATGACAATCCTCCTAGATTTGTTTGTGAACAGGCCTGACAGATTGAGATGGCTCATTTTGAGCCACTGTGTGAAACAGGACCCAAAACAGTATCGTCCACTAATGGGCAAGTAGATATACTTTTAATCAATTCAGAAGAAATCTGTTTTCCCATAAATGAACCCTTCAGGTTCCCTTCCCACCTATAGGTCTATGTCCAAAAACAGATAATGAGACAAGGGACCTCAGACTGGACCCATATGGTAGTCTTTATAACCTGTTTCAGAGAGGATAGAAAAGTCAAATTTTCTTTTTCTTTTGATTTAATAGCTTCGGTCTTGCATGAGATCCAAAATGAAAATTAACTGATCAATTTTTTTCTGTATTCACTTCCACACCAGCATGAGTTTTGCAGATAATATTCTCATATGAAGCCAGTCAGATATTTACACTTTTTACAGTTTGATTTCTGAAACAACATAGCTTCTGATCAAGCACTGTGTAACATTGATTCTAGCTCTAATATCTCCTTGCTATTTCTTCATAGCAGTGGTGAAACTAGAACTAAAAAGAATTTGAGTGTAAAAAGCAAAACGATAACTGTAATGGTACCTCTCCAGATTAGGTGTCTTATAAAATACAAAAGACAGTGTGCCAAGTATTGCCATATGTTATTAAGCAACTGAAATTTCCTACGTTTTCTCACAAACCATAGTATTAGTATATATTTCTGGTAATTTATAAGATATGGTGCTACAAATGGTCACTAGTTATTCAGAAAAGTTAATCCTCTCACCAAAGACGCTAGTGTACTTTTCATCTGCCAAGAATTCTGAACTAGTCAGTATTTCCATGGGAGTTACTTAATAGCTGTCCATTACTGCATGTCACATTCTGTTACTCTACACCTAAAAAGTCATACTCTGATGAAGAAGGATAGAAAAATAAGTCATTATTAAAGAGACCTAAAGGATCCTGCCCATGCCGTGAAGCACTATTTTTAAAATTTCCAAAACAATTGTTTTGGAAATCTTCCAATAGCTATAGGAATTTCATAAAAATGAGTACAGGAATGCAAGTAGCATATATACATCCAAGAAGACAAAAAAAAATGTTACAATGCTGTTTCAAATAGTCGCTTTTTGATTTTATTTTATGACTAGATGTTCTTCTCTTTTTCAAGTTCCAAGTCAAAAAAAAAGAATGAAGAGAGAAACATAAAGTCAAAGATATCCTTCTCCAACAGAGGTTACTGTAGCAGGATGATACAAAATGACTAATAGGAATTGCTGAACCAATACATGAGATTGATCCAAAATTAAAAAAATATATATTTTTTAATACATTCCATGATATTCTTTTCTTGACATTAAAAAAGTCAAAGAAATAAAAATAGGAAGAGGAACTCCAGCTGGGGATGAAACCTACAGAGCCCCTCAAACAATTTGAATAATTATAGACTTGGATAATTCATAGTTAAGCCATTTGTTTCAAATGTACTACAACCAATAACTAAACCAACAACAGCCTTTAAGTATAAAAGATCTTTTGCTGGCTTCAGGATAAAGTAGAACAAGGTGTACATGGTCTTTAGCTAGCCATACACTCTAATGAAAAAAACCTTTCCTCCATAAAAGCTGAGATTTCCATAGTTCACATACTAGCAAAAAGTAGTATGCATTTGTTTGCCATATGTACTCAGAAAATAGCGAAGGTGCTTTTATGAAATAGCAAAGGCAGGCTTTTGTTTTTTTGGTTTTCTTTTTGGTCTGGTGTATTCTTTAATTTACAGAATGTGAATTGTCCCAGTAATAAACTAATTCTCATAAGTGACCTAGTCTCATAAGGCTTATTGTATGAGACTACAAAAGTAGAGGCAGAAGAAATCTTATTTTTGCATCATTGAAGGCCAGGATGTCCTTAGTCCTTGTATAAAAATTTCCACTCCTACCCTGTTCTTACTGTACTTGCACAATTTGGTGACTGCAGGTACCAGGTATCACGCCAAATGCTGGAGCTTTTTCTGCAGATGTAAGGTAATGATGTATAACATATCATTATTATAATATATATACATGTATATATATAATGATATGCTTCATACTCAGGGTACCATGAGAATTATTCTGGTCCACTTTGTCATTCTTACATGGACAAGACTCATGCACAAAAACAAGATTATGCAGACATTTCTGAGATACTACCTGGGTACTACAAGGCTCAGCTCAGCTCGGTTTTGTCATTGTGTCTTTCAAACAGGCCTCTTATGAAGACAGGGAAAGAAATTAAGACATGAAGATTTGGTCGGCACTCGAGTGCTGAGAAGAGGCTTGCATGTGCCAGATATACTAAGGACACAAAATTGTGTAATTTAATTAAGCTAAAGGAGACTGGATAAAACAATGGCACTTCCGATCAAATCTGTACGCAATGTAATGGGTTCCATGTGCTACAAACAAACCACAGGTATGTTATAAAATCACAAGATGAGCTACAAGTGATCTGCCAGCAAAAACTGTACCCCTTACCCTTGCCACCATCAGAGGCAGTCATTTATTTCCTTTTTGCATCTCCTTTGCACATGCAAACATATGTGTAGGCACAGCTAGTACAACTAAGCAGTGTGTTCAATACTTTCTCCCTGCACATGCAGTCAGTTCAGTATTTGCCTGTGGCTGCCAGGATCGTCACTGAAGTTAACTGCCCTCCCCGAAGCCCTGCTGTTTTGGAAGTCTCCATTACTGTATATAAGATGGATGGGGCAAGGAAGCAGAAGCTTCTCAAAGGTCCTTTTATCTGATGGAATGGAAGTGCTGTATAAGTAAATGTGTATATACCTGTGAGAGCAAATTCAAATTGTAGTGATAGGTAGTTTCATAGTCAAATTTCTTCTCTCACGAAGAAAAATAATGGGATGAAAACTGAAAAATAAATCGTAAAATTAAGAAATTGGGCAACACTATGAAAGAATGGATTCAACAGAAGTAGAATGTGCTAGTGCAGGAACAATTTACTTAAGTAGGCTGGAGGCTTCTGTTGTCATCTGAGATCGGGCATTGTTGTGAATAACTCATTAAGGAACTCTTTTCAGCAGTGATCAGAACAGAAAAATCAACTACTGCACTTTAAAAGATGAAACTTGGAGAGGTCTTGGGAGATGAAACCACTTTCAGGGTAGGTGAGAAGGAGTCAGAACCACACGATTATAGCATTTCCTGTCCTCCTGGAAAGAGGGAAGACACTCTCACATGTCTAATGGCAGAGCCATTACATGTAATAACAGAATGCTCTGAACATTACTTTTGCTGGGTGTGGACAAAATCACCAAATCTGTAGAAGAAATCAATGCAGTAGAAAGAGGGAGATGCTGTGATATATTAGAATTTCGGTAGTGAATAGGTGCAGACTTCTTATTCAGTAAAGGAAGGCTGGCATCTTATTAGTACCATCCAAGCCCCTAAGATACCAGGAATATTTCAGAGGTAATAATAGTGCTAAACAGAGGGCAATTTTAGGCAGGAGCTAGTTTGGCATCTAGGGCTCCTCTACCTATCATTTCTTCCTTCTCTAGAAGGCAAGTGATCATCATAGTGATATATATAATATTAAAGTAGAAATTTGATAGTTTTCCAATGTTTTATCCAATCTAATTTTAATAATTTGTAATACTTTTGCCATTGTGAACTTGTTCTCCCGTATCATTATAGACCATTTCTAGTTATACCCAGGCAACATTCTCTACTGCTTACCTTCATCCCGTAATTCCCTGTGGTAATTCTCTGGAAAAAAATGAAGTGTATGTCCTTCATGTTCACAGTATTAAGTGTTTTTTCATCATGATTTAAAATTTAATATGATTTAGGCAAGCTATATACATTTGATTCTTTTAATCTTCTATCATAAATCAGTTCTTCTTATCTCTTCATGATGACTTCCTTGATTTATCTGCAGTTTCACTAGTGTCATGAGGTGTCCAGAAAACAATACAAGATTCTGCGTACACCCTCATTCCTGTCCAAAGTTGTGGAGTGTCCAAACTAGACACCACAAAAGATGCCCCTTTTAAGAAGGGGTTAAGTTCCAGTTCTTCTCCAGAAATCAGAATTTCAAATACTTTCCATGTTTACAAGGTGCAAAAATGATTCGGCTGCATTGTAATCATTTAAGACATTTTTCAGCTATACTGATGATACTGTGAGATGACATTTTTTTCCCGAAGTGTCATAGTGTTGAAATTGCTGCTCATAGGCCTGTATCCTGTACATGCTTGCTGTATAAGCACAGCTTGCTAATTAAGAGAAAATCTTCACAGAAGTCATGAGCCCATTTCCGCTAGAAACTGGGCACTTCCCTTGCTTTACTTACTGGGCACACTGGATTTTCAGATAGACCAGTAAACAGTGCTTTCCCTGTTCTGTAAACAGAGGGAGCCTGGGGCAGAGTCTCCTGCTTATTCTGTAGACAGCTCTGTTCTTTGAAAATGTTTCTCTGAATCATCTACCTAGAAAAAAACCCCAAACACCTATTCGACTTTAAATATGTGAAAAGATCAGTGCCTTCTATGGGAAAATCCAGATGCTTAAATTTGACTATACATGAAAGTACTATTTTAAATCAAGGCCTAAAGACAAAGAAAACAGTTCAGGAAGTGTATCAACAATAAAGAGACATTGCCTGAAATTAACTCAAAAATTTTAGCGTGGTTATTTATTTATCTTAATATTCACACAGAACTGTAATTCCTTCAGTGAGAATTACTTCAATATTATGAAACACAAGAATAGCTTCCTGGTACTTTTTGCACATTCAGAAGTTGGAATCTCATATGGGCATTTGATCTTGAACGATTTTTAGTCTGATTTCTAGACTGAAGAACTCTGTTCTGCTTTTGGGCCAACTTCCAAATTTTTGGATACCTTCTTCCAAGGTTTGTCAACCACAGCTAATATAATGATCACAGTTTTAGTTTTAAGTATTTCGTAAAAGGAAAAAGAAGAAAATGAAAAAAAAAAAAAAAAAAAAGGAGGGGAGGGAAAAAAATGCTCCACACAGATTCACCAGCATCAGTTAGTTTATAGCAGAGAAACCCAAATATTTTTCTTGTTGCCCTTAATTCCTCAGCCACAGCTGTTATTTCCCTACCACTCCCTGTGAGTTTCACACTGAGGTTGTGTTATAAGACTGAGTGGGGACATGCAAATCACGCAAACATCCCTGGAAAAATGCTTGGCAAAACTGGCTTTTCAGTTTTATATTCACTTGCCAAAAAATATTCCCTCATCCCACAAGCCCTCCCTCTGCCATGCCTAATTTAATTTCAAAAGTCAGAAGCTTAACAGGGACATAAGCTTTCTAAACATGCTGTCATCTAACAAGGAATGTGAATTCAAATCTTATAATTATGATTTTCTTTAGGTGCAGAGAAAGGCTGCTCAATCTTCTAGATATTCTTGCCCCCAAGTGCTAATGCAATGACAGGCTTTACATGGCTTGTGGGGACACTTTCTTCAAAAAAATAAATATCAGGATTTTTCACAACCCTGCCTTACCAATGAGACATGAGGTTTTTGTCTCTGATGCCAGGAGTTCTGAGTTGTATAAATATTCCACATTTCAGTACAGCAGGAAGCTGAATGACTCTGTAGTGAGCTCAGGGCAAATGAGAGTTACTGACCTGCCATTTCTGTAGCTCTGTTATTTTACCTCTCAAAGGGGACTTACACTGGATTTTCAATTTTTAACTAAAAATAAATCACTCACTCTCAAAGACATTCCCTCTGCAGCTTCCTTTTCTCCAAGTCTTGAGAACCTTCAGGACAGACTCTGTATGAATGTGAATACATGTGTGCGTGTTTAGAGGATAAGAAGGGAAATGACAAAGCTATCACTAATTTTAATCACTAATTTTGAAAGTTCATGAGACTGGACTATGTTCACTAAACAAAATCTTTTTTTTTCTTTTTTTTTTTTTTTTGGACTACCATGATGACTGGCCTTCTTTCCCCTTCAGTAATCACTGTCTAAAAAAAGAAAACCTCCAGGAGCACTTCACTTCTGTCCCTTCCCCCTGGCAGAATGCCCAGGCTCAGTATGATGCTTTTAAACCCTTCCCCCAACAGATACAAGGTTTCCACCACATTATTATCCTGCACAGCACAAGGCAGGAGGCAGGGCTGCGGGATATGATACCATTCATACAGACCTGCACAGAGACAGCTCTTTAGAGCACTTAATGTTTTCCATTTTACACATGTGCATGTGCATGCATGTTACACTTATATGCACATATGCACCTATACTCGTGCAATAGAAATATTTTGGTGTAGTATATTTCATAGTTGCCTTAGGTAAGAGGACTCTGCCACAAGGAAAATGTGATGAATATAAAATGAGTTTGGATTGCCAGGGCGGTCTAAAATGCATATGTATGTGCTGGTTTAATGGAAAAATCTGGGTGCTGATTTAATGGAAATTCAGCAGTATTCAAGCAGGCTGAGAATAACAGCCAAAAAAAAAAAAAAAAAAAAAAAAAAAAAAAAAAGGAGCAATAAAGAGTCTTTCTGTTGTTGCACAATGGGCAGGTTCTCAAATAAACATTCCAGGTCGGATACTACACCCGTTGCACAATGAAGCTGATGGGAACTGTGATGCACAAGATTTCAGGATCATATCCTGGATAAACAGTGCTGTCATCCTCTTTAGCAGTACTGCACATAGGTGACCAGCAGACGAAGGCTGCATTATTCAGGACATTTGGGTGGAAAAATTAAAGCTGGATTTACTGCAAGGAATCTTTTCAGTGCTGTAGCTTTATCAGTCACCCAGAGAATCAATATGTTTTTGCTCTATCACTTTTACTGCTGCAGTAAGGCAAAGATCTTTCTTTTGTGATAAACTGTGGTTTATTTTTTCATTCTTGTTCCCAAGTGAGCCATCCACACAAGTCATTCAAAGCTAAGTGTCTTGCTTCCTTCCTTGCAGTCCGCTTCTAGTTTTCTGGGCATTAACTTAAAGAAATTGCCCAGAAAAGCCAAATAAGATTGTGTTTTCCTTGAGTGGATGGTAATAACATAAAACAATTTAGTCTGATACCTTTATTTTTACTTGCTCATTGCAGTTTCAATGGAGACCAAAATAAATAGAGACAAGTTTTATCTATCTAGAATTAAAATAGCCTGTGAAATGTCACTGGATGAGTAGATGTAGCTCTACTGTTTATCCAGGGAAACATTGAGCTGTGGTCAGTGACACCAAATGTTCAGAAACGGCACTAGATTAAACTGCTCCTGCTCCCCCTTCTCCTCCCATACCAGATGCTTGTTCCTGTTTGTGTCACCACAACCATTTGTGAGGTTACACTGTGAACCATAGCAGGAAACTGATCCAATTTAAAAAATAATTAAAAATAAATAAAACAATAGAGATGGGAGCAGAGAGGCAAAACCAGCTGCTGAGGCCAGAACTGCCACTATTTTTTATCAACAAATCACTGTCTTAGGCTACACTTCCACAGGACTGTTAGATACTATGCAGTGTGTGTGTCTCCCTCCACAACAGCTACATCCCCTCCTTCTGAACCAAATTTAACTGCTTGCTTGATTGTACCCTAAGCCGGATCTAAGAATGGATCTGACTTGAAATGTTGGGGATTTTTTTAAGAATTTTTTTCTTTCCTCTGGAGTCATCCCAGCCCCAGCAAGCAGTTTCAGGGGACACATGCACATCCTGGGTTACAGACACCATGTGCTTGATGAAGTTGAGCACCATCATTTTGCTGCTCACATGAACCAAGTCCTTAGGAGACCTTGTGCACAGGCGAACCTGCTGTTGTGCTTATTCTCCACCATTATTAGGACATGATGGATAGCACAACTAAAACTTGAACCTCAGGATAGCTGGGAAATTGCTGCATACAGCAAAAGTGTTTTTCAAGCCATTTATCAGAGCCTTGGGGCTGAGCCAATTAGCAAAGCAGGTAAAAAGCCTGACCACACCTTTTGCTGAGCACATTTGGGCTGAGCACACTCAGATGATTAGCTTGTGTAAGGTGAGCATAGAAAACTAAATGTTGACACTGCCTTCAGTCAATCAAATCTTGTAGTTAAATAATAAGGATCCCTTGGGCAAGACCTAGCTGACCCAGATTTCAAGACTGTGCAAATACTGTAATCCTGTTTATCTGCTACCTCTCTCAGGGAAAAGCAAATCCTCAATGGATTCTCAAAGCCCTTCCCCTGTTTGTAAGAGTTCTGTTTAGTCACCTAAAGAGCAGAGACAAAGCCACTTCTATGGCTTGTTACCAGCAGCTTGAGTTCTGAATATCAAATACTTGCAGCAAACTGCTTGCAACAGGATGTGAGAGTGGAGACAGTGGCAAGAAATCTTAATAATGAATGAATTTGATGAAAAAAAAAAAAAAGCTAAATTCCCTGTATAAGTGATCAGCTGAGCTCAGCTTTACTTACAGGCTCAAAGAGAGTATGACATTAGAGATCCAGTCACTCTAAAGTAGGCGTGAGGCAGAACAGGGTTACAATTACAGAGACTCATATATTAACAGAAATAAATGTTTAATTATAGGTAGCATCCTTTATCATCAATGTAAATCTAGAATCTATTTGAACACAAAGTTTTTCTTTATTATAGCTAGTATTGCTACCACAGATTCTAACCAACTGTGTGAAATGGGATTGACTAAGCAGAGAAAGGAGGAGCTACAAAATTAAGGTCAGCACAAAGTGATCCACGTACCACTGCAATGTTAAGGCTGAACCGTTTTGCAAGATAACTAAATTAAGAATGTGAAATAAAAGTTCTCCCTCATCTGTAGTAAACTTTCCCTCATGTAGCCTGCCTGCCATTAAGTGCCCCGCACAGGGCTGGGGGAAGCATGCTGAGTATGCCCCCTCCTCCAGTGGGAATTTCTGCACATTTAGCAGGCCTTCAGGCAAAGAGGGAGGGAAGACAGGATGCCAAAAAAAAATGCAACGCAGTTCCTCTTGCTTCAAAATCCTGAGCATTGTCCTATTCTTCCCTAATAAACAGTGCTTGTAGCTACTTCCATAAAATGCAGATGTGAAATTTTTTTTTCCTTCTTTTTTTTTCAGGATTCAAAAGGGTCCAGCAAACCAATGTAACACTAGCCTGCTTTAGATCGTGCAAAGCATGAAGCATGTTTACCAAGGCTGAAAGGAATTTAGTACATATACCCTCCCCCAGGATCTGTGGAGATGATTGAGAAAGGCTGGACCAGGCAAGAGAAGAGCTAGAGAAGTTAAGAAAGAGAACTATTAAGAAGATAATTTTGTCCAACACACCTCTTTCACGCTAAAAGCTGGGCACACTAAAAGCACATTTTTCATTTAAATTAGTTCCATTGATAACTTGCCACTATTGCTTTAAAAATAAATGGTTTTGTTAAGATTCTTCTCCCCACACCATCCCCCTCAGAAAAAAAAAAAAAAAAGGTGCAGACAGGGAACAGATTTCCTGTTAATCACTGATCTATCTGTTCCAGAGAGCACTTTTTTGTTGTTTTGTTTTGTTTTACTTTGTTTTGTTTTTCTTAACCCAAACCATTTAAGTCACTTGGTTAGTGCTACTGCCCCAAACAGTGATATCAGTGGAACTGAAAAGTGCCCCAAAGTGAGGCAGGGGTGCCAATAAATAGCCAAGGGCATGAAACAGGAAAAAATGTGACTCATAGTCTCAGTAGACCTCCCTTCAGTAGTGCTTGTCTCCATCAATTATAGATGGAGCCTGGCCGATCAGCCAAAATTAGACACCTGACTCTTTACCACCAGACAGCTAGAAGAAGTAGTTGAGGGTAAGAGAAGTGATAGTTTTAGGAGCCATTTCAAAATTTTACAGATCTAAGGAACACAGTAACTCAGATACAGATGTTCTACATGACCTTGATCTCACAGGGCACTGTGCCTTTCTGTTCTCCTGAAAACATTCAGGCAATTCAGTGTCCAGGAAACCTTCTGCATCTTTGTAGTCGGATCCTGGATCTTAACCAGGGGAAAAAGAATCTAAATTTTGTAGGTCATATCAGAGAGTCATATCTTTTAAACTTTATACAAACTTCACATATGCAAACTGAAACTTTTTTGTGTGGCAGAGGTTAATTTATTAAATAAATAGAATTCTATGCTCTATGTTCAGTAAATTTTTGCTCCAGCAGTCCACAAAACATTTTTTCAAAGCAATGAATTAGAGTCTGGTCTTGTATTAGGATCTATTGTACAGATACCCTAAGACCATCAGATTCTCACTGATTTATTTAAGTGGGTATCCACACTGGAAGAGAATTTGCTCCACCTAATTATATGTATATATTTTGACTTAGTCTGTGTCCCAACTCTAGCTGCACATTTCCTTACAATTATGACTGATTCATCAGATGAACTATTTATGCTTCTTCTGAAAGGGAATTTGTTATAAAGTAGTTATGTTGTGTTTGACTGTGGAGCAGTGGCAGGGTGCTAAGACAAAAAGAGTGTTTGCTTGAAGATGTTCATGTTATTTTAACCACTTGGCCTGCCTGTTAGTATGGGATTCAGTCTAAAAATCACTATCCATTCCTTTAGGGAGAAAAATAGGCTTTCCATCTATCCTATTTCAGACACCTACCTTAAAATGAGATTAATCTCTTTCTGAAAGTGTTTTTATATCTCCATACAGAGTGTCTTAGACTACTACTAAACCATAAGTTAGAAAAGAAGATGCCTTCTGCTGTCATTGGTTTTTACTATTGCAACACACTATTATGAATTGCATTTATACAAGGGCTACAAATTGCTATAACTATTATTACTAGGGTGCATGGGGGTGCTTTCCCCATACAAGGCCTTTTATCATATTCTAAACATTTTCCTTTATGTAGGTTTATACTTACTGGCCATAGTAAATGAGTGTGATATATGTAAGCATGGAGTAGTTAATAATGCCTAAAAAGCTTTTGTGTGTGTGTGTGTGATTATTCAAGTCATATTTTCAACAGATGTACACAAAATCACATCCACACAGTCTTTCTTTCTTCACTTTCACTATAATATGAAATACTCACAAAAACACAACTTGAGGGTTGCACACTGGAATTTCCTCTAAACTTCTTAATTTTGCTGCCTGCTGCCAATAGGAATAATATTGCTGAGTTTCTTCATCAGAGCTAAAAACCAGAAACAATATTATATATATCAAGAATTACAGTTGGCAGACACCAAACAAAGCACAAATTAACGCAAGCCATGGAGCTTAAAATATGATCAACTTGAGTCATTTCAAGCCAGTAAATCCACAAATTACATGCCCAAATAGTTCTTAGCACAGTGGGGCAATAATGTTAGTTGGGATCCCTATATACTTTCATCATCTAAAATATACAAATGATAATGATAGCCAGAAGGATGACATATTTTGTTCACAGATATTCTGTTAACAGAAACCAAGGCATCTTAGTGGTGCAAAGAGTGATATTAATTATTTGCTCAGTGGTATTTATAGAATAACTCCCTAAGGATCTATATTTTTTAAAAATAAAAGGGCTCCATTTCCTTTTAAGTCCATTTGTTTTTAGTTCACTATCTATCCTTTTAATCTGGAAACCCTTTTTTTTTCCAGCCATCACAACTTAAATGTGCAAAGACAGAAGAGAAGTGGTTCTCTTGCACTGCTCCTAATACAACAAACAAAAAACATGAACCAGGGGAGGCTGCCACCTCAGTAATAAGCATGTGCAACCTTTTGTTAGGTTAATAATAACCAAGTATGCAAAACCTGTCAAAAAAGCTGAAGGTCTCTTCTCTGAGCCACTCTGATGTCTCAGAGGTTTGTACACTTTCTGCTTCAGGGTGACACACATTGTCTTTTTTGGCACTGTTATTATCTTTGCCTCATTGTTTGCCACAGGATACCGTTTATGGTGCCACCTTTGTGACTCTTTAGGTATCGGATAACCTACTTAACACTGGCTTTCCAGATGTTGAGAAATCTGGACATTGCAGCCATGTGGGACATTTGTGGCAGTGTATCCACTCTCAGAAAGGGCTTTTTATTTTTCCCTTCCCATCTCATAGTACATCAGCTTTATTGAAAAACACGCCAGTAAGACAAGAGCCAGATAAAGGTATCACAACTGCAATTGCACTGTGTTCTTTTTTACCTCTCCCCCCTCTCCAGAGATCCCCTTCTTTAGTTTTTCTCCATCATTGCACCAGATTTATTGCTCCAGTAAATTTCTGCAAAAGGAGTAAAAGAAGGGACTTGAAGGCCCCAGGGACTACCAGCATGGCGTGCACAGCACAGCAGCATAGCATGACAAAGTCTTGGTTGTTTTGCCGAGGCTAAGCCAGAGCCAGCGGTGAGCAACACAGGGAGCCAGGAAGGAAGAGTATGTGTGCTTGGAGGAGCAAGATGGAAGAAATCTCTGGAAAGGAACATCAGGGTTGTGAATATTTGTGGCCCCCAGGGAGCTGTGGATAGCAGGAAGAGGAGCAAATGAGGGAGGCAAGGGTTTGCAGCATGTCTTTAAGGGGCCTGATCATCAGCGCTGGAGACCGGAGGGGGCTACCCATCCCCTACATCCTTTTGTTTGACTTTGAATTCAAAAGAAGCATTCTTTCTCTCCTCTCTCTCTCTTTTTTTTTTTTTTTTTTTTTTTCTATGTTATTTAGCTTGGCTGTGTACTGTAGTGGTATACAGTGACTGACTATTTTACCTCTTTTGCCACACTAATTTGCACACCGAAAGCAGGAGGGGAGTAGAGATCATGTGAGATGAGCCATGGAAATGTCACAACATGCTCAAAACTTTACTTAGCACCACTGCATGCTTCGCTCAAAATCTGACAATCCCCATTCTCACATTGCACTTCATTTAAATCTGACATTCCAGTTACCTGGAGCAAGTGCTTTGATGAAGAGAAACTTGGAGGGTAATCCACCAGGACACATTAAACTGTTACAAGCCATAAAACATCTGCACCCAATGGCAAGCTATAAAGCTGAATGGATAAAGCTATTAAATGCATAACATTGCTGGACTGAATTCTTCCCCCTGTGAGCACACTCAGCTGGTTCACACACAGAAGGTTTTACATGATTATATCATGTGCAGCTTGTATGATTATGATTTCCAATATGGAAAATTGCTAGTAAGAGTTCGAATAAGTTTGCACGCTTCTGGTGAAAACAAAACCGAGTGGCATAAAAGATTCCTCTAGTATTTTTTGCAATGTCTTGTCTTTGTGAGATGTCTTTTCCTGTCTTGTCTGCAGTACAACTTTATAAAATGATGAAAGCACCAAGAGTAAGAGAAAATGAAATAATAGTAAGGTTATAGAATGGAAAAAGCCACCAGTACAAGAAAATTATACATTTTAGAAAGGCACAGTACCTCTGAGTGTCAACTCTTTTTATTCCGTTGATATGTTGGTGCACAGAAATGAACAGAAGAAAATAGGTGATGCTAAGGCCCAGCTCTGCTCTGCAGTTTCTCTAGAGATCTGTCTGGGTTCAAGAAAACATCCTCCACAGGTCCTGGTTAGGAAATAGCAGGCAGAATGAAGCATGAAATGTTCCTATTCTCTTTATATCAAAGATGTTATTTTCTTTGCTGGCTGAGACTAAATGGAGGTTGGCATAGCTTCCTTTTCCAACAGTCTTAGCAGACTGTGAAGTCTCCCACTCAAGGGTGAATCCTAGATGAATTGAAAGCAGTCCTTACAGAGGAAAGACAGAGCCACTGTCTGTTCCTCATGACTCAACTTCTCTCTTCTCACAGGCTCCTACTGACTTTTCTGAGGGAGGTGGATCCACTCTTCCTAGCCCTGCCACCCATTGAGAATCTATTCAATGGAAGTCGTTAATGATGTCTTCTTGATCCAGCACATTTACCCTATTTTCCATGATTTACCCCATTTTCAGCAGAGATAACAACTTTTTGTTGTTAAAAGGTTCAGCCTTTTGACTAGATGTGAACCAGAATTTCTGCTTCACTGATATCTTCACTATTTTTTTCCACTCAGAAGTAGAACAAAGAAGATTTTTTTTTTCCAGATGAATTCTCCAGGCAAAATCCTGGAGAGTCAACTGAGATGGTTTCCATAAATCAAAATTCCTTTATATTTACACAGCTATCAAATTCTTGACACTCAGAATTAATTAAATCTATAAAACTCTGCACTTTTCACCAAATGGCATTTTCCAAGTGCAGAATGTTAATGGCCAACCTACTAGACCTACCATATTTCTGGGTAATCTCAACTGCAAACATCAACTCAGCTACCGCCTTTCTGTGGCATAATAGCATTAATGAGCATTCATTCAGTTACCACCTCAGAACAGACAACTCATAGAGCTTCTTTTTTGCTGCAGAACAGTCTCCTTTAGACCAAACAAAAATCCCCACCTGATTCTCCAGTATGTCTCTTCACTCGAGCATTCATGCATACTGAGCCACCATTCTGCCCATGTAACACATGTACACTTCAGATGTTCATCTACTGCTCAGACCACTCTTTAGGATTTCGTATGCAGGGTATCTTTAAATTTTATGGATTCTATCTGCATAACATCTCCAGGGCAAGGTATATACTGCAGACATCTGCTTACACAGCGCATAAGAATGTATGACATATTCCTGCAGTGCTACAGCAGTCCTTGTGCCTTTCATTACCTCCCATACCACCAGTACTTGCTCCTATCACTTGTTAAATTTTCATTTTTATGAAAGCATCTTCATGATTTTTCACCCATGCTTTCCTCCATGAGTGGGAGAAGGTTCCAGTTAACAAGTTCATTCATTAAGTTCACTTCATTAAGCTATTTTAAATTCTTTCTCAGTAATCTCATTTGCCACTCAGTCTACAGAAAGCATTGGCAATGGCTTTGGTACTGTAACCACTACCTGTTTTGTACACCTGCCTCACGAAGCAGAGGTTCTTGTTGTCTCTGACTGCTTTTCTTCGTTTATACTGTAGGCTCTTTGCAGGTCTTCCTTTGAGATCTTAGGCATGCTGCAGTACTTCTACTAGAAAAAAAAAAGAGCTGTTATTTGAACAGGGAAGAGAATCTGAGCCTTTGCGTCTATACACTCCAGCACAGAGCATCACCCTTTTCACAAAGACCCACAATCCCAGACAATATTTCACACACTCCTGTAGTTCTATGCAGGGATGATGAAACATGTCCTTTGAGCATTGCACAAACTAACTATTCACTTAGGAAAACCCACACTCTTGGAATGAACATATTTTGGAGAATCACAGATAATGTCATTCACTGTTAACTCTCCAAGAAAGGAATGCATAGTATGTGTCACAATGAAGGCATGAGCTTCAGTCACTCTGTGAGCCACAGCTAAAAGTAACTTGAACAGGCACACCATAACTTGAACCAAGACTTTGCATTATGTCTTTGAGAGCTATAAATATTTTCTACTGATGGAGAAAAAAACCCATATTTTTATTAAATAGACACCACTCTTTTGCTAGTGCTAGATCTGATGATACCTAGATATATATAATTTCTATACAAGAGGGTTGTTAGTCTATTTTTATAGGTTTCAAATCATTATCCAGATCTAAAGGGTAAAAACACTCATGGATTTCTTGTTCAAAATCAGAATTTGAGGAAGTGGCATGAAAAACAAACAAATAAACAAAAAATTAAAAAAAAAAGGAAAAAGAAAACTTTACATTTGGAAATATTTTCTTGGGAGTAATATTGTTTTAATGTGTTTTCCAAGAAGATCACTTGTTCTACATACAGCTGCCAGAGATCTGGCATTTTGTGTTAGGATTATTCTACTCTGTGTCAACTTGGGGTGGCATCTTCAGGAAAAATACCTAACTGGAGCTTCTATAGCTTCCATATTGTTTCACCTACAGACTTGCTGAGGGAGCACTTTGACCACATCCAGGTTATCTGTGAAGATGTTAAACACTATTGGACCAGCATCAACCTTTGGGGTATATTACTAGTGACTGGCCTCCGGCTGGACTTTGTGCAGAGGATCACAACCCTTGAGCCCTGCAATTCAGGCCATCTTAAGTGGCCTTACCTGATCTATACTTCATCAGGTTGTCAAACAGAATATAACGGGAGATTCTTGAAAACCTTACTAAAATAAACTTATACTTGTTGGTACATCAGAAAGAAAATTTGCTCTAATTATAATTTCAATTCTATCTTCCAATGTACCTTTTAGTAATCTAAGATATTAATAATAGTACATTGCTATAGATTTTTCAAAATATATGATCTTGGTAAAGCCCATGGAATCCCTTTTAAATAAGCTCAAATACTAGCGAGTGAATATAATCTCTAAATCTCACGAACTCTCTAATTTAAATTATTACAAATCTTTTTTTTCCAAAATGCATTTTACAAAAACATAGTATATTAAACTCCACCTCTTTCTTAAATAAACACAGGCCAAAACATGTCTGAAACTCAGCCTAAACTGGTCCCCTTAAATTCTGTGAAATCCATGGATTTTGCAGAGGCTTTGTCAGAAATAAAATGAGGATTGAGATGGGTATAAAGCAGCATTCAGACTAAGGGCCTTAACTTCATTTATAGTTTTACCTTCACTTAGCTTTATATATATCTCCTATTTATCCCTCTGAAAAAAAAATCTTTCTTATGTTTCATCGCAGGATCAGAGAGAGAGAGAGAATCATTGCTTCTGATAAGAAATGGTTGCAATCAAAAAGGGACTTGAAATCCTTATGAAGGTTTCCTATTGAAATTAATATTCAGTGACAGTACAGTGGAGTTTGCCTGCAGTTCTTTTAAGGAGACTAGTTGCATATCCTGGATTATGTATAGACAGATGTGATCAAATAGAAAGTACCCAAATTATTCTGTCTTGACATCAAATCCTTGGCTGGTTAATTTGCTTATTTAGTCCTATTTTCCACATGAGACAGTTCAGATACAGACAGCATGAAGCAGCAGATCACATAGACAAGTAAAGACCAGAACATAGTGGAAAGAATTTTATTCAAATTGGTCCCAAATTCTACTCTCTTCTGACTGGATCAGATTTCTAAACCAGAGGAGAAAACAGAGAGCTCAGTTCTCCCATTTAGCAAAATGGAGTTTGTGATGCAAATTCTCAGACCACATCACTCTCTCCTTGTTTAGCTCAGATTTTGGCTTCCTGTTGTTGCTCCAGATGTTTTGTTTATGTTTAAAATAAATAAGCAACTATTTTTTTTAACTATACCAGTCCACAGAAAATAGAGGCTTGGGGAAGTTATCTTTTGCTTTCTGATTTATATTATCCTTTAGCCACTTTATGTAATGCTGGAAAGATGTCTCCCTTTTTCCTCTAACTTCAAGTAATAATGCAAGTTAGATCATGACGCTTTAGACAGGAAAATTCTCCAGTAGGTAAATGAGGCCTATACTGGGTAAAAAACTTAACTTGATTCTCACTGCTTCAAAAACAGCTAATATAGCTGTTGGATGTATAAATATATATATATTATTTATATACTTATATTTATATATAAATAATGAAGAGGAGCAGGATAGAGATGAATTACGTCAGTCTAGAGCACTGACAGGAGTAATGTTTGTGATGCTCACACTTCACACGATGATACACTGGAGAAGGTATGAGGAAGAGCCACAGAAATGATCTGAGAGCTAAGAAAATACTATACAGTAAGAAAGTTAAAGAGCTCCTTTTATTTCACTTATCAGAAAGGATGTTAAGAATTTAATTGATCACATTGTATAATTACTTTCATAAGGACTATTCCCTAGGTACTAAAGGACTTAAATATAGTAGAGAAAGCAAAACAAACAAAACAAACAAACAAACAAACAAAAACTATTGGAAACTTATTACGAAGGAAAATTCAGGTGAGAAATACAGCACAAATACTTGGTTTTGAGGGTGACTAATTGCATCAACAGCCAGACAAAGGAAACAGAGGACTCCATCTCCTGATGTCTTAAAACAGTGATGCCTTTCTTAACTAAGGAGCTATCTTTCTGGAAGATATAAACTCAAAATTAAAAAAAAATATATAAATTATTAGAATGGATTGGCTAATGCTCTCTCAGATTGTTTAGTGTAGCTATGGCTGAATGTTTTCTATGATCTTGTACGCATCTGTGACATGGAAGCAGAGGGAAAAAAAATAGACTCTGAGAGCAGCAGACAAGGCCAGAACAAGAACTGGGAACACAGCCCACAGCCAAGCCAAGAGAGAGGAATTGCGATAAGTGCTGATTAGAAAAGAGCTCAGAGCTTCAAGGAAAGATAGCATCTCTCCCCATTTGATACTTGTTGTACTGAAGAAAAGAAGCCTTTGTACAATTTTTTTAAAAAATAAATAGGATTTAAGCATCAATTTCTCTTTCCTCCTGACTTAAACAACTCAACAGAGTCTGGATTTTTGGCTAACTGCTTAAGTCAGAGGAAGATAACATTGAATTTTATGGACTCAGTAGAGAAAATAAAAGGCCCAGTTCAAAGACCTACAGTCAGACTAGAAAATTTCATGATCGTCTCAGTCCTTAAGTCTTGTGAATTTTACTACTATGAGTATTTGTTGATATTTCCTTTCTACTTAATATAACATATTTGGATTAATGTCTGTAGTTCTACTGCTTTACATTCCTAATGCTCTTCAGTGAGTCTTAACATTGAGAGCACATTAAAAGTTGCTGGAGGAAGCTCATTTAGTCAAAGTAGATATGGAGAAAGGTCTCCAAAGTTAATTTATTTTCACTTCATCTCCAAGTGAATATCAGCATTTCCCAGGCTACTTTGGAATTATTTTCCTTTTTAGTACTTTGGTGGCTCTGGAGACTTATTCATTACTTTTGACTGGGGACATCTTGGTTATAAGGACCTTCTTAATCTATTAAGTAAGGGTGAGCCTGCTGCATCTAGATCTGAGCAGGTCTGAGCAGACCCTCCATTCTGGCAGCACTGTGCTCTCCCACCTAACCCAAATTACTTGAGCTCTTTCTAAATATTCATTGAAGCTCTGCTGTTTTGACATGTAACAATATGACACTAATTCATATGGGCAGAGTTCATTGGATAATATCCCTACAATTTATCCGATTATTAGTATGTTTTTGTGCCTTAAATCATTTGACAAATCATTCCTGACAAGACTTGACAAACTCTGTGTAGCTCACCAAACAGCATTTGATTTGTAAAACATTGTTTTAAAGATCAGTTTACTACCTCTATTAAAATATATAATTGGGGATTTTTGTGTACCAAGAAGTGCACATCAAAAGACTTCCATTAATAAGTCTTATCCAAAATGCAGATATAGGAAAAAATTGATTTGAGTGCCAGTGCTGGCTGGGTTGTAAAACTGACAAGAATAAGTTTTTTCCTGAACGTTCCAGTAGCTTTTTTTTTTTTTTTTTTTTTGGTCATTCCAAGGATAATCATAATTCAATTCCTCACAATTAAAATATACTATTCAAATATTTTCAAGCTTTCAAGTGCTGTTCTAATTGGAGGAATAAATATAACCTGGTGTTATGCTGTCATCAAGGCCTCAACTTCAAGGCACATTTGTTCTCTCTGGATGCAAAAACACGTATTGTTCAGCAGCCAACTCTGCAAATTTAGCTTTCATTCTGATTATCAAATATGACTTTTGAGACTCATGACTCATAGTCCTTTGTAAGAGTTTACAGCCAAATTTTGGTCTCTTACACTTGTCTGAGTTCCTTGCTTTTGTTGGCAGAACCAAAAGCAGAATATTTATTAGTTGTTTTATTCAAGGACATAAAAAGTCCAGGTCCCATACTCTGCTGTGTTAACTTTTCAGGACTAAAAAGAGAATTCAGAAATCCAGATTTATTTTTGTGTCACTATTGTGAATAAATATGATGGACTAAATTCAGGAATCAATTAAGTTGAACAAGAAAGCATCATAGTCATTATAAGACCACTCCAAAGCTTCTCCAGAATGGAGAGTGTTCCTATGATTCTCAGTCGATAGCATAGGAAGTGAAAATAATAATAATATGGTTTCCCTCACTTCTATACCTATGCAGTGATGACTTCCACATCACTGATAATTCTGCTAGTAAAGGTGTTACACGAATGAAGCCAGAAATTATATCATTTAAGCAATGCTATCCTTTATAATATTTTTCTCGCAGAATCTTTAATGGAATGTGGATTATACTTAGTCATGTTAAATCTATGACTACCAGTAGATAACACCTGGTAGAGGAGATATGTGTTTCCTCTATGTTTTAGAGATGGATTATAAAAGAGTACCTGCAGTCTTTTGTTATTGGTATCATCTCTCCTGTCATATGGCATGTTTCACATTACTCATATTCATATCTTGTACAATCAGAAACACATCAGAATCCTCCATTTTTCCACAGCCAAAGTGTAGCTTAGCATCAGGAAAAAAAAAAAAAAAACCTTATTAAATTGATTTGCCAGAGTGTTTGATTAATGCATATAGGAAGCATTTTGTGAGCTCTGTGGAGAAGGGAATTTCCACTCCTTAGATATTTTTGAATTATTTTCTGAATGAAATCAGAAAATGAAAAGAGTTATTCACCAGTATTATTCAAGTTTTATTTTAATTTCACACAAAGCAGAATTTTAACTACTGAAACCAGAAAAAAATGTTCAATTCAACAATTTGTTTGTTTTACTGATATATAAAATGCACAGGTTACAATAAAGAGTCATTTCAAAATGAAGAAATCATACATTTCATTTTGACAATGTCAAAAATGAGCAAGTTTGACTCTATTATAACTTATTTTTCCTCTTTTTCTTAAAAATGGAATTCCAGCAAGCAAACAAACACTGTTTTGTGATTTGATTTATATTAAACTCATTCTCTGATTAATTCAGTCAGAGCTCTTCCAGTCAGCCCCAGTCAATATATACAGAAAGGAGTCAACAGAACAGGATGGTTATTAGTGACTTATCGCTAGGCATATTGTACAAAAACATTTTATCACAAGCCATAAGCAGAAAAAAAATATTCCTAAATATCATATGATATTGATTCATAGACTGATTGAAGCATCATCTAGCTATCTCTTATGTACAGACAAAGTACATACAAATACCTCTTGATGGCATCATTTTGGTTTGTTTTGCTAAAAGTGTTACACACTAGCTGCTGGATCTGAAGAATATTTTTAAAGGTGTACTTACTAGTAGGAGTGTAAATACTCCAAAAACTCAGTAGGTAAGCATGTTGTTAACATGCTATTCCTCCCAATAGACAGAATCCTAATTATTGCCATCATCATGGTTATATCTTTTCTTGTAATTCAGTTGCATCAACATCATATAATAAGAGTAGGCCTCTTCTTTATTATACTAGTACCTACACACAAGATAGAAAAGGAAATATGATTAGCAGCTACTTCCATTTTGCAGTTAGGAAGCTAAAAACACAAATATTTAATTTGTATGCACAAAGTGGCAAATTCTAACCTAGTATCTTTTCTGAGTCTTCTCTGAATGCACGGGCTACAGTCTATAGCAACTTGAAGATAACAGTCTGCATACAGCACACAAATTCTTTCTAAATCTGTAGGAAAGTCTCTCTGGACTTCCTCAGTGGTGTATCCACACGAAGACACAAAGAACATTTTGGTAGCAAGGCCGGGTTCTCCCATTTGCTTTCTGTTTGGCATCACTCAGGATGGAAACTACAGGTCATAATGACACAAAGGCACCCAAGAAAGATTATTAAGTATTGATGACATTTTGTTTCCATAGAAGTGTCTTATACAGATCAGGGAAAGCTTTCTACTTAGATAAGTAGGCTGCAGGACCCCCCATAAATCATGTAATCACACAAAAAAAGTTTACTTAGATATTACCGGACAAAAAGGTCTCTTTGAGATTTAGCAGACCTGAGTGCAGGTAATAAAAAAGTTTCAAACATAGCTTTGTTCCCCTGCAGAGCTTGGTAATCCTAACATTGACACCAACTCATTCAAAGCCTTTTCACAACGGATTGCTGTGTACACAAAGTCCTCGAGCAACTCTGCTTATTTTATTGGTAAATCATTTGGGCACTTTTTTACACAGAGCACTGTGTAAAGCCACTAATTTTACAGAGCACTGCTGAAGCCACTTAAGCTCTGACTAGATGAGCTAGGTTTTAACTTGACTAATGTACCACTAGTAACTTTAAAAAAAATAAGTCACTAGAGGAAAAATACTAGTCTGTGCCTGTCATTCTGCTGCATTGTATTACTTCTGTTTATTTAAGTGCCTAATAGATCTAAAATTACGCTCATGGCACATCTAGAAAATTTCAGGCGTTTTTGCTGGAGTCTTATTATCTCCAAACTACAATCACTTATTGACCAATTGAAAGGCTGTGTGATGACATTTGAAGCAGTGGCCTATGTTTTTGTAAAGGGGTTTTCTTTTGCTGTTATTATGTTTATCATTGTTGTCTTTATTAGTACTCAGCAGTATCCAAGAATCAGTAGAATTACTCAGTATTATTTTTTTTCCTAATTTATCATCATTTAATATTCTTGACAGTAAACGACACACTAGGGCAGTAACAAAGATGTTTGAAGTTACTCCAGGTAACAGCAAAAAAGTATAACATCATAAAAGGGACATAGAATTAGTGGAATCTTTCAGAAAAGAAAAATAAAGAAATATGCACAGAACATGTCCTGGAACAAAAGAAAATCTCTTTAAGGATTAATACTCTTTGGTAAATAACCTTCTCATTTTTACATTATTCATGATTTCCAGGTAAGTTTTTTTTTTTTTTCACGGAAGATGTACAATATGTGAGAGTGGATAAAAACCCGGTGGAACAGAAACCCCATTTACCCTGAGATTTGGAGGCATTTTATTATCTCAATAAAAGATAATTTTTGAACACGGCTTGCATAGGAAAGTAGCAGTGCTGTTTACATAGCCTGATACATATTTTGCCTGGATTTCATTTAGGAAATAAACATGTGTTCCTTTACCACCCAAACTTTAATAAATTTCAGTGCAGAATGTCTCCTCTCTAACTGTGACTCATTCTTTGCTAATTCAATCAAGCTGAAGCTGACAAAATAACAAGAAGATTTTGGAGGTATTTTTACCATGTTTGTCACTCCACCAAATGACAGTGCAAAGTTCCCTTGTCTGAATTTCAATCAAAACTTACCAGGAATGCTAAGCCTTTCAGAATCCTATTGTACCTCTGCTTCATGGCATGTGAGTTATTTGCTTTCATCTCCCCTCTACTGTATAAAAGAGGATCTAAGACTGTAAAAACTTCAATCCAGAGACTCATGCAGCTGTACATAACAGATTCTTCCTCTCTCGTCACTGCAGCACAACATCAAACCAAACAAAATGTCTTAGAAAGCTACAGTATTTGCAGCTAGGCTGTCACAGATCTCTTTCTCTCTCTCTTTTTTTTTTTTTTTCACTTTTGAAAAAGAGTGGCTGAATGCCCAGCACCTGCCTCCATACTGACATTTTCTAAAACGTTAAGGTAGAGGAACAAACCTTTGTCGATCTCTTGCAAGTGATTCATTAGAAACAATGCAAGGAAAAGCCTCAGCCTCTCTCCTTTCTGATGGATTGCAGGATTAAAATAAAGGACATTTGATTTTATTGATTTAATGAGAGATGGGGACTTTCATAGGTCATTCCCTTTTATTAGACAACAAACCATGTTTACAGGTAGCACCTCACAAGCACTTCTTCCCCATTCGCTTGCTTCTCTCTTTTTTTCGGGCACTTGTTTATGCATTTGCCTGTTCTGATGACCCACAGTGTTCACTCCTGTGCTGCAAGAAGCATTCAAATGCCTGCAGTGATTTCAGTCTGTCTCTCAACAGGGAAAGAAAGAAAGACTAAAGGGATTGCAGCACAGTTCTGCAAACTAAAGAGATGAAGAACGGCAGATAGGGAGAGAGAAAAAAAATCTTTAAAATGCTAGATAAAACACAGCAACAGGAGCAGGAATCACACCTCCTACCTGTGAAGTAGACTGTGTGCAGATTGCATTAATCTCCTAGTGTATTTTATCAGCCAGGAATCCCTCCCCCCAGCTATGAAAGGAGAGGGAAGCTAAAGGAGTTCACGCATGGTGTTTTGTGGTGGATTGCTCTATGAGCAGCGAATTAATCTCTTCCCTTAGACCTTTTACCTTTGTTCTCTTTTTCTTTCTTGAGGTATGCATGTGATAGAAAATGACATTTTCATATGGTAATCTCTCCTGCTTGTAGCTTTGCTCTTCAAGATTAGCCAAAGGGATCAAATACACTAAACAGTGCCTTTGCAGGAAAACAAAAAAACAACCAGCATAACCGAGCTGAAAACTAAAATTCATGCTTTGTTTGGCTGTGTGGTAACATCAACAAAGGTACCGAGGCGGATGTATATAAATATAACACAGCAACTGAAGGATTATGTCATAAACACCTGCAGCAATAGTTCTGTGTGCATAAATTCATATAAATAAACCATCTCTATAACACCTTTTTCACCCATAGGTTAAGCTTGCTCCAATTCCCCTGGTCTGGTTGTCCCAGTACTGGGTAGCTTCAGCAGAAGCAATGTTGTCTCCAAATGTGGTCCTCTTGCTGCCCGTTTTAGTCTGTCCAAACTGTACTGCTGTCCCTCTCTCCACCTCCCCTGCTCTCAGTAGACGAGCGAATCTGAAACGAGGGGGCAAAATCATTACTTCCCAATTATCTTAAGCCGTGCAAGATAACCTCTCTCTCAAGGGCCAGTGCTAAAATATGCGCACAGTTCTGATGTCTAGACAGTTATGAAATATAGGTGTAGGGCTCCACATATCCAAAAGAGAAATGCATCCCAAATGAAGTGCTTTTATTAAAGAAGTATAATCACTGGGATAACTAATTACGTCAATACCACATAGTTAATTAAACCCATTATAGTTACTATTCCCATGGAGAGGAGGTCAGACAAAGCAGCCATCCCCCTGACTCTGCTGTGCTAACAAAAGAGAGAGAAATTAAATATATTAAACAATGCTTCATGTTCAGGTTAAGAAAAGAAGAGTTTAACATCTACACAGTCACTCAACAAAGAAATTCCACAGACATAATTTATGCCGGTACATTTGTATGGGACTTCTTCAAATAAAAGTCTTACAATATGCTTATAATATGTAGTCCCATTAGATTTGTACTATCTGAAAAGATGAGGAGAAAATACTCTTTTTGAAGAATTATTCCTGTTTTTTTTTTTTTGTAAAGGAATTAAATGCATCTCGTCCACATTGGATATATTTGATAAGTGACCAAAAAACGTGACATAATGTGGGAAGATAATGAGGTTTGCACTGCCAGTCAGTCAGATCTCATCCCATGCCTCCCACCTAAAGGTTGAACAGATGAAGATGACATTGTGGGATGCCCAGAAGTGCTACTTTTTTTTTTTTTTTTCCCCAGTCATCCATCAGGAAAGCTTTCACAGGTTGCTATCACCTGTCATATGGCAAGAGTAATTATTCTGACTCCAGAGACTGGGGTTAAAAATCTGAACCATAAAGAGTTCTTGTATAAGCATTTGCAAGTTCATATATACTTTCCAGTTAGCACCTGAAGCAGTAATGTTAAGATGTACCAGGTATAAAATCTGATAACGATGCCATAAAGATCCTACTATTTTTGTGAGAGGCAGATATGAGTCATAAAGCTCACACATCTCAGTATTGCACTTACAAACATATGCACGCACACACACAGGGCAAAGTTTGAGAGAGACACTTTCATCAAAAGATAGAGACGTCACAATAGTCCACATTCATAATAAGTGTCTCTGCCGACGTTTTTCAGCTTTAGACCAATGAACTCCTGGGAATCAACATTATACTCCAAAGAGATCCATGAATAGTGATAAGAACTATGTGTATTTTCACCTACGTCACACAGCAATCTAATTACGGGATACCTCTTCAGGAGTATCCTGTCTTGAAGTCTTGGGAATGCGCAGGCCAGGAAAGACCACTAACTACTGGCTTAAATCATTAAATTACGTCTCTCCTTCTTAAAGTCGGTTGTTTTAGATCACCTCTTCTCATCTGAGAAAAAAAAAAACACCTAAAAGACTGATACACTGAGATGAACAGATACAGCTGGCCTGATCTCACCCTGGAAAGAAAGAATGGAAAAGCAAGGAAGGAAGGAAGGAAGGAAGGAAGGAAGGAAGGAAGGAAGGAAGGAAGGAAGGAAGGAAGGAAGGAAGGAAGGAAGGAAGGAAGGAAGGAAGGAAGGAAGGAAGGAAGGAAGGAAGGAAGGAAGGAAGGAAGGAAGGAAGGGAGGGAGGGAGGGAGGGAGAGAGGAAGGAAGGAAGGAAGGAAGGAAGGAAGGAAGGAAGGAAGGAAGGAAGGAAGGAAGGAAGGAAGGAAGGAAGGAAGGAAGGAAGGAAGGAAGGAAGGAAGGAAGGAAGGAAGGAAGGAAGGAAGGAAGGGAGGGAGGGAGGGAGGGAGGGAGGGAGGAAGGCTCTGAGTTTACTACATGATGATGCAACCCATAAACTCAAACTCTCTCTTTGCTGTAACACACTAATCTCTGCCAGCTGCTTATTCTAGAAAATAATATGTATGAGGAAACAGTGAACATTGCTTTATCTTTTTTTGCTGAAACCAAAAACTATGCAAAGAAAAGGACCAGCAAGAAAAGAAACCTGAGAGACAATAAAAATTTAAAACATGAATTTTTGCCTCAAAGAAACAAAGTGTACCCACAATATTTGCAGTATCTGAAATTCCGTGGCAAAGTTATTTCACAATGTAAGGCAGTGTGCAAGCTCTTAATAGGAACTACCAGATCATAACACCAACCAGAATTATTATAATGATATCTATTTGTATTGCATTATTGGTTTATGTAGTACTAGATGTTGTATTTTGATATGCAGAAGAACTAAAACAGGCTGCCCTGAACAACTTAATATCCAAACAGAGAAAGCAACAATTAACAAGGGACAGGAAGTAGGAAAATGGCTGGAAAATAAGATACCCAGCAAATTAAGGATATGTTAATACAGTACAGTGTGATGTACGGCAGACTCCCAAACTGGCTCCAAACATCTACCACACAGCACAGCACCCAAGAAAACAGTAATTCACCACAAATATAGTACAGCTACATCACTATGGCACTGCACCCAAGTCAAGACCAGTGTAGACACCATATGTGACAAGCTCAGCATCATTCAGGAAGTTCGTGGCAGAGATTGTTACGCATAAACTGTGAAAATGTTAAAAGGGAGAAAAATCTGCTTTGTGCTATTTGTCAAGGGAATTGGAGACAGAGCACATTGTGCTAGCAAGGATGCGCAACATCACAGGCACCTCCCCACTCTCCAATATTTAGACCTTTATCATAGCCTGTTATGTTTGCTGAGTTAGCCTTAAATGATGATTCATGGAGGATTGGCTGCACTTCTAAAATTAGAAACACTTTTGAAAGAAAAAAATGCCCTATGCCTTGTTTATCTTTGTGGGAACTGCCTTATACTCCCAAAGACAGTGTCAACACTATAGGTACAAATGAGATAAGAGAGGACTTTACACATGAGGACCTTACACAGACGTGCAGTCCAGTCGTAGTGAGAGCTCTTCCTGTCCCTACCATTATGCTGCCATTACGGATGACATTGACACTTTCGCGCATTCAAGCACATTTGGGCAGGTGACTGGGTAAGACACCCAAGACTGCAGTAGGAACCTAAACTCAGAAAGATCCAGAACAGGTGCTGCAGTGAGGACAATCCAAAACTAGTAATAAGCTGGTGTGAATAACTAACATTTCATTCTGGTGGCTGAACTTTTTCTTCATTCTCAGTTCCCCCTCAAAATTTACCTCAGCTCAACCCACGTTTCAGGCTGCATCTAGGCTAGTAAATTACATTGCTAGAACTCATCATCCAGATGATGAAATGGTGAGAATGGTGCCTGGTGTGGTTTTTGCCAGATCAGCAAGCACTTTCTCAAGCAATTGCCAGATATGATTCAGAAGTTAGGCCACAGGCTATTCCAGACAGGCATTTAAATGTAGCCAAACTTTTTTTGTTCTTTTTTGTTGTTTTTGTTGTTTTTGTTTTGTTTTGTTTTGTTTGTTTGTTTGTTTTTGTTTTGGAAGCTGAAAAAGTATAGCCAAAGAAAGCAGCCCTACCATCCCAACTGGACACAAGGACAGAGAACAGACAATGGCACTATTTATTTTACTATACAGAGATAGCTCAGTTTGGGTATTATCTAACCATTGGTTGCTAGGCTGTCAGTCATCAGCTCTTGTTACTTTATTAATTCAGTTCTTAAGTTTCTTACCTTACACTATTAATGCTTAAAAAGAAACTATTTCTAAAATGTCGCAATGTCTCAGAGATGTCAGAAGAGTTTTTGAATTCAAGATTCCTCATTTTTCTTCTTGCTTTTGTTTCACTGTTGTAAAACCGTATCTGGCAGCATGAAAACAGTGTAATCCAAGGAAATAAGAGGAGATGAGATTCTTATGTGGTTTCCTTGACTCCTTATTTGGCAGCAAGGCAGAAAGGACATTTAAGAAACAAAATTTTCACTGTAGTAGAGACAGTGACTTCATGATATTCATGATAAGTTCATGATATTATTTTTATTCTTTTTACGTTTTTTTATTGTTGTTACCTAACAGTTTCCTAATCCCAAATAGCACAGCAGTACTTGTCAAACGTTTTCACTGATAGCAGTGTTGAATTCCAAATGAAAACAAAGGCAGACATGTGCATTCTCCTTGCCACAGTGCAAAGACCAATTAATGAAAGCTCCAGACATCTACTAGAGCCACAACTCCTTGTGGAATTAGTAAGAGTTGTTGGTGTTTTTAAAATCCTCTTTTGTGGTACACTAAAATTAAGAAATCCAAATTAAGACTCTTCCTCTAGAATTGTAAAGCAGGGAGTGACATTTTTCAAGAAAAATACATATGCTTAGAAAAGTAATAATGCTCTTCTAGCTTTCTACCTAAAAGCACCAGTTTAAATACCTGCCGAGACTTTCTCTTTTGAAAAAAAAATGACCATTTGGCCCAAAAAGGACCTTACTTGCTGCAGAGAGGTTTTCAGAAACAGGAAGACACTAGCATTGAATTATGTTGACCTGCTGCAGGAACTAACAGAGTGAAACGACATATATGCAAAGGATAAGCTAATTATTAGAGGTCCTGGTGTATTCAGCACATGTGATTGTTCCTGCCAAGGACGGATAATTCACCTCTTCACTTGCTCTTTCTCCATTAGTTAGATGAAATTCTCTACTGTTATCCTATCTGGAAGGTTCACCTAGGTATCCCAAGGAAAAGTTATGATCAATGATTTACAGTTGTTGGGAATTTGAAGACAAAGCTGCTAACCCTCCAAGCAATGGATTGAAATTGATGTCGTTAATGCTGAGCATAGAAGATGATAGTCCAAAAATCTTGTTTCCTCTACAGTTGTTTCCAGCTAACAGGACGAAAGAATGCGCGCAGAGTATAACGCAGCTTCACAGACAACCTTGGTGATATACTAAACAGGGCTTGTCTGTAGTAGCAGCACAAATAACCAAGCCTTCTTCTTTCAACTTTCTACTTTTTATTCAAAGTGCATTTTCCTCACAGCTTCAAAATGCTACTGACCTCTGAGCAAGCCTAAATGCTATGAATATAAGACAACTGACATTCATAAAGGTGAACCTGGAGACATCTTGTCCAGATTCTACTACATGCACTATCCTTCCTCCTCCAGATACAGACGTCAACTTTGACAGCCTGCATGATGAAAGGGCTGGGTGTTGACAGCTGAAGATGAGGGGCTTAGACAGAAGGAGAAATCTCCAAGACTGATCAACTGCTGCGATGCTGAATTTACAGTGAGGATAGGCAAGAGTAAAATGCACCTAAACACATGTTCTGTGGCTTTCAAATACATTTCATGTGGTCATTCAGTTTTCTAAGAAGTTGGTGGTCAGTCTTGTATGTAGACAGGAGCATGATCATGTTGCAGTGTCATCAGTAAAGGCTAAAATGCAAACAAGATGTTTCTAGTTCCAATCAGCCAATAAATATATCAACAGTATAGAAAAAAAAAAGAGAGAGAGAGAGAGAGATAGAAAAGTAAACTGCTAAACTCATGAAATTCCCTATTCTCATCTTTGCCAGATTTATCAAGACAGTTAAGGTACATTTTCATATGGTAAAACCACCAGAAATATGTCTAATTAACATTCTCATTGAAAGTATGATTCAATCCATCTTCTAAATCAGCATTGCCTTAAGTTGACAGAGGAGCATATGCCAACTTATTGGTAAATCACAGAATTATAGGAGTGCAAATGAGCACTGAGTGATCACCTGTTCTATTTTCTGCACCCCAAACCAAACCAGCAATAACTGTCTCATTAATGACAGAGGACTAGCTAATACAATGTGTGCTATCTACAACTCCATAACCTGTATAAGTAACCCATTCCAACTATTTTCACTCTTTACTGTAGGAAGGCTTTCATAGTTGCATTGCCTATTACTTCCATCTTTTCCATCAGAAAGCACAATTCTCTTCCATATCACTGCAATCTTTTGTATATTTTCAAGTCACTATACCATATTCTCCCCCGGTCCTCCAAAACCAATTCTTATACTGAACAAAGCCAATTTATTCACACTTTCCTCACAATCACATTTTGTATCTCTGTGATCATTCTGTTTGCTCATTCTCTGGCCTCTGTGGCTGGTTCATGTTTTAAAATGCAGGATGGGAAACTGGGCTCCACTTGAGGCCTCACTAGTGCCAAGCAAGGAAGATTATTTCCTACTCTCTGCCAACTGTAGTTCTTTTTAATGAGATCAATGCAATGTTGGACTTTTTTTTTTAACAGTATGGCATGCCAGGCTCACGTTCGGATGCAATTTGCTGCACTCTTCATAATTGTTTCTACAGAATTGCCACCTAACCAGTTGTTCTCACTTTATATTTCTGGAGTTGATTATTCCTATCTTTTTGCAATATTGGAAATTTTTCTTTCTGAAAAGCATTCTTCTCTTTTTGGAGAGAACATCAGTGTTCAAGACTGACAGTTTGCCATCAATTTTGTATAATGAATCTGCACTACCAGGGGCCAAGACAAAGCTAGTGGAAATTAGCAGTAAGAAAGCTAGTGGAAATTAGCAGTAAGGTGACTGGCTTTTCTAAACTTTTCATTATGATCTACTGCTGATGTCATCAAAAACACAAAGCCCCTAAACATCCGCTGACATGTATGAGGAATTAGGCAAACACATAACAGAGTAGGAGCTGATCTAAACATCTCAATTAAATTTACTTAGTTCTGTAAAATTTAAGAAACCTAGTTCAACTAGACACAATATATGGAAATATTTCTAAAAATCATACTTATCTTGGTTAATGCTCTTTGTTGTTTGAAAGCCACATCCAAAGAATAAGACCTGTACAGCAGAGTCTATGGCCAAGGTAATCTCAGAGTAAGCTATATTAAATTTTCATGTTATATATAAGATATAAGGTTATATTAACTTTATCTGTTAAAGATTCATCATCACAAAAAACATACTGACTAATAAGGCACATTTACAAAAATATGTTCCATAAACATGGCTGTTTAATAACAATTTCATACAAGTTCATGTCACAAAAGGGAGAAAAGAGTGTTACTTTTAAAAAGTGTCATCACAAAATATAACTCTTTCTTTCAAGCCATGCAACAGCTAATACTCTTGAGCCACTGAGCCACCCTGTAATTCCTTCTCTAACAATGGGCCAACAGTAGTCTCAGTAAACTGCTCATGGAAAGTCGTGGGCTACGTCGCTCACATAAAAACATTTCTTCTTCACCAGTGCGGCAATAGTTTTGTTGAACCAGGGCTGAAGGACTTGCACAGCCACTCTAAAAAGGCTTTTTTTTTGTTTTTCCTAATGTCACTGTGAATAATCTCATTATCCATAACAATGTGTAAAGCTTTTCTGAAACCTAATGAACTTTTGGCTTCTCCTGATGTCTCAAGATTAGAATACTCAAGATGTGGGCACCATAGCAAATATAATCTTTTCCATGCAATTGCCACAGACTTACACGGAAATAACTGCATGAACAAGTGATCACTTAGGTCACTAATAGACTGTTTGCACCTACAAAAACCCAATTTATTTTCATAACTATGGTAACTACATTTTCATGGAATATGTATTTTTTAACAAGTCCTTTATGTATATTTTTGGGGGGAGGAAGCTCTCAATATTCTGTGATACACCTAACCAGACAGACAAATTTGATATTATTTGGAAAGCATACTATTCATAATATGTTACACATTGCTACTCAAGAGCAGCTGAGACTGGGCTTCATATATCCTACTCAATAAGCTTATTTTACTTGAACATTTCTGTATGCATGCAAAGGTGCCAAAGTAGCAGTGCACAAGACCAATGTTTCCTATTTACAGGAGTGGTATAGCAGCAGGAGTGGTATAGCAAACTTTCTCCACACTTCCGTGCCAATTATTTGCCTCATCTTCAGACTCATTGCTGAGCTCAGCCATGTTGCTGATCTAACCAAACTGATGCACATCCAAGTGACAGTTTGCCCACGCAGCTAAGGGATACCCTGCATGCAGTTACACATTCATTCCTGCAAAAGGTTAATTCGAAAGAAAAGTTTTAAACCATTTATTCCAGCCAGTGGGGACTAGCTTTTAAGTGGTGATTCATCAAGTTCCCATTTAGTTTTATGGGCTTGCCTATGTTTCCTTTTCATTTGACTTTGCTAGGTTTCTGTGCGCCATGGCAAATATTTGATAGCTTGCTCAGCAGGGTCTGTGCTCTGCAGAGCTTACACAGTGCTACCTATTATTAATTGGTTTCAAAATGCATTCTTCTGCAACCTAAACTAAGGTGTAACTATTATATCTGTCACCTCAAAGTATGTGGAAATAAAATACTTGCAGTTGGTTCATGAAATCTTTGTAACTTTGTGTAAGGCTTCCAAGTTTTAAATAAGATTATGTAAAAATAGTTACACATATGTAAGCAGACCTGATTGTCCCAAGGCACCTGCCCCTTACATTCACTCCATATGCCAAATATACAGTGGTACAGAGAGTTCCGAAGAAAGATGACAAATTGTTTAGTAGAAAGTACACTTTATGCTGTTATAAAGAACACATTTAATCTATTAATCTTAAGACATCTTGCAAGTACACTGTAAGCTCCTACAATAAGAGACCCAAAGAAAGACGAAAGTCATGCAAGAAACATTGCTGAGCAGTTCTTTCTGATAAAGGTGTCAGAAATGGCTGATGACACCTTCTCATTCCGTTAGCTGAATGATCTCATGATGAGGAAATTCAAAGAAGTTCCTTCAGGAAAACATATGACTGAGTTCTTGTAGAAAGTGTGATTCCAAGCTTTGCCTACAAGGAAGAACTGGAAGTGAAACATTGTCACTAAAATGAGAAGATGGAAGGAAGTTTTGTCCAGGTATTTGAACTAAAAATTGCAGCTGTGGTATATAGCCATTAGTAGTAGCTAGCCATACATCTGATACTGGAGACATCTTTGTTGAAGCTCTATTGCTGTATGCATAAACAAAATATGAATCAGATTTTTTACTTTATTGCTCATTTAAATACTGATTTAAGACTTCTAGCTATAGCTTAGTTACTTTTAAATTTATTACAATCAGAGTGTTTTTAGAAAACAGCATTTTTGAAAATATGAGCATGCAGCATGTATGTGTGATAGCAGGAGCAAAGTGTAATTGTCTACTCCATTTAATTCTCAGGTGCACTGAATGTTTTTCTGTGAAAATTTCAAAGAATTGCTTTTAAAATACTTTTAAAAGCTTAAAAATCTAATGTAAACAACTTCTCTGCTGTTCATTTAGTCAAAAATTCAACTGATCTTGACATCTTTATAGAGTCAAATAAACTAGACATTCTAAAAGAAGCAGAAAAATAGCAATACAGTTCAATAAATTATTTCTTATTTATAAAATGGAACCATATGTATAGTCACCCTTTAAAATTTTGCCAGCTGACTTAGATAGCTAACTTAATCACAGCATTTTTGAATTGTAAATAGTCACTGTAGTAAATTTGAAGCCATTTAAGAAACACTGTAGCTAAGCAGAGATCCAACGCATACTGAACACAGTGGGATCCTTTCCACTGAATCCTGGAGGGTTTGATATTTTAAGTGCATTATTGAGTCAACCTTTCTGGATGTTTGTGAGTAGAGAAGACATATGATAAGACCCGATACTGCACTATACATTCAGCACTGTGTAGTACACATACACTGTAGCTTACCACTGTCTTCTAGCAAAGATGTTCTCACTCACTGTTACAGCAAGGTGCAAGTTCTAATGGGCAGTTCCAGCGGGAGCTAAGCTCTGAAGCTTCATATCACAGTTAGCCAATTTATTACTTAGTGCACAGAAAAAAAAAGTAAAAAGACAGAACAGATGATCTGTGCATTTACTATTTTTCATTTTCAGGGCTGGAGAAGAGGAGGACACAGCCAGCAGCATTTGAGGATGAAGGGTGATATTCCAGTTCCAGGTATTGTGAGCAAACCCTACTCCACTCACAGTTTGCTGCGAAGTGAACTGCTTCAGTTCCCACAAAATATACTTAATTTGGTCGTGCAGCCCACTGGCCTTGCTACCAGTGAGAAAAACAACAGTAGTGTCAGTTATATTCTGGGAACTAGAAAAGCTAATACATTCTCAGTGCCTCAACACATCCCACTATGGGCATACACACACGTACCCACATACATTTCAACATAGCCTGAATCAAATCCATTAAAAGCTCATGAGTCAGTATGTAGTAAATGTGAGTATACAAATATACTCATACATGCACACACACTCGCACATTAAAAATTTGGAAGAGTTACTGTGCTACTGTAAATATGGAAATACAGATTCTTTCCCCCCTCTTCACACTATTCCCCTCAAAAACTCTTTTGGAAAAAAAAAGAAAGAAAGAAAGAAAGTACTGTTTACTTTTACTATTCTTTTCCTCCTGCCAATCATACTGTCTTAGCTTCAGCCTATTCTTTTTAGCATCTAAACTCAAACAAAAGCAGATGATAATTACTGGACTTACTTTGGTGATAGAAAATTGAAAAAGGCTCCTCAAAGCCTCAAAAGCAAACAGGGAAATAGACATAACATTTAAGTTTAACGCTCACTATATCAGTGCTTTCCAGGCTACCAAGCTAATGACTGTTTGTGAGGATAATCAATGGTAAATCAGCAGTGAAAGATTTTGAGGGTATTGCTGGCTGAACTGGAGGTTGCAGGAAACTCATTTGAAGCCATCAGCGGGAAGACTCTCATGGACACCTCTTCCCACAGAACTACACAGCAGTAGCAAAGCAATTGCTATAGAAGACACCAGGTTTCATTTCTCTGCCATCTTGTCTTCACAGCCCTGAATCCTGGCACCACTTCCTTGATAAGCTATGGATAGGAAGCAGGTGAAAACTTTGGAAGGTGTATTATTTTGTCTTCAGTTTCTATCCCCTCTGACTAGATCAGTCCATGAATGATGGAGATGGGAGGCACAAACAAGACCTGAAGTTTCTGCTAGTGTAGTAGAACAGGCTGAACACGGTTGAATTCAGGCCTCTGCTAGATTTCACTGACAAATCTAATTAATTTCATGAGGTTTAGTGTGTGTTGTTTATGATTTCTTAGTTCCCCAGAAATCATCCAATTAAAAATTGGATTGTTGGCAAGACCTCAAGACCTATTCTCTTCATAGTATGCGCGAACATTTTATTTGAAATCAGTCAACCATATTTTCCTCTTTCTCTTACTCGCAAAGAAAAGCAATTTTCATACACCCTAGGATTTTCAAGTACCTCTGAATCAGAAAAAAAAAAAAAAAGGCCCTTGGAAATATAATACAGAGATTTTAATGAGATGTTCCTGAAACTTGAAATGGTGATGTTTTCAGGTGAATACAAATACACTGAAGGGGTATTTTTGCTGCTGCCAATATGTGGCAAAAAAAAAAAAAATGATGCTAACGTGTTATATACCTCATCCTCAAGTATACCCATTTCACCAAATTTAAATCCAAGGACAAAAGTCACCCACATAGGGAACAAGGCGGGACAACTGCAGGCTGTGGGTTGTGAGTAGTTGTGGCCATTGTCGGTGGTAGCTGGACAAAGAATTTACTGAGCTATCAGGTCTCTGATACTTCTGACACCAAGAAAACTTCTTCCAAAGAGTCTTCTGAGAGTCCTCTATTCCTCTAAGAGTAATCTGAAGTTTTATGGATTTATAGTTCGGGATGTGAGCATTTAGATCCCACAAGCTATTGCTTATTGATGAAAAGGGGCACACTGAAAAAAAAATCACATAGATGAAACATCTGCTTTGAGAAAAACATGCTGTTATATTGCTTATTTGTCATCTAATTGCACTGCAGCAACACAACAAATGCTGACACATCACAAAATGAGAGTAACACGCAAGACATGCACACAAGGGGAGTTAGGAAGGACAATATACTTCATGACAGATTAGGTACCTGATGGCAAATCTAATGGTCTGTAGCTGGTCCAGCTGTTTTGGATGGTTTATACAGTTGATATAAAACTATTTATTTATCTTTGTATCAATGGATAATTCATGGCAGGTCTCTTGAATAATTTATTTTAGGAGCTTTTTAATATTCTTTTGCATTTTATTTCTCTCCTAAAGTAATATTTAAAAATACTAAGCTATTCTGAATAAGATGAGGGAAAATTCTGAAAATTCCTTATCTCTCACAGCTTCAAAGTAACATTTTGTTGCAGGAATAAAGGTATGTAAATGCCAAATACTTTTTTCCCCTTAGAGTATTCACTTCTAAGATGACTTCCATGTCATTTTTACTCAGCACATGAGAGTGGAAACATTTTGGACCCATTTCAGCTCTGCTGAGGCCAATCCAGATGTTGAGAGCAATATTTTTATTTTTTGCTTTCTATTCACTCATCACCAGGCATCAGCCAAAATCTGCCTCACGCCTTGTGCAGACTTTCCCATCAGTACAGAGGAATATTTAAAATGTTGAAACATTTAGGAATAAAAGATAGAGAGTTTATTTGAGAATAAGTCAGGAAACTATTTGTTAAATATTGCTAACAAGGCACCAAGTATAATTACATACAGTTGTCTCCCATTCCTCTTTACACAGGTGACATTTTCTCATTTCTCTTTTCATTTTTGATGCTTTTGCTATAGTCATGAAAAATGAAAAGAGGCCAAGCTCATATTCTTTCCAAATAAATAAATAAATAAATAAAACCTACATTTAGAGTGAGCATATAATTTCTAAAGTTTACTTCTAAAGTGCACAAAATATCTGTTAAGGAGTTTCCAACTAAAATAGACTTGAAAATACTCCTCCTAGATTGCATTCTAAATATGAGGGTAAAACCAAGGGGAGAGGAGGAGCAGAAAAGTATTTTACCAACCAAAATCCATTTAGATATAAGGAGCTACAAGACATGCTGCCAGCTGAGATCTAAAGATGTGAAATAAGCCACCCAGTGACAGACAGAAGCCTGCAAGACAAAGGAGAAGGATTTTTTTCTGAGAAAAAATATTTTAAGAAACTAAGAAAAACACACACTATAATGGAGAATGTTTTTTAAAGCCTCTTTCAAATCTTCTTGGCAAGTAAAGTTTTGTTTGGTTTGGTTAAAAGCAGTGGAGCTTATGCCTTTGGCATTCAAATTTACATGCAAATAAAAATGTGCTTGTAAACTTGAATAACCACACTCTACAGTCTCAAGCACTGCACCCCCAAATTTAAAAGCTGCTACTGCCAACATGCATATATTGTCTTGATCTCTCCATCTGTAGTCAATTATTTTCCTTACTATGACCAAAAATCCCAGTCAGTTACAGCATACTCCCAATTATTAGACTGCAGTTCTGCTTTCTAAAAATTCCATTTTTTTATCTTCTTCCCAATTCCATACCAAATGTATTCAGTCTAATTATTGCTTTTCAATCAACTTGCCAAGATTTGCAAACCCACACTGGTTTCTGAGAGTGAAGTTTAACTTTCTTCATTCACTGAACTTACTCAGCAAAGATAGCTGCAAACCAATGTAACTCTTCATTTACACCTGTGCAGCCCCATTGGCTTCAAATTATACTTTCTGCAACCCATGTATTCATGAGTATTTCAATGAGTTATTATTGAAGTAGTTGATCAGAACATCTTGAATAGTCTTGACAATGCGCAAGAAGAAATAGACTCTTTTTCCTCCCTTCCTCTCCCTCCACAGTACCCCAAAGGAAATGGGTTGTTAAATAAAAATCTTCTGTTTTCTGGGTCACTTTTCAAATCACACACATATTTAAAGTACTACCCATTGTCACTTATGACTGTCCTTACCGAAAGTAAGGAAAAAAAAAAAAAAAAGCTATTTTCCCTACTATTGCATCTACCTAATCTGGAAAGCCCTAATCAATGCTGGAAAAAAAACAAAAGTTAACACTTATTTTTATTTAGCCAAATTAGAAAGAGAACAGGAATTGACTCATCCATACCCAGCAGCCATTCCTTCAGATTCAGTCTGCATTCTTGAGAGTAATAAAGGTTTCTACACTGTCAGAGCTTGATGCCCAGTGTCTTTCAAAACTTATGTAATGATTGTTAAAAACAAATGTATAGAGAAAGACATACAGGGAAATGTATACAGAGATAAGAAGAAGAAATTCTGATGACCATCAATTAACATTCTGCATATCACTGAGAAATTTCTTCAGGTATAGGCTTCACCATGAGTGCTTTTTTATTTGAGTTCCAGTTGAAGATACTGGACATCTGAATACCTTTATTTTGTGTGTAGATCTGTAGATGGCAGAAAGCCTTCTAGTACTCAGGACTGATCTCATCAGTTTTCAGGCATCACAGGAAAAAACAACAACAAAAAAGACACAGAATGGGCCCAAAATATCTCCCTGAAGAGATACCAGAGCTTGTCACCAAAGTGGTGGCATACTTCTGACAAGAACCAGTTGGTAGTGACATAAGCTATACTTTCCTAGGCCTGCCTTGGGACGTTTACACATCCCTAGATGCTGGGCATATAGAGGAAGTCAACAAATTGACGATGGCATAAAAAAAATGTAATCAGGGCCAATACATTGGAGGCTTCTGGCATTTTTACAACATTTACTGCTCTTCCTATAGTATGTCTGATTGCAAGTGACAGCAAGTGGCATTATCATAAATGTCAGCTGCATTATTTTGCCACTTTCACCCCTTAATCTTAAGGAAAGCAGAGCTGTGAAGATGTTGGAAAAGAGCTAGAGTATTTCATTTATCCTATTGTTATGGTCATTTGATCACTTGTAGCATTCCACTGTCATGAAAGGGAAAAAGAAACATTAAACCTTCTGAGCTGCTCTCATAAGATTTATCAGAATTGCTCTATTTGTCAGAACTGCTGGATTAATAGGTGTAAGTAGCAGAATAAGGGAAACAGAGCTGGTTACTAGATTTCTTTAATACATTTGCTCCAAAGTGGACTTGTGTGTGTGCACACGTGTGTATGTTTGTGTATGTGTATGTGTGTGCAAACATGAGTGCGTGCGTGTGCATCCATCCTGATGTGGTATGCTGAAAGGCTTACAAGAAATTACACAATGTTGTAATGGGATATCAAGGCTTTATCTTCATATGTTAATTATGAGTCATTCTAATCACAGCTGATAAAACCTCTCTGCCATGCCATGTTAGACTGAATGATATATATATAGCAAGTTTTACAGAAAAGATATTTCAAAAAAATTGGACATTTTTGAATTCTAATCATATTTCTTTCATCTATCTTTTTTCATCTGAGAATATATATAAAAAAATTTAAAAAAAAGATAGTAATGATGTCTCTTTTAAAGAACTTGTAGTTCAGTATCACAACTGTGTATTCACAGTATGACAAATTGTACCCGGAAACATCAAAAATGACCAAGTTGCCTGACAGCACTGTTGAAACCCTGTAGCCAAGCCAGCAATAGTGAGGATGGAGCATGCAAACTAGTGACATTTCTACCTTTGTACTCAGTGCCATTGTTCATTGCCTTTCCCAGCTGTTTTGTGGAACCAGCATTAATGCTGGTCACCCCCTCTGGATCTACTAGAGAAGAGGATTCACATGAGAGAGACATTGATGATCTTTCATTTATTTTTATCATAATGGTCTTTTCTTATTCTCATGTGTTCACATTCTATGTAAAAGAGGAGCTACCGTAATAAAAGCATACTACCAATGCTACACAGACTTTAGAGAGAATAGTATTAGACAGCTTCTGTAGGGAATTAATTTAAGTCAAGCAAAACTAGAGTTCTTAAAGCTACTAAAGATGTGTTCTTGATTGAATCTGCTTGGATATCACAAGCACTGGTTGTAAGTTAATGTTTTTGACATTTACCAAACATCCCGTTAAAGCTTCTTAAGATGAGGCAGTTCATATTACAATCAACTTTGTTTTTAAAAAAATAAAATAGTTGTTTGAACACGAACCTTTGCCCTGAGGCACATCTGTTGAGGAAGAGACAAAAACAGGTTACATCACATTGTTAGCTTATAATGGGGCCCTCAAAATATACACCAAAAACAAAACTGTAAGAAATCACATACTTTCTTTTTATTATTCCAGGAATACTGAGTTGGCACATTTTTTCTCAAACATATACTGCCAAAATTAATATAATTACGAACAAGAGTCTTGTTTTATACAAAATACAGTTTACATTTTAAGAATACTAATACTTGGCACATGTAGAAGAGCTTTCTCCATGGAAAAATTGGAGATTGTCACAAAAAAGCTCACTAAATAACCATCCTTACCACGAAGATGAAAATGGTCCAAAAAGAATAGAGATTGTTCTGCTGCTCTCATCCAAACAAAGACATAATTAGGAAAGCAGACTCAATTCGCAGGGTTACTTAGCAATGAGTCCACTCTTAGGTATATTGCTGAATGTTTCAGTTTGGCCACAGCAGCCTGCTGAACCAAGTTCCTCATCACCTTGTCCCCACTCTTACAAGGGGTTTTGGCCCTTCTAGCTTGATACAGGCAGGGCACTGCAGAGTGCACTGCAAAGGCCATTGAGCGCCTTTGGTCAATATGCTCATACCTGCTGCTAACATCTGCTACAGAGCCACTCCTGATCAAGGGCTGATGAGAACATATTTTGATGAAAGTGAGAGAGTACATCCTCGCTAGCCACTTCAGAAGCCTAAGGGGCCTGTTCTACAGCCCATGCTTCTGCAGAGCCCTCCTTGCCTCTCCAGCAGAGAGTGTGTGTACAATCAGCCTCATCCACCACATGACCTCAGGAAGGGTGATCTAAGGAAGTCAGTGAGCAAGATGAAAGGGAAAGCATGGTCACTCATCTTGAAAGAACTCATTTCCCTTTGCATATGTATCTTCCTCAGTTCATCCATCTTCCTGCCACCTCCCATTTTGAAGAAAAACACCTTTCTTTTCTTGCTCTCCCTTCCTATCATGGTCAGATTGCCCAACTGTTTCCTTCTCCCTTTCAAGCAAAACATAGTGCTATGCCTAGAGAAGATTTCTTCAAGGAAAAAAAAATACACTTTATTCTGCATTTGACCTGTGAAGTAAGAAACTTTCCTCTTGTATAGACTATACTCTTGTATAGATTTTAACTTTGGAGGAAATTTACAGGAAATAGTAAAATAACTGCAGGTGAAATTTCTGATAACAAAGCCTTACTCTGACCTGACTGGTTAATCTAAATTGCCATATATCATTCTGGCAATATTGTCATTGTCTTGAAAAAAGATACCACCCATTATTTTATATTAGCCACTTGGTAAGTTTTGATCCAGAAAATGAACTGGGAAATTGTATCTTCAGCTGCCACTCTCCACTTGCCCAAGTTTTTGAAAATTCAAAATGTTAAATACCTTTTCTTATTCTCATGAAATTGATCACCATTTTCATCGGTTCAAATATCATTGTTTCAATAAAGTATTGGCACTTCAATGTTCCACAAGAGCCTTCTGTATTAAATGAAGCAGAAGGTATTATACAAATGACATTTTGTCCCATTCAACCAAAATATTAAAAAAAATAATTGCAGGAGGCAAAATACATCTCAAACATCTGTGCTTGAAGTTAACTGACTTTCTGTGTGTCCATTTACCATCTTATTTTCCAGTGAGTTGAGTGAAACAGCTAGTTCCTCAGTATACACTTGCTTTTCCTATGACTATGATGGAAAACTTCTCTTTCAAGATAAACTGTAGTTAGTTAATGATCATAGAGCCTATGATTTCATAGAGCCTATGATTTCATATGATCTCAAAAACTCACATGCAAAAATCTTCAGATCTGATGGAATCAGTTAAGCAGATAAAATGAAAAAGCTCAAAGAGAAGAGTCAAGGAAAGACATGTTTGGCTTCTAGCCATAATGTTGGCCCCATGTTCTCCTAGAGATTCAGTGAATAGGTTAGGTGCAGCATACAGATCTCCTGGTGACCTGTCTGGTGTTACTCTTGAGCTCCACCGAGCTGTGAAATATCTCCTGAGGCAGAAGGTGTGTTTTGAGCTTACTGTGTTTCAATACACACCAATAATGCTAAGTCTCTCTCTAAGTGAGAATGCTGATGAGCACTTCAAAGGGCATGAAGACCCAATGAAGCCATGTTTGGTGTTTTAAAGAATCTTCAGGCCAAGGTTTTTCCAAGATATTTAGTTGCGTGGAAATGCCTAAAATTCCAAAACCTGCCAGAATATCTCCTCTCTGCAGTTTCAGGCTACCAAAAACTCACTGAAATCCTGGCCCCCAATCACAGAATTCAAACAGTAAGACATCAAGTAGCTTTTCCAGATAGCTTAGCTACTTCTTCTGGAATAGGAATGTTCTGAAAATGTCATTCTGCAAGTTTGCCAGAAGCTTGCACTCTCCTATTCTCAGGACATTTGGTCCAAGACTTCACTCAAAACAGCTGCTCCTCTGATTCCATTTATTTTTTGTTGCATCATATTACATATATTAAAACAGAAGTCAGAACTCTGAAAACTTGAGGGAAAAGAGGGTTTGCTAAATAAGACAATATTAAAATAAGAATTTCCCTTCCCATAAAAATGGTGCAAATTCACCAGGAAAACTTGAAATAAAAGTTCTGAATGGTATTCAACATTGTCTGAATTCTCATCTTCCTTGATGTGCATGGAAACTTGTTGCTATCTGATGCCTATTTAATGACCCATGAGAAATGAATATACTGTCTTACTTCATTTCTTACAGCATATATTAAGGTGTTACACAGCACGGCTATGACAATAGCCCTGACTTAGTACCCTGGCTGGCAATATATCTACACTGCCAGCTGACTGAATTGCTGCCTAGAAATATTCAAACTAGCCTTAAACAAGAAGCAGATTAAATCAGGCAATGTATAACTACATTCTGCCATGGATAGGTGCCTTACAGCACTAAGTACTTAGCTTCCTTCGGTGTTTCTAGCCTAAGATGCAACACTGCAGTGGGAAAACTGGCGTCATGAAGCCACAAAGGATGAACCGCATGTATATCCTTAGAGGTAATGGTTCCAAATCAGAACTAAGGCAAGGGTGGAAAATGAGTATAAATGTTGCTTGAGCTTTCATTGTTCTGCCCCAGGGCATTTCGACCTCCCACAAAGATCCTGTGCAAAAGCTTCATGTATACAACTCATGAAATGAGAAGGTGTCATTGTGCAGCACGGTCCATCAGGCATTTTTCTCCTACAATAAAACCGTTGTGAACTTGGTGATGTCTCAGTCTGATTCTTCAAAACTATTCCTTGCAGGTGCTTGCATGACTTAATCTATGCTGTTCCTCTGCTAGACAAACACACCATGTAAATGAGACTATTATTATACTTGTGATCTCTCTTTAAGCAAGGCATTATAGTTTCAGACACTCCTCGGGCTTCCTGTATTTAGGAGCAGCTTAGTACTGCCTGAAGTCTCAGCAAGTTATACAATTTTCAGCACCCTGAGCTTGTGTGGTGGTGGACAATCAGCTTGTAAGCCTAGGAAGCAACGAGGGATCTTGTTTGCTTAGTCTGAATCTCTAGGGTACACTCACTGCTGTTCTAATGCAAATGTTTATGAGGGATGCAATAAAATATTAAACTAAATTAATAATTGATATTTATAGTAATTCAGATCCTTGCTTGTTTGAATAAAATCCATTATTTACAATATTCTACTTAACTAGGAGTGATTTCTCTTTGTTCATGCTACTTGCTAATTACTTGTTCCATCTGACACATTTTCCAGAGCCATACTGAGATGGTTATTGCATGTCAGTCTTTAAGGGCTTAGTGTCCGTATTCCAGATACTTCACAGTACCAGAAGAAGAGCTTCTCAAATATATTTCTTGTACAGTAGATCATCTTTTACTCTCATGGATTTTTGACATACACAATCATTATCAAGAGGTAGGTATATTAATTAAAACTGAATGATGGAAAAAGATCCACAACATTCTTTATCTAACACACAGCTTGAATTCAATTCACTGTTTGTATACTAAAAATGTGCTATGCATGAATATTCAAATTATCATTTCATACATAAGTCCACAAATCTTAAAAACTTCATACTCAAAGTGCATTATACAGAAAAAACTCATTCAACTGTTAAAAGACTTCAGTTATCCAACTAGAGAGTAAAAACTGAACCCCACGATTAATCACAAAGCTTCGAAAAGCAAGCACTTAAAATTGGCAGTCTACAAGCAGCTTGTAACTTGAAAATTATACAACCAAAATATCTGGAACATATTTACAAATTCCAAATACAGGTAATGCAAACAATTCACTTCCGTTCCAATTAATTGTGTAATTAGTTCAATTAGTACAGTCCGATCTCACACATCAGTTCCAGTTACATATCAACAACCTCCTAGCATATCACTAAGCTCAGTATACATTCATGTTTCGTACATACTTACGTAATTACTGAACGTGCAGTGAAGAAGGAATTCCATTTCCCTGCTAAGTACAGGCGTGCCCCACGGATCAACTTTCACAACCTATCTCTTAACACTGTGGTGTGAGAAATACCAGAAAAGGAAGAGGAGATATGTTGAGCATGAGCAGCTGCCAGAAATTCCACCATCAAATTATACTGTGAATCTCCCTTGCAAAACTAAAGGAGACTGTTATAATACTGTTGGAATAAACATGACATAAATTCAGACAAAATACTTTTTTGCAAATTAAGTGCCAAAAGTCTCCTCCTGGAGATGTCATAAATACAACTGTGGATCAGTTGAAAAGTGGGCTGCATGCATTTAGTACTACACTTGGGATTTGGCCTAGGCCAATCTGCGTGTATATGGATTTTTTCCCTTTGCAGTATCATTTGATGTATGAGATTGTAACATACAATTATTATATGTTTTAAATTAATTTAATATGGTTAAACTTAATTCCTGTCTAATGTTCTGAGACGGAAAAGAGTTATTTCTAAGAGCAACACCTTCCATACCTGCAGAGGATCTAACACACAGCATTCCAATACATTCTAGATTAAAATAATGCTTATTCAGGCTGAAAGTGACCACTTTATTAGCTCTAAAAAACAATATTTTTAAAAAATGTACCTATATAATATTTGCATTGTTTAAGAGAGGTATTACTCAATGCACAGTGAAGGTACTGCTATTGAACGAAGTCCTAAAGACTAATCCAGTTCTATTTGAAGGTTATTATCTTTAATGCATACACGAAAAAACTTAAAGTCACAGCAAAATAATATTAGAACTAAGAAACAAGTTGTTTCCAAACCTGCACTCCAACCCTACACTATTTTCCACATACATTAAAGAGCTTTGAGATAAAACTGACAGGATTTTAGACATTAATGATGCAAAAGTATGAAGTACTAGTTAAAGCCACTTATCAGGATGCTTTTATAATGCATTGAGGGAAATAGGAAATTTTAAAGCATGAATCATATCCAAAGGTAAGCCTGTGCACAGGCCAGATAAATTGCTCTCTGAGATTATCTGTCCCTCTCCACAAATTTCAAGAAAATCTAGGTGTCCACCTTGTAAAAAATCTAGGTGAGATGAACACTACCCATAAGACTGCATGTTTAATTAAAAAGAAAACAAAGGTCTTCAAGAAAAAGAAAACCCACATATTAAGTGTCTCTGTGTAACAGTTTAACCAAAATATTAAATGAAATTGAACAACCAAGGATATTTTAAAAAATGCAGATAAACAGATTCTAAGTAGTACAGTGCCATCAATACTTCAGTACAAGCCCAAATAATGTTGTCTCTTCAGAGAAAACCAACCCAAACAGCATCACACATCACATTTATAACTGCATTTTCACTGCAGCAAAGAGAAGACTGTTTCAGCTGAATGAGACTATACCAAAGCCTTTAATAGAAAGTCCAGACAATCTGAACTTTTGTAAATTTTTTCATGTGCTCCTGAATTTTTCCTTTTGGGATATTGCAGATCAAAAGCACCAGATGACCAAAGATTTTTCTCATGGTATTTGTAGCCTGGATGCAACCAGAAAGTCACAAAAGCTTAACAAAGCTTGACACCAAGTAGACTTCAGGGTTATTTTTTCTAGAGAAAAAGAATTGTAAGAAATTCTGACAATAACCTAATTTGCATGCGAAATTTGGAATAATTACTATACTGCTCCAGACAGGAGGGTCCTTACAACTGTATAAGGGAGGAAAGGGAGGAAAGGGATTTTTTTCTGAATAGTGTGTCCCTGCTTCTAGGCAGAAGCATGGAGAATATGAAGCTGGAAACACCAATGATCACCACTTTCCAGAAACATGAAAATCCTTCCAACTTCCAAGCACAAAAGACCCCATCTACACTATGCAATGTATCTTTCCAGTCAAGCTTTCTGAAGTTTCCCCATGTGTCGTCACACACATTAGATTAAGGTCTTATTCATTTTGTTTGCTTCTTTAAATTCTTGGCTTCTTAACTGCCCAGGTATTGTATTTTTACTGCTGCATTTTGTAGCCCATCATCCTTCAGGGAGGCTTGACATGGATTGCCCCAGAGTGCAGTTAAAAGGGGCTACAGGAACAGGGGTTGTACAGCCGTGCTATCTTCACAAACCAGCTTTCCTGGAATTGTAAACAAGAGCTTGCTGAGGATTTATTAAGGGGATGTGCAGGGTAAACAAAAGCCTACAAGGATGTGTCAGGTTACACTACCTGTGAGCAGTAGCTCGCAGGGCATTTTGAAGGAAACCACTGAATCTGTGAAATATTGCAAGCCTTGCAGAAATCATGCAATGATGAGGGATTAGGGGGATACTGTATAAAAACTCAGTAAATCATTCTGCACCCCTGCATGGATATAGTGCGGTTAGTGATATCTGAATTTTTCTGTATACCACTTTAAAATGACTGGTTGTAAACATGACTAAAACTAAAAGGATTAACATTCCTTAGATATTTCACCTAAATCAACTACTCCAAAGGAGGCATTTAGCCCAAGCATTTGTCATGTCTTCAACTTTCCTCAGTGGCACAGCACTCTGAGGGGAAAAAAATGAAAGGCACTTTTTAAAATTTGTAGGTGATTTTAATGCTCATGAAAGTGAAGGATTTACAATCCTAACTAGAGCTGAGCACAGTGCATTACACAAATTTACATTTACAGAAAATGGCATAATGTTATTCTGCTCTAGTGAAAGACCTTGTCTCCCTTGTCCTTTCTCAATATTCTTTGTTAAAGAATCTTGAAAACCTAGAAAATAGGATTCAAGAGATATTCATGTTTTATTCACACTTAGAGAATGCAAAATGAAGAAGGGACTACACTTCTATCATACTTTCTAAATCAAGGTGTGCCCCACAGATCAGCCTTCACAGATTTGCATATTCCTTCATTTGCTTTACCAAAGAAGAAATTCCAAAAATGAAGTCCATGTTGGGGAACATGTGGAGGTCTTGCCCTGAAAATACCAAAAAAATTACATCACCAAAAAAAAATCAGACCTCCTAAGCACTTAGGCTGGCCTGAATAAAATAATTTCAGACCATATCTTGGGAAATGTCCTCAACTGTGACCCATGGCAAGATATTGACATAACATATGTCTGTTCTATGGGTTCCAGGAGCATTTCTCAGTTTTGGTGACAGTCATTGCCCCCAACACACACTCTCACATGTCCGGGTCCACATGTAGAAATACTACCCTGAAAGAAAAGGCATGCCAAAGTGAATGTCATTGAATTCCCCCGGGAAAAGAAGAGAAAGAATACTGGTGGATTTGGAAATAAGGGCTAGAGAATCCGATCTTATTTATTTATGGACCAAAAAATGAAAAGACCAGCACAAAAAATTCCATGTATTCATGCCATGTTTCCTGGAACTCAAGACACCCTTAAACCTAAGAACACAGTTAAAACTTTGGTCCACTGCTGCTGCTGCTGGCAGGGAGCCCACTCAGAAACTCCTGTTAATTTTAGAAAGGATCTATATGCAATAAAGGAATAATTGGCCCTAGCCGAAAAGTGCAAGAAAGGATTTTTTGATCATTTTTCCTCATTTCTTTTACCTCTGGATAACAAGCACTATATCTATGCAACTGACTACACAAAACTGCCAGTGTTGTGATCCGAACATAATAGTGGCAAAGAGTTAATCAGAAACCGCCCTAAAATAAACCCCGCACAGTATTCTTTTCCCCTTAAAAGCCTACCTTGGCACTAGCTTTCCTTTTTGAAATGCCCATCTTCATATTTTACTAGGAAATTTTCTCCTGTATGGTATGAATATGCCTGACATAAATAAAACATAAAAAGCAGTAACACTCTTTTCTTAGTTCTCAGGGAATTGTTGTGACTTTCCCTTCCTCCACACTCCCTCCCCCTTCTCAGTTTTAGTGATGTCCTTCTCAGAAAACTAGAGTACAAAAAAAAATGCCTGTTGCCATACATTTTGCTGTGGGGTGAATGACTCAAGGGACCAGATGAGTTGTGCCCCACTGGAAGTACAGATGGGTTGGATCCTGGGGCACAGAGAAGACTAATGGAGAGGGAAGGGAAATGGGGAGAGGAAGGGGTAGGTGCCTCTATGTGGAGGCACACAGTAAGTTTTTATACTTAGATCCATTCTATCAATATTTACTGGGAGTAAAGGTTTGAGGAAGAAGGACTATTTGACCAAAACTCGATTTTGAAAAGGACCCCAGCTATATTCCAGGACATCCTAATGCAGAGATGCCTGCAGTCCCAACCTAGGCCCCAGACCTCCTCCATAGTACTCTACTAGGAGAGGTTGGACATCCTTTTCCATCATTAGTCAAGTGAATTGCTGGTCTCCAGGCACAGATGTGACACAGTTCCCAAAGTGTCCATGGAGATAAATTTGACATTTGTCTGAATTTTACTAGATTCTCTGCTAAGCTCATACTGTAGGACTGTTATATATCACTGAATCACCTCTTGAGGATCTTTGGGAGAATAAGTACCCTTTTGATAAACAGCAGAAAGAGCAGTGGCTGTGACCTGGAAGTGGCCACTCCACACAATCATGTAGGACAAACCACACAGGTAGGAAAGCCAAGTCCACATCTATATATCAGTTGTAAAATGATACTTGAAATAAAAAAATCATTTATTTGAATTTACATCCTTTGAACAAAAGGCAACCTCATCTATTTTCCCTTCTCAGATAGGGCATTGATAGTTTCTATTTTTTTTTTTTATTCAGTTCACTTGAGACTTTAAAATAACAGTTAAACTTTATGCTGTTAAATTCCCAGAAATCATTTTTATGTAGCCAAAGAAAGACATGGACACCAGAGATTTTAAGAAAACACAGTGGTGTTTATTTGATTTTCTTGTTACATAAATGGATTTTATGTACTGGAAAAGTAGCTAATCTTGATAGATGTGCATGTGGTAATATAGCTGATGGTTACTGAAGCCAGACAATGTGAGCTTTCTCTTTCCAAACCTCTTATTGAGGAACTGTGCTGATACTTAAGTAAATAAAATGACAAAAAGAAAAGGAATAGAAACACAGAACTGATTAAGATCAAATTAAAAATAAATCAACAGCAAGTTCTATTGAAATGCAACTCCAGAAGCCACAGCAGTGTCACAGCATAACACAGATGAAGAAAAATGCATTGATCTCTATACACAAACATAATAATAACAATCATTTCCTCATCTAGACACAAACATAACTATTATTTCTTCATATACATCATTCGGGCATTTTAGAGGACATTTATTTGTAATGGCTAAATTGATTCTGCTCATGAGATCATGACATGGTGGTCTCCAAAAAACTGGTGAATTTTTTCAAAAAGGTTGATGCCTTACACTGGATATACAACAAAGTAATGTGAAATCTCTTTTTCTCTCTATTTTATCACCCTAAACTTCAAATATAATAGCTGTCTATATGTATTATTTGGATATCTAGTCAGAGTATATCACCTCTTTCCCCACTTTTTTATATCTGTGTTTTTTTCCCAAACAACTATGAAAAAAAGCCATCTAATTTATTTCCATTCTTAAAGTATGCAGGGTAAATACCTCCAAAGTAAGCAAAAAAAAGCATGGAGTCAAATTCCCAGCATGTATTCATCTACACAGAGGAAAAATGGATTAAAATTTTATCTTTAACAGACAATATCCTCTATGTTCAAGGTAGAAAGAGAGGTTCATTCAACAACTATCTCAGTTTTTTGCACATTTTATCACATTATCAGGCAGACCACCCGCCACGGGGCCTAGCAATCCAGTCATGCCCTAGATCCTCTCTATTATCATTCTGGCCAAAAAGTGTAGGAATTTGCATAGAAGTGAATTAAGAGCAAAGCCTGCAAGTGAGAAGCACTAGAAGTAGATACCACAAAGAAAATCTGAGCAGATGTGGCTGGCCTACACTAGCAGTGTATCTGTAAATGAAAGGTATATCAATGTTGTGTCTGCTCATGAGGCCTTTTGTTCAAGAGGTATTGACAAAAATCTGTATCTTACCAATTTAAAGTCTCTTTAATCTTCAATTGCTGTTTAAAAAAATGTACTTGTGAATAAATACAGCATTATGCAGAAATTTTGTAGGGAAAAACCAAAATACTGTATTTCTTTATATACAACATGAAACTTTGATCATGAGAACTTTTAGATATGCACTTTATTTGAAGCATCTATATCGATCCACAAAAGTCGGCAGGACTAATTCTCTTAAATCTTTCTCTTGCATATCAGAGCACACTGGAGCTTTAAGGTAACTTGTTTGGGTAGTGTCAGCTGCCACATAGATTTCAGTGCTGGCTCATTTCCAGTTCTGATGCTGTGACTGTAACATAGCTTAAGTCCCTCGGATAATCTCCTATTCCTTTTGGAAAATGCAATGGGAACTTGAACTTCCACCTCATTGTTACCAGAGATGTTCATTTAATTATAGAAATTAGAGACTGAAATAGCCTATTAGGTCATCTTATTCCACAGAAAGATATCACAACAGTCCTGGCCTCTAAAAGAGCACTGCAAATGTCAGCAAGAAGCGTAAGCACAAGCATTTTCCTTGAATACCTGACTGTTTGTCTCCCTCTTAATACCTTTATTTTAAGAAATACAAATGAGTTTGTAAATTCCATACAAACAACACATTTAATAGTATGGGAGGCTAATAATGTACACGGGCACAACAATAAAAGACAAGTTTGTTGCTCCTTCTTTGTTAATTATGAAAGACATTAAAAGCAAGGTTGGGAACAGAAGAGGAGAAGCTTACACTAAGATCAAAAAAGGGAAATTAGTTAAAGAGACAATAGGAATGGTGGTAGAAATGTCAAAAATACATAGTTTGATGTGGATTGGCAACATGAAGAGAATACAATTGTGTATTATTGAGTTATTGATCAAGCAAAAGGGTCTGTGTTCAGATTCATGTAGTTGCAGGATTGATTTCATAGGTTATTTCAGGTTTGGATACAGATACAGTAGCTACCCAAGTGAAAAATGAATTACGGGCAAGCTGACAGGAATGTAGTGCTCCTGAACTCCAGTGGAGAGGTTTTCAGCCCATGGGCTGCAAGTCATCTGAGGCCTACTGAAATGGTTCATCAACCCTACCTCCTCATCAGGAGCTGGGCTGCAACAAGCTGTATGAGCCAGATAAATTGTGCTGGCAACAGCAGCAACATTCTCCCGGCCTTCACGTTTCCTGAGGGAGGAATGTAGTCCTTCTATCACATGGGGCTCACATTTAGCCTCATGCCTATGAAGTGGAAGCAGCGGGAAAGTACACCTCTGAGAAGGATGTAGCTCTGGAGCCAGATGCTTCCAGGAAAACAACCCATCCATCCCACATCCATCCTAAATGTTAGATGTAAGAAACATTTAAGAAAGAGAGGAGTGCCACAAACTGTCATGAAGTACTCTAATGTTTACCTTAAAACTCCCACTGCTCTTGTTGTTAGTGCTCCTTGTGAGCAGGATTCAGTAAGAAGTGCTGTCGGTGCATAGTAGCCACTTTGTGCAAGCTTAGGAAGCAAGGCACAGCCTGCAGCGCATAGCCCTGTCCTGATACAGGAACAAAGTATGTGGTTTGTCCAGTTCCAGGGCAGGGCACAACTTTCATACATCAGGCCTTCATATTTCAACCCACTAATAAATGTATGCCAATCAAGGATGATGTTTACTTTTAATTTGAAATAATACAGAAGAAATTGCCATTGTCTTCAGCTGTGGTACAGCTTGGTTAAACATAATAGTATGATTAAAAATATAGGTAGTAAAATCATAAGTATAAAATCTCCGAAAGCAAAACAAAAAGTTAAAAGTTTCCACCTTCCTAAGTATGAGGATGCTTTGATCAGGTCCTGTTTGTGATTGTGATAATTACATAGGTGAATATGTCAGTGAAGACATTTGAAAAACAAAGAACATCAAAGCACCTAAGAAGTCCTGCTTGTTTTTTTCATTTTTGTTTTTGTTTTTATTTTTGTTTTAGAAGTGTCCTTGAAAATATTCCAGTTGGTAACAACCTATTTCTCAAATGGCTAACTAACTGTCTGAGATAATTATAACAGAAGTCAAAGCTACAGCGCAAATATTAATGGCACAGAATTCAAAGGAAATAGCCTTGTAGGAAACAAACAAACTCCCCTGCTGTTATGCTACACACAACTTGATTAACCACTTGTCCAAATCATGATACATGTGGGTAATTTTGATCATTATATTTTGTCAAAAAGGTAACTAAAAAATATTCAAAGCAATGAAGTAAGTTAGTCTGAAGCATGTTACTCTTTGATCAGAAAAGCTATTTTTTAAGTATTAGCTATCTAAATCTTTCAAATGTTTCATGATGTAGTCAGCATTCGAAGAAGTTAACGTAAGTAACATAAAGTTGCCATGAGGAGAATAGCATATCAAATAAGTGTATAAACACTTGAGAGTAAAAGAAAGAGATGAAGCTGATTGATAGCTGGGTTCCTTGAAATAGCTTTTGAGTTCAAGAGGACTTTTAAACCTAACCTTTCAGGAAGTTTTACAAGAGGATGAGAATTGCTGAGCATTGTTTTTTTTTCAGTAGGGAACATAGATATTGAAGAAATGAGACCAGTTATACAATTACTCCAATCTTATGCAACTCAGAAAAGGTCAAAATGTAATTATAATAAGAAGGATGTCTTATCTGGTTTGCCATTAAATATTACATTTGCGATTTAAATATTGCATATTTGTTACACATCAGTATGGGCTACTGAGATGACAAGCTGCTCCTTACTTTGGATGACTTGTTTGTAATCTGGACTCCTTGATCAGCCTTTTTATGACTGAGAAGACAGTGTTAACTTTGACGTTAGGTCTATGACATTTTGGGAAATGTAGTTTGACAAATGAGTGATGTTTTGCTGGAAGGAATTTTTTTATGGTTTTGGGTTTTTGTTTTTGTTTTTCTGTGGCTGGCCAAATTAAATCAAGCTTTTTTGCTGAAGGAAAGGGAATTATTTATTATTATTCTTTGCACTCAAAGTTGGTTAGCTCTGCAGGATACACAAATCTAATATGGAGAGCAGAAGAGAACAACTTTAATTAGTTTGGGTGGTTGATTATGAGCAATTTCCTCCGTTAGAGAATCCTCGGTGAACCACCCATGGGCGGTTCCTTCAAGTGTATGTTAGGTATCAGAGAAAACATCAGAAAAAGCCAACGGCTAGATATAGCATGACGATTTAGGGTGGAAATTCTGTTTGTGCTTCTAACTAGCAAAGTATATGGAGCAGCTCTTTGCTCTCAGATTTGCTTCTGAGCAAGATTTTTCTTCTTCAGAATAACAGTGGAGATAAGGAGACACCATAAAAAAAGTAACAAGGAGTGCCCTCAAATCAAATGTAGATTAGACAAAATGAAGAAAAGTAGTTTGTGTATGGAGCGTTTGTGTACAGAAAGGGGCTGTGTGGTTGGAACTGATCTAGGCATTAGCATTTTCTCTCTTGTCATGGTCCCAGGCTTACCTCTTTTCCTGCACACATAAAGACAACAAGGTGCCTTGAAGGTGCTAAACCATCAGTTGTCTGTGGCTGCTATCTGTTGGCTTGATTGGTAACCTCCCCTGCTCCCCATAGCCATAGCCAGACCTTGCTTTTCCCCTCTTCCTTATTAACTCTTACTCCCAGCACTTCTGCTAATTTGAAAAACAGAGGAAATGCCCGAGGCTAAGCCATAACCAGTTCATAACTGGTTTATAACCATAAGGTAGTTTGATAGAAAAAGGATGAATGACCATCAGCTGCCTGTACATGTTACTAGGCAAAGAGGTGTCTTCACCTGTTATCTAGATAGTGGCACACTATCCAGACATTCTGCTTGCACTGATTCCTCAGTCTGAATTAAGGTGAGTAAGGGGAAAAAAAGGGTAACTGGATCCATATAGAAAGATAGAATCTCTGCAGGAAAACTGTAGCAAGATTTGAGGAGAATATAGTAACGTTCTTATTTTTTAAAGTGAGGTAGAAAAAGAGACATTTGTGGAGAGATTGGATGCTGGTGTCATCATCAAATAGTGAATACTACATGCATTTGTTTCTGACATGATATCATAATTGCATATGGAGAAGGATGGTAAGACTACTGAGAAGTGTTTGAAAAGGTCACTGAGATCTTGTGAACACTGTCTTAAGACAGTACTTCTTTAAATGGACATATGTCTGATTACAGAATCAGAATTTAATCTTATGGTGTAACTGTGAGAATATAAATGACTTTCTGAAGGACATCAGTTTATTATGATTGAACTCATAAAAGTGAATGTTATTTAAACAAATGGCTTTAACATTAGTATGTTTTTCTACAACTACAGATTAGCTTTCAGCTCTGAGTCCTTCAGTGCTTCCTTAAGTATGGGTCGAATTGGAGACATAGTTGGATCAAATCTATCGTGTAAGAATAACATTAACCCAAACTACAGCAACAACAACAACAAAAAGCACTTGGGCTGTCATAAAGTATGCTGCCAGCCAATGGGAATGTTAGTTAATAATTAATCATCCATTTTCTAGCCTTACCTAACCAAAACCCGTTTCACTTGAAATCAGGAATATAAGGAAATTAGGTATCAGTCATAAAACAGAACAGTGAGAACAATAAAAATCATAAGCTCAAATATTGAACTGTTACTACTATTCAAGGAATACCAAATTTACAAGCAGCACAAGGCTGAAATTTGTTCCCATAAAACAACTTAGCTAAGAAAAATATCGTATAAACTATCTCTGCTCATGGACAATGTGTGAACAAGAGGCCTTATGAAGAAATCTAAATGTGTGATATTACTGTCAGACAAAAAATGTACAAATACTACTATAATTAGAGGAAAACATATTTGCTAAAAATGGGGTGTTAACCAAATTCTTTAATATTTTAATAAGTGATAAATTTTCCAGACCTATAGGTAAACAAGAAAAGTAATGTTTTTATTCCTAGAAGTAGAAATTATTGAAAATAGAAGCTAGAAGATTCTTTAACATGCCACATTGTCCATCCTCCTGTTCAAGATATTGAAATATATATTATCCTTGTATGATAAAATCATCTAATGGCATTGTCTTTCAAAGCAAAATTTTGATGCTATAATAATGGCCTTACACACTGCTAAGAATTATTTATCAGTGAAAATTATCTTACAGAATATGGTTTTAAGCTTATAAGGAAAACATCAGTTTTAACCTATTAGTTCACATACGACAAGCTTGTCAGTCCTGAGAGAGATTGTTAGCTATTCTCTTTGAATTTGAAGGTCTAAAAATGGAGCTGAAACTGTTAGAATAGTACCAATGCCAAAAGTTTAACGGAAATAGTCATACAGATTATTCTAGAGAAAGGAAGGGAGGCAAAAAGGGACATAGAATTTTCCCAGTCATTAAATGTATTCAGTGAATAGTTAAGAACCAGAAAGTTCTTTCATCATTCTTTAACATTAGATTGAATTTAAAATTATGAGACTGAAATGTGTTTGAGTGTGTTCATTTTGTTAGGTCTTGTAGGTATCTTTTCAGTAATCTTCAGATTAAAACTGAAATATTAATAACACAGTTTCTGTTGAAGGAATGCTTGACAACAGTAGAGAAGTGCTCCTTGGTCAGTTGTTCTTCAGAATACATTACCACACATCAGCTAGACATGAAACAATCCTAAGTGTTATGAGAAGCTAACCACAAGCTGAGGTAGGTCTGAAGTGCTTTTGGTTGAAGATGCTACGTGAGCAACTGTGGAGCTTTTAAATGCCTGTCTTCATCACATGTCCCACCTCCCATCTCCCAGCATTCCAGGCCTCGGGCCAACAGTCAACATTCCAAGAAAACCACTCAAATATCTAGCTGTGGCAACTTCATCTAACTAAAGTTCCCCTTCATTTGTTCACATGCAAAGTACGACACAATCCGTGATGAGATGCAAACTCTGGCCAGTTGATAAGATATGATGAAATGCATAACAAATGGCCCTACTTGTGCTGTCCACTGAGAAAGCTAAAAAGAATTTATATGATAAAATCTTAAATCTGTGAAAGTAATTGCTTCTGACATCTCCAGCTAGGCAATAGACTGCCCAAACAGTCCTGTTCAATCACAAATTCTGAGGCTAATGAAGTGAGAAGAACACAGTGTAGATACAAATTAAAGTCTACTTATGATGAACGTCTGGGTTGTTTTCTTAAACTCCTGTGTTTTGTGGAGAGGGGAAAAATAATCTGATGCTAATAGTCACCCTTTTGTATTTTTGTATTTTTAGAACTTGCTGCAATGTTGTGATTAGCAGCAAGGAATGGCTGTAGGGTAATTCTAATATGCTAATGAAAGCCCACACTCCAGTACAACTTCCTTTAAGATTCTTTTTATAGATTTTACATTGTGGAGGAAATGAACTATAAAAAATGTGCTATTTTGAAAATGATAAATCATTTACTATTTACTTACTTTTTTTTCCTTATCAATTTTCTCTCTAGCTTATTCAAATACTCACTTGACCTCCTTGGGTACATCTTCTATGATTTTTTTTTTAAGGAGAAATTTACCAGAATTATTTTCAAACTTAAGCAACCACATTGTCATCTAAATAATCTAATAAAATTCTTTACACCGTTGCTGCACATGTGCAATACTCCTTCATTTATCACATTACGTGTCAAGAATATGAACTGTATGTGAGCAATTTAGGCATCTTTTCCTTGAGATTCTAGTTTTAGTTATTTGGGCTTAAGAAATTTGGAAGAGTTCATTGCTTGGCATAATGAATCATCAAAAAACACATAAATCTTTGAGATATTCCATCAGGAGCAAATGCTTGAACTTTTAAAACTGGTGATTCTATTTGGTTTTATCCAAATCTTCCCAAGCACTTTCTTCCTGTTAGATATCTTTAAGAAAAAAAAAAAAAACATAAGTATGATAATGTTTTTAAACTGGATTAGACACCAAGGTGAACACATGAAGACAAGATACATTGGTATTTAATGGCACAGATACTCCTAGTTTGACTAGTGTCTTTTCTATACTCATGGACTTTGTTTTCTTGTTCCTTGATCATCACTCATTGATGTTGTTTGATTTTGTGTCATGCACCAAGGTTACACTATCAAAAAAAACACTTCTTTCAGTAAATGGAGAATAATGAAATACCATAGTCAGGGCAAAGTCCTCTTAAATTGAACGAAATTATTCAGAGTAGCTTTCTGAAACAGAAAATATTCACTGTAACCTCCCATGGAAGGAAATACTTGTCTGTTCTGAAGTCAAAAGATAAGATACAATGACCTTGCAGTTCTTAGTGCCCTTATTATAGTGCTATGCATTCTCTTTATATATATATTACTGTCGGCATTGCCATCTTTTATGCAAAGGCATTAATAGCCATTTTTCAGGCAAACTATCTACTGTACTTTTCTTTGAAAAATAAATAAAAGTTTGGAAGACAAAAATAGTCTGATAATAATCTGAGGTTGTCCATTTTCTAACTTAATTTAGCTGAATTCAGCAATTTAATTTACTTTATTGAAGTATACTGTATTAAAATCTTTTGAGACACTGAAAACATAAGTCAGAACCATTCTCATCAGACAAGAGGTAGACAGTGGTATATATGGATAAAAAGTTGAACATTCCTTCTCATGTCTTCCTCTTCTTTCCCAGAACATCTTGCACCTTCTCTGATATGCCCCACAGACCAGGAAATGCTGATCTGTTTGAGAAACAGCTTTTCATTTTCAAGATGCTTGAGTGCTCAAGAAACTAAGATCTGTTGGAAAACAATGATGCACAACTCACTTTTGAAACACCTTTGAGTTAGGTTCCGCAATGACTTATATGTTTTTTTCAAATTTAATTTTCTACGTTTTGTTACCTGCCTCACTAACTTAGCCTGTTCACTCATATATTCTACCTTCTTTCTTCCATCAGCTCATTTAGTCTGCTAGGCAGGAGGCTGTTTCTCATAGGGTACCTGTCATTTCTTATATATCTGTAGAATGCCTCAGCTCTGCCAGGGAGCGCAGATGGTACTGTCATATAAGTGTTATAACTCAGAGGAATGTAAAAATAAAAACTAGTAAGTCTGTGTTACATATAATGATGTTTTATTTTCTTTACAAGCTCATTATACTCTAACTAAATATGTCAAAAATTAAGTGAACAGTACTCAGATCTGCAAGGATGAAGGGATGTGACAAAAAGACTTCTAGTCAGTGCGAATTCACGTCATGGATAGGAAGCTCAAAAGTTAGGTGTGTCAGTAGAAACTTTCACTCTGTTGTGCATTATACAAAAGAACTAGGGTATGTATTACATATATTCAGAAACCCTTTCTGCTGTTATTAACTAATTGTCTCTCTTTTTTTTTTTTTTTCCCTAGGTCTTGCCTACACACTCCAGTTCACCATCTCTCTTTGTTCTGTCATTCCTGTCTACATCTTCTTGCCAAGTTCCACTAAAATCCCTTTCTTCTTCCCAGCTCAGCAGCCCATGTTTAGACTTCATTGTAACCTTTTCCTTCTCTCCAGTTTTGTGAGTACAGCAATGGACACTGACTGAGCTCCACCGCAGCTGCTACTTAAACTCCAACCTATGGAATAGAAAAATTCCTGCTCCTCTCTTCCTCCAGTTTCTTAGATTAGCTCATTACTGCTGAATTACTCATAACAAGTGTTTAAAATATGCCCATAACAATAACTTGGAGTTGATGCTTGAAAAGCTATTACTGCTGCATTCTGGAGACGTTTTCTAACATAGCATGGCCTACTGGATAGCCCCTTATATTGAAAGCAAGCACACTAGTCTTTCTATAGTATTTAGACTAGCTATCTTATCACTTCTCTGCTTTAATTTCACCATTTTTACAAAAAAAAAAAAGTTTGAATTCTCAGAATGAAGAACATATGACAGCTAAATTTATTTGAGGCGCTCACCAGCTTGTAGCTACATACCTAGTAGAACAACTAAAACAATGGTTGTCACTAGATTCTGCTTTTCTGCAGTTTCCATCTGCAATGTGTGTTTATTTTCTGTGTGTTTATTTTCTGGCCATATAAATGCACATTAAAATAAATATCAATATCTTAGGACAGTTAAATTCCCGTGGAAATTCTTTTTCCCTCTGCCCCATGACTATGCACAGCATGAAAACTGTTTCCAACCAAAGAATTTCAGTTGTCTAAAACAAGAAAAAAGCCTCAGTTTAGCCTCAGTAGAGAGGCCATTAGTAAGAAAAGACTTAATAAATATGTGATTTTTTTTTAGCATGTTCCAGCTCAGAACTATAGATACTCAGTTAAAGTTGCTTTAGGTCATCAAAAGCATGACCTAAAGCTTGTTTCACCGCCTTGTTCTGAGACATGGGTAAGTGAAGACACAGCATTCTAGCCATCTCAGGTTTTTTTGGAATTCATCATCTTCGTGTGAACTTTGATTAAATATCTGCTATTCCAATGAAACCTTGTTTGAGTTTTCAGAGGAGAATTTAGTTATTACTCCAACAGTAGAGGAAAAAAAAAGTAAAGATTATACCAGTCATAATTTGACACTTAAAGGAGATGTTCTCCAAAGGAGGAGCAGCACACTTTAAGTGCTCTCCTATAATTTCTAATATCCATGGTGGCTGTCACACACTAGCAGAAGCTCATAAAAATTTATCAGTGCTTGACAATGCACTTGGAAAGACCAAATCCTCTGGAAATATGCTTTACTGGGGAAACACAGGAAAGTTGGATTGCTTACAATGAAATGATTGAAATGATTGCCAAGAAAAATGCATGCAGTTTTCATTATAACTATTAATCTAATAAATTTACATTGTATTCTCTATTTAAATCAGAAGCATATCTACAATTTCCCACACTTACACTACTATTAACATTGGGTGAAAAAAGGAAAAAACAGATGAGGCACCAGGCTTAGTACTGCAAGCACAGTGTGTAACCTAGGAGCAGCAATGACCATTTTTTCCAGTGTGGAATAGAAATGGAAACAACCACAACCTTCCACACCTCTCCAGCCAATTTGTGTTCCATGCAATGGGCTGTGCTCAGTTTTGGTTCCAAACACTCCTGCACTCAGGCATTCAACCACTGGCTTTCTATCCCCATGACCCTCATGTTCCTATTCTTTGCCTATCTTTTTCCCAAAAAAGGTAAAAGAAAGATTGGCACTAGAAAATTGATTCTAGGTATCAAAGGTTGATTCCAGACCATCTCTGATGTGATTGCTTAACCACAAGAAAAGAGGAATTGAATGTATTACTGCCTCCAGAAACTGCAGGCATGGGCTGCTATACTGCAGATGTCTTTTTGTCTCCATGCAATATCTAATTCCATGCCTGTGGTTCATGTACCCAGTCACTGAAACTTTTCACTTTCCTGCAACAAACTTGAGCCCTGTAGCAACTATGCCATAAAAATATCATGTGCTACAAGAAGGCACATGGAGAGTTCAAGGCTCTTGCCAATATCTGACAAAAAATATTTCCCACATAAAACAAAAAAAAAGATGCTAGGAAGCAAATGATGCTTCATGCTACAGAAAAGGGTTTAAAAAATCCAATTCAGTTTCAATCTCAATTTGAGAAAAATTCTTCCTGACCACAAATCCAATGACTGGTTTAATCATGAGTTTTTGAGCAATATATATCAATCAGACACCTGCAAATATAATGCCACTAAGCGTTGCATACATCTCTGTCTAGCTAGATCAGCTGCCCAGAGGAAGGTAAAAGGAAGAACTCACATAACGGATCAAAAAACGGAAAAATTCCTCTTAGCCTCCCCAAAAGTAATCATTGCAAGCCCTGAAGCATGGGATTTGTATAATATATATACAGTATATACAATATATATTATACTAACCTTTTTAATTCAAGCCTCTATTTACTATCTTGTCACAGATATTAAGCAAATTAAATACTTAGCAAGTGAATTCACACACAGAACATTATCAATAAATTCCTGGAAATAACTTCAGAACACTGAAATTCTGTTCTATAAAATAGCACTGCATCTTACATGCTTTTAACCCTATTCTCCAGCACAAAAGATTGCTGTGTAAACCTCCCACCTTAACCAAGTTAGTCATTGAGGTCCTAATTGTAATAAGATTTAAAGTCACAAAAATGTTTTGGTCATAGAAGACAATTTTCTAAAAATATATTAGGGCCTGAATTTGTAAGATTTGAACTGCATTTGGATCAGCATAGAAAGCAAAGTAGAAAGACGATGTTTGCTGAGCATCATGGGTTACTTGGTGGGCAGGATGCTGGGACTGGAGATAGGCCACACCATGTGCACTTTCATTTCTAGAAAAGGAGAGGTAAGAGTCTCCAGTCTGGTGATCAAAGCAGTGATAGCTGTGATAGTGTAAAAGTGAAGTTCCTGGCTGGCTATTTTGGATTCATCAAGATAATCTAAGGAACCCAGATCAATTAATCTACATAGCAGGACTCTCAACCATATGTTCCTGCACTTACTTTCTACCATTCTGATATCTTCCTAGACCAAAATACCACAGCCTTGGTTTCATTTGTATTCAGGATGCCCATTTCCCCTAGCCTTCAGAAGAATCAAGCTGTGGTGATGTATTCATTTCAGAGTACAACTTTGCATACTACTGTTATGTTGAGTGCATTGTTTCTCTCCAGCTCCCTAACTGTTTCCTACAGCAATATGACAGTGTGGGGGAAAGTATTTGGCTTTGTGGTACTGTACAGACACAGAAAAAGAACTTTCAGTTTGATGGGATGGAATATACTCTTGCCGCTTCTTGAAGAAGTTTCATTTGTATTTACAGCATCTATAGTCAGGATACATTATACAACTAACATCAGACCCAACAGCTACAAAGATGAGCCTAAACACATCTATGGTATTACTGAGTTCAATCATTACTGGCTCAGTACGTGATGGGAAACGAGGTATGCTCAAAGAAAATAAGACGTGGCACCCTAAGTAGGTTTTTACAGCTTTTTAATTAACAAGAAGATAAGAAATAGGGTTGCTGAGAAGTCCCTGTTATGCAGCACTGGTTATTCACTATCAAATATTTCTTTGCAAATCAGATTATCTGCATTGAAATGGCATTGACAATCTGTGTTTTAATAAAGTCATTCAGTCACAAGCCTTTCCAGAATATTTAGAACTCAGACTTATATCAAGTTTTCAAAAGTGGATGCTGTCATTTCTGTGTTTTTCTGGTTTCTAACAAGCAGAGCAGTGACGACAGGAGCAGCTGAAATCAGCCTAGACAAAACATAGTTAACAGGAGTCTTGCTGGTGTGTTGCAAACATATCTTGTAATGAACATGAATGTACAACCTTTCTGCCTGTGAAGGCAGCTTAAAGTTTTGATTATGAGTTATCAGGAGACACTGTGACTCATTTATCAATCAGGTTATGTCTCAGCTTATTCCTATCAAGGATGAGACTTGCTGTCATTCCTCTGCTTACAGTATGCCTGACCCAACAGGGTTTCCAGCAGGGAACCAGGCTCTGGCACTCTGCAAAAGACCCTACTAGATTTATTAATCGCCCTGATTTTCAGTTGACCTCTAGGCCATTTTTAATAACAGAGGCAGAGGTTTAGTTATTGAGACTTTTATTCCCAAAGGAGTCATATTTTCTTAATATACTGTTTTAATTTATGTAACCTGCCCAGGTGCCAATGTGATGGGCAGTATAACACATATGAAAAAACTAATTAAAGGACGAAGAGTAATTGAACAGCTTTGGTTAAACCATGATAAAAAAGAACCTGACACAATAACAGACAATTCTACAGCAGTAAGCAAGGCAAAATCTCTTTTATCAGACTTGCTTATCACATGCAGTTCAGCATGTAGTTTAAAAGGCTTTATATACAAGATTAACTAAAAACAGTATTTAAGAGATCACTATTTTCCATGTCACTGTAAATCATTGTTTAGCTTTATGCATTGAAACAGCAGAATCATTCTGAGTTGGATATTTTCTGCTGTTTGGATTTGTACAGTAAAGGATAGATGAAAGAGAACAAAGAGGACAACTGACAAATATGACAGCCAAAATATTGCAGACAGGAAGGAAGGAAAGAAGAAAGCAGGAAAAGAAAGGGCAGAGCTATGCCAATAGTTGAGTTTTGCAGACTATATCACAGGGTAATTGGCTGTGATGTGAATTATGTTTCCCAAGCCAAATGTGAGAGTGCTTAACAGATGCAGAGGTCAATTATCTCTTAGTAGAGCTTGATACACGAAAGAAGCTATTGCAATTAGAACACACTATTAAAAACTGTTGGTCATTTTAGTATTTTAAATCACTACACTTCTTGAAAAGGTATGCATAGTAATTCCTGCTGTTTTATGCCTCACAGAGTATTCTTTCTTTGGAAGAAAAAACACCACTAAAAATATCATTCATATGAGATTTCTTCTACTTAGCTTCAGAAGGTAGAGGCTACTGAAATAAAGAAATCTATGCTTTATTTTTAAGTATTTTATATTGTTCCCTTCTAAGTACTGTATATGCTTGTCTTGTCAATAAAGAGAAACTCAGAGGCAAACAGTAACTGGAAGAAAGAAAGGTTGTAATTTGTAAATGTAATTCCAACTCTGACTATTGACAGTCTATTACGGTGGTACAAATTACAGGTCACACAGACCCAAATCAGGACCATGTTTCATTTCTTGTCATATTTAATACAACTGGAATCCAAAAGCCTTGATCCACTTGTGCATCTTTGAGGAACTATATCATTGTAAATCATCATCTTATTTTAAAAAAAAGAAGTTAGACCTTTTTGTTTTAAACTTTTAACTATCAATGTTCTTCAGGTTCAGTATCAGATTTCATTTTGGTCTGAAGTAAAGTAAGCACTGCCTGAAAATACTGGTAAATGCCATTTTTAAAAGATACGTTATGTTAATCAATCAGTTGTGTTTTTCTAATAACAGCAGGTTTACTTAGAACTATAGGTATTTTTTAAGATATTTGGTCCTAACTTCCTTACAAAGAACCTCTGTACATAGAAGTACCTCGCCTTACTATGCTAAGTGAATAACAAGGTGGGGCTATACCACAAAATAAAAATAGTATATAAGAGACTGAAAATGATGTGGCACCAAAATAAAATGTAATCTCTCAGCAAACCATTGAGTAATTGGTTTTCCCTTACAGTTGCACAATAAAAGTAAGAGTCGTGGTAAGAGAAAGAAATACAATGAGCAACAACTCCTTTTCCCAACCGACACCAATAAACCACAATCTTTGTTTACCATGAAGATTCTCAGCAAAATGCAATATGATGGGATTTATTTAGCTATCAGTTGAGAAATCTCTTTTATTTGTGATATCCCACTACAAACAGGAAGCAAACACTCAAAAATATAAATACAAACTTGAAAATACATTCATTTCCACGAAGAAAAATCTGAAGAGCAAATAAGGGTTTTTTTCTTCATTTTCTAAGTAATATCCTTTGAGATGGGAGTAGTTCTCTGAGAATAACTCTGCTTTACTTTCAGCAAAATATAAAATTTGTTTACCAATGTATTTCCAACTCAATAATATACGATTTTGCATACATTTTTTCTTGGCTCTTTTTTTTTTCTGAGAATTTAGTTTCAGTGAAATTTAAGAAATTCTGTAACGTTAAAATGCATTATTTTACCCACAATTTCAAAAATGCTAGTTTGCGGGCCAAATTTTCCACAGGCTATCCCAGGTTACTGTGCTAAATATGTACTTATTAGTGCATTTCAGCATGCAGAGAGATTCTTACAAGCACCATTACCTCTGAGATATGTATCACTGTCTGCACAAATACCGCACCCCCTAGCCAAAAGTGTGGTTCTCACAAGGTTTGGAAAATTTACGTTGAAATAAACTTGTTGCTCTCATTTTTTTTTCTGCATTTCTGGAAAAATAACATTATTTAGATTATTCAGTTCTATTCGAAGGTAAAGGTAAGATCATACTACCTGAAACAACTTCCTGATGTTGTTCGGCTTCATGGTAGAATTTCAGATGCTCACTGAACACGTTCTATATGATTCTCTTATTCAAACATTTATATTTAGAATATATAAACTGGTTGGCTGGTTGCTTAGTTGTTTCCATGGCTAGTTAGGCCTTTCAGATTATTTCATATCTAAGCATTTTATATAGTTTCTCACGAGTGCCCAACCAGAATATTATATCCTATAAACAAACAAAAAAATATATCAATGCAATGAAAAACTTGATTCACCTTCTAGCACCATAAACCTCTCAGCCACTCTCTGTCATATCTGCTAGCTATCTGCTGCAGAAGCACTTTATACTTCTAAGAAGACTTAGCAGCCTTTTTTTTTCTACTTCAGGACTGTCTTTAATTGCTCATGTCATCAACTGCATTACACACAACCACTCTTAATAAAATGCAGCATAGAGGTTTCAAGTTTTTTTGCTAACACAGCTCAATGGTTTGTTCAAGACATCGTTTAATAATTATTTCTAAGAACTATGCATCAGATTTTTTACTTCAGTTCATTCTCCACACTAACTTGCTTTGAAGAACAAGACTGAAAATAACGCAAATAGGACTCAAAAACACTACCATTTTTTGCAGAGGCTGTGCTCGCCCAATAGCAGAATATATGAAAACAATCTTACTATGATTTTCTCCTCCTGTTTTGAAAAGAGGTTAAAATCACCAGTGCGATGCATGGCTTACAACAGTCTTGTTAAGCAATAACAACATTGACTGCTAGGACATTTGTGAAGACAGCAAATAGTTGAAGATGTCTCCCAGGGATCCCACTGATTTTCTTGAGGAGAGAGAAAGGTTCTTGAAAACCTTGATGTCGCTATATCATCCCCTTTGCCAGAAGAGTACATTGAATATCTATAGGTATGTGGTGAGTACAAGGATACACATAAAGTTAAGAGATTCTACAGTTATTCTGTTCTATAACTTTTATTCTATCCACAGCTGGCTATAAGCCATTTTCCTTTTGTTAATATATGACCTAAATATTCATGATTCCTTGGTTTATTACTGTAGTCCTTTGTACCCTGATATATCAAATAGTCCTCCTCTATACAGTGCAAAAAAAAAAAGCAGTGCACCTGCTCAGCCTGACAGACCACTGAAAACACACAGTTATATCGCACTGTAGCTGAACACAGAGCCAAATCCAAGGTTTCTAAAAACTTCAGAATGGTCCAGCTCATTCTCTGCAACTGTCACTCTTCATAGCCATATCCTTTACAACAGCTGTATTCCCTCAGAGCAGTGAAACTGGTAACCTCAAGAGAGAAACACTTCTGGAGGATAGGAAGCTTATACATGAATCTAAAGTTCATGACTGAGAGAGATCAAGATATAATAAAATCTCAGCACTTTCGCAGCAGACAGCAGAACTTACCTTTTGAATTACCTTTCTAACTGTATACACCAAAGTCCATGTCCCACTGATTTTGTGAAGAATCAGAATACAAGTGAAAAAGAAAACATATATTTATATGCATTCCTTGTAATCTTGAAAGTCATTTGGGCACTCTAAAACACTCCCTAAGAGCTTCAGTCCATATAGGTTAAAGTTTAGTAAAACGAAACATACTTAGTATAATAATTGTCCTGAAGAGATCTTTCCTACAACTGAAGTTCTATCACGGTATCAGTTATTTGGTTTTGTCTGCTTTGGTGGTGTACTGGGGGGTTACTTTTTCTAAAGTGTCAGCTGACCACATAGTATACAATTAAACTAGTAGAGTTTGTTAATTTCAAATGAGTCCTAAGGACTTTAATATTCTTTGCACTATAGCATTGCAGAAAGTCATTTCTATTTAATTAGTTAGGCCAAAGTATTTGCAAAACAATTAAGAATGTAATTTAATTTTGGTGTTTGGTAAACATCCAGGGATTCATTCATTCTGAACTTATGACCTACATGTTGAGTTTACTTTGCAAAGTATCATTAAACCAGTCAGTCAGAACTTACAATTAAAATGCATGACATGGCAAGCATAATAGGTATATATTGCAAATTAGAAATATGTATTAGAAATTTATATTTTTAAATAACTTAATAGCTTAAAAAAGTGAACTGTGTGGAGAAAACAAAATGGTGTCAGTGAACATCTTCATGAAGTGTAAGGGATTTGGCCCTTTCATAAATTATTTCCCAAGCTGCCTCCTCACTCCTGTCAAAAAATAATTCAATATAGACCCAGTAGAGCACTGCATTTAAACAGCCAGCTTCAACTGGCAGTGTCCAGTAGGGCAGACATAAGCAGGGACAGCACTGGTATATGCTACACGCAGTCTATTTCTGTGCAGAGGCAATAAGAAAATTTGGATGGGGCCTAAACACAGAGGTGTGAGACAGTCTCACCAGCTATGTCATAATTATAATACATAATGATTACATTGTTACACACACACACAAAAACAGCGATTTAAAAAAAAAATTAATGCTGTCTGTGAAACTTCTGTTCTCCTCGTGTAGTATGACAGCGTTTACTTACATGATTATATGCTTTTCTCCCTCAGAGGTATCTTGGCATGTTCTTTAAATGGGTGATTATTCAAAGTTTCATTTCATCTTCTTTATTGGCTATGTGAACTTATTTAATGCATATCGAAATCTGCGCTGATTATAAAACTATTCATTCCTTGAAACTCCTCAGGTTACTCTCATCATCACTTCTAAAGGCTGCTCAAGCACTGATCTTTGCAACATCTCTAAAATAGATATAGACGTCCTCCTTGCAGTTGAGGAAAAGAGAGAGCAAGGCCAAAATTGTCAAAATTGTCCATTAGTTTTTTGCACCCAAAAAGAAACTTCAAAAATTTGTGGGTTTTACAATACTTTATGGACTCATATTACTCAACTGAGACAGATCTGTAAAGAAGAGGAGCACAGTGAGAACAATAAAAGACAGTGCCCTTACTCTCAGTTCCTCTTCTGCTCTCTCTGTTTCTGAGGAGAACCAGAAAAATCCAGAGGAGGACTAGGAGGTGTTGGATCATCACACACAGTTCATCTGGGACATAAAACTTGGGAGGTACTAAAAGTGGGCTGAGGTCAGCTTCAAGTCTTCGGAGACTTTAGTTGCCGCACTCAAGCCAGCACACATTGAGCATGAACATATTGTTTCAGCAGCTCATAATTTAGGTAAAAATGGACAATTTCCTCAGCAGATTATCAAGATTAAATCTATATTGATACCAATATTCATATAAGAGATGACCTCAGCACCAGGGGAGCCTCATGTAAAAGGTCCAGACTTTCATTCAAAGGCTAGATAGGCTACAGCTACTGAACAAGATGCAGGACTTTTACAGAATGGATGAAAACATTTTTGTTTTTTCTCAGTCTAGAAACATATAGACTATTTTTGCTGAAAAATAATTCTTTTTGAGGTACACAGTAGAAACAACTGGGTGGTTAATTTTGACAAAAAGTTAACTGAAAATAAAACTTTACAATGGAAAGTCCTGAAAGGCAGTACCTGCAAGCCTACAATATGCACATTGAGAGAGAGAAGCTCAGGTCTTTAAATATATTTAATACACAACTCCCATGTGAGTCGTGCACCCTAACTCTGCTTAAGGGTCTAAGCCACCGTGGCCAGGTGGATTGCGATGCTATGTAATAATTCCTGACACAGAAAGTCAGCAAATGCATGTGATAGGACCCCCACAGCCTTGAGATTTCCCTAAGCTGAAACTGTCAGGCATCTAACACATATCAAATTCAGGCTTGTTTTCTGTGATACAGCCAGGCATCCACTAGGGACAAGACTGCAACCACCAAACCCATTTTACGTGTGACCTGAGCCAGGATCCAGCTCTCCAGAGGCAAGAGGCTAGTAAATTAACCTACTGTGTCACCTAACCCTTCACTATTGATTAGTAATTATTCTTTTCAAATGAAACAAGGACATAGGACGTAAGGTCATCTACCGTATATCCTCAGAAAAGCCAATGTTTCCCTACATCCTTCTATCACTCATTATTGAGAACAGACATAAAGTTCTAATTGAAATACAATTTAAAAAGTAATTTAACTCAGTATTCATAAACCAGGAAAAGTTCTTATGTGAGCTAGTTTTGAGTCAGGCATGACAGTCAGAACTATACTTAACATCAATTTATGAAGTAGCTGATAAAGTTTGATAAAGGCAATGGCCAATGAATAAATAAGACAGAGACCAATGAATATCAATGATACTAGTTTTCAGTTGGAAATTATTCTTTTCTGATGAGATTTTGGCTTCCGTCCCCTCCTCCATTTGAGATCTTATCCAGTTTTCTTTCCCTTGTACCTGTTCCTAAATCTGATTAACAATTAATTGATTGTAAGCCATGCTGTTCATACAGATACGCTGAGTGAAATATTTTATTGCTTAGGAAAAGTGCCGCTTTTGCAGAACTATCAATGTTGCAGATAAAAGAATCAGCAAGAAGAGAAATATATCTGTGTCCTCTAAGGATATGGGAATTATATCATTTGGGTAGAGCATTAGCCCTATATCACTTTCCCCATGATAACCGAAAATGGTTGAGGGAGATGACAAAGTCTGTATAGATAGTAATTAGAACAGCTGGAACCATGTACTCAGATCTTAATTTCCAGAAACTCTTTCTAAAATTAAACTATGCTCAACATTTTGCAGATGAGACCTTACCTGCAATGGACTGGGTTTAACTCTATATCCCGGGAAATAGCTGTGCTTCCAGACATTAAAAATGCATTTTCATTTGGAACTATCATATAACCATGCTTTTGTCCAATTGCATAAAAGAAGTACAGATATAAAATTCTGAGCAGATATAAACATCTAATTCTTTAGGACATTCTTTCTGCAACACAGATGATTGCTGGCTTTCATGAAGAATTAGTTATTATTGTCATATTTCAATAAAAGATGGATGTGAGTCAGTTGCAAATCATCAAATACTTTCCCCAACATAACAAAGGATACTAGTTTTCAAATCATGCTAAAATATATAATTATTTTTCAATTTCTTCTTTATTTTGTTTTTAGAGGACACATGACAATCTCAAACCTAATTTTCATGACTGCATCTGGACCATTGGAAATTCAGTACATAGTTTTCTCACTCCATTAATGTCAGAAGTATATAACAGCAATTGTAGCACAGACTCAAAAGTATATTTGGATTAGATCCTGTCAGGCAGTATATTTATAAAGTAGTGAAACCTGTTCACAATTCTGTGGTGTAATTATGATTCTAATATCTTAAGTACATATGAAGTCTACTTTATCTGAATTCATATTTGACATATAAAAACCAGAGGAATCTAAGTTTTAATATTTTGCCTAAACCCACAAAAAGGCATTTTAGAATTGAGGTCATCAGACCACTCCATTAATCTGGTGAAGTTTTTGTTTCTGAGGTTTCTGTATGGCAGAAATCTCAACACAGGTATTAACCTTATATATCACAGATTGGACCAGACTTTCTGATCCAATTCAGCCTGCTGCTAGCAAAACATTTCTCTTTAAAGCAAGCCAAGAACTGACCTAAAAGGAAACACTGCGGTCTAAACAGTAGCCAGTCTCCTACTTCATGTGGAAGCGTGGAGTGTATCACTCCCTAGGGAGAAAGTAGAGCACAAAGAAACCCAGCACAGCAATCTGTGTGACTTAGGTCAGAACAGCCTCCCATCTTTCATCTTTTAATCAGTTACTTACTTAGCTTTCTATCACCTTTAATGCATGTTCTTCTTTCTGATTGTAAATATTCAAGGATATTCTTCACCATTGAGGGTACGTTTTTTTCTTCCTTATTATCTTCCTTACCATCTCCACTATCTTTTCATCTGACTGTAGTTTATGACAGTAAGAAGCAACCATGTCATCTTTAATGCTGACCCTTCTTCATCTCTTCACAGTTATGCTATGTATTACAGCTTCCTTCTGTGCAGCATCTTTAAGACCTTCTGTGTAGCATCTCTGAGGCATAGCCTATCTGCTCTTTGTACATGGACCATTCTCCTAATCAATTGCTTCAGGCACAATTCACTTTCTTTTTTGTTGCACGACATATAAGTAAGTTTTCTCTGCAAGGCTCCTCATTGCCACCCTTGACCCTGTATGGTTCTCTCAAGCTTCCCCTCAAGTCTGGGAGTTCTCCATAAACACCCACAAAACCTGTTCTCATTCCAACATATTCTTAAAATTTTCTTTTGCCTACAAAAAAAAACATGTTAGGAGTTAATTTGCTGGTATGCTGAGGCAATGATTCACAGCAATACAGTATCATTCTTTTCTTGTCTTCAGCTGCCTATTTTTTCCTGGATTAGACTACTGCCTCTTGTTGACAATTAGACTGTGCACTGTCTACTCCATCTGACCTGTTCTCTCGTGGTATATCTGCAGCTGATGCCTTCTATGGCAGGCATCAACACATATAACAAGCGACACTGGCAGTTTTCCACTGAGGACGACTCAAATGTATGACAAAGTGTACCTTTATTCGCTCTTTGGCTTACCTTCACAGTCAGCAGTTAATGTTCCAAATCTTACATAGATTCAACCAAAATTAAAATATCCCTCCCTCACAGTTCTTCCATTTTAAAGATATTTAAAGGTTTTAAAGCCTTCTTGCTTTCCTGAATTAATATTTCTCCTGAGTAGTGTAAACTTTAAAATATTGTTTCAAGTACAAAACAGGCCAAGAGTTTTGACATCCCAAAGCTAGACTTTCAAATGCTTTCCCATGTTGGTTTGTGACCTCTTTGCTCTGGTATTTGTTCAACATATGTTGGAAAGATACTTCCAGTTTCTCTGTTCATTGAACTTGGAGCAATTTTAACAGCCTTCTCAGTCCAAAGCTGTGCTGAAATTTCATTATTACCATGATATTGTCTTCAAAGATAAGGTGTTGATACATGTTTCCTCTGTTAAAGTGTAAAAGCTTCCGTTTCTCACTCGTAGTGAGATATACTTTTTTTTTTTAACAGGAGGAACTAAAATTTTCAGGCAATGTGATATCAGGGACATGGATGGACATGAGATTGAAAATGAATATCTTTAAATATTCCTCCTAATATTTTTAACCTATTTGAAAATTAGGTTCTCATATTTTATTACAGTGCTAAGTAAGCATTAAGAATAAACACATGACTACTGATACTGTGTGCCAAGGGATTGATGATAAGACATGGAGTAACCGACAGGAAATCACTTGGCTGCAGACTAAACTGTATTGATGCTCTTTGTTACTCCAAAAGAAGGACTGTATAACAAGAATATTATTATGTCTCCCTACAATTCCTAATGAACAGGTATAAATATCACCAATAATAAAAGAAGCAATTAATTTCATTTGAGAGTTTAAGCAGACAATGGACATGAAAAGCGAGTTGAAACTAGATAGTCACTCAAAATCAAGGTCAAGGCGTATTAGCAGAACAATATGAAGACTTTTTTATTCCTCACACTTACGCTTTCTTTGAGCAAACAGATGTTCTAGAATTGCAAAAACAATACATCTCATGAATATTAACATAATCTGGAAAATAAATAGCTTGCTAGAGTTGGATAGCAAAGAAGTTCTCCTTTTTAAAAGGGAAATTTTCGGTTAGTACATTTACTAAATCAAATAGACCCCTCGGGTGTCATATTCCTTTTTTCTTTTCTTTTTAGAAATTAACATTGTTAACACAGAAATGACACTGGCTGTGTATATAAAATCACCTTTTCTCAGACTTTTTTTTAATATACATATCTATATATGGCTCTGACATAATCATAATGGCTCTGACACTGTGAATTGACATGATACAAGAGACCACAATTATTCCAAAGAAGCCATTTCAGTCTGAGAAGGACAAAGTATGTATTTTTGAATGTACAAGTTGAGTGAATAGTCTGTCATTCTTATCTTTATGCATTTCAATGACAATTTTTTTTCCTCTGGCACTGGTAGTTTCAATGTATCAGCTGCCAGGAAAGGACATTGTTCCGGAAGGTTTAGCACAAAAGCATTAAAATGTAACCACAAAAGAAGATTTCAAGTAGCATTAAGGATCTGATTTAAACACACAAAAGCAATGAAATTTAAGAGTGAGTCAATTTTGATTGACATGTACCCCTTAACTTATGCTAGATACTGCTTGCTGCACATGCAGGAAGCTATTAAATCCATTTAACAACACATTTTTGCATGATGACAGACAGATCAAGGAGCACAGTCAATTAAAACAAGGAATAGAAAAAAATCAGAAAGGATAGAAGCTAATTCAGTTCAGAAATGTAATTAAAAGTTCAAGTAATTATGCAGACCTTCAAGGTCCACTTGTTGAACTGCTGGTCTCATCGTCACAAACAGAAGGAAGCCTGAGAAGGGCCATAATTCCGCCACCTGGCTGCCTAGTCACATGAACAGAAACATAGGCCTTTGATGAGAGGAGATTTCATGTATAGAAATGGGAGTCACTGCTAATCCTGCTAAAGTCACTGTGAGCTGCAGGTGGTTAAAACTTTTGTAAAGGCATAAAGTGTGAAAGCCTTTGATCTTTGGAAACTTTGTTTGTGGATCTTACTATTCAGTGATGGAGAAAACAACAGATATTTGGTATCCTAAGTGCTTGTGATGCTTTAAGGGCAGAAAGAGATGGAAAGAAGCATGAAATTTGAAGCATATTATTTGGAAATCAAACGCAAGATGATAATTTCTTCAAAAATCTCCAAAGGAGAGCAGGGAGAAGAAGGAGGCAGAAGAAGGAGGGGAAGAGGAGAGGAAGAGATGAAAGGAACTCAAAGTAGTATGTCTCTGGTACTTCCCATGTTTTTCAATAGGAAAGGCTAACTAAGACAGCCTTACAAAATATTGTTACAAAGAAAGATTTTAAGTGAATTTGGGTAGGGCCTGCAAACCAAAGGAAGGAATAATGCAGTACAAAGAAGTTGACCATCCCCAACAGCCAGTGGGAGGTGGTCCGCAAGCAGCTTGTGCAGCAAGACCTAGAGCTTGGTTACACAGAGGGCACAGGCACTGTGAAGTTGCTCTGATGTACCTTTCTCTACAGTCACTCCAGTAACATTCATACAGTAAATCTAACAACCTGGTATAACCCAAAGTAGCTCAAACAGGTCAGAGCCAAAGCAGGGTTAGCACAGATCCACTTCTATCTACCAATGTAGAGATGCCCTCTGAGTCATCTATGCAATTTATATATGCATATATATGCAATACTGATATATATATATATCGATGTATATATTGCATATATACGATACCAATTCTTTTCCCTGTTTTGATATCAAAATATTCTCTGACTTTGGCAGAATATTGCCTCCTCACAATATTACTGTCTTACTGTCTTCTTTGCCCATCCCCCTCCCCTTTTCTTTTCTGGAATATAGGTTGACATTTTTTCAACATATTTTTTATGTTTGTACAGCACCCAGTACAGTAATGTACTCAAGCCCATTTCTTCATCTAGACACATCAGGAAGATAAATACTACTTCTGCTAAAAAGGTAAGACTATAATCCAACCCATTACCTGGCACATTCTATCCAATGGTAATGAGAACACCTTACAATTAATTAGTAATCAGTCGCATATAAGAATCACCTCCACTTTATGCTGGAGCAAGACACAGAGCAGTTAAAGAAGTTCGCTCAAGGTCATTTATGAAGTCTGTGCCAAAGCAGGAATAAAGCACATATGATTGCCAGTTTTTGCTTTAGCTATATAATGATTATTTCTCCGAGACACAATATGTCTTTATGCATATGTCCTTAGTAATAAAAAATAGGGAAAAGAAAAACCTCAGATATATACAATGCAGTCTATAAGCAGAACTCTCTCCAAACAATATGTCTTTCAATTTTTTCCATGAGGCATCAACATCTCTTTAAGGACTTTATCATCGCTACTGACACATAATCATTCCTTGCAGGTGGAAAACATTGTGCTGAAAGATAATTGGGATAGTTATTGAATATGACTCCTCACTGGTTTTAAGGCAGTATTGAGGCATGATTGCATTCTACTCAAGGAGAAGAATGAATATTCTTTGCATTTATGTCAGATTGAGTGATTTATGGGTACTGTAAACACTGCATTAGATTAAAAAGCCTAACATATGATAGGATGCAGTGCAAACTTAAAATATGGATGTTTTCCTTCTGTACAGAGTAAAACCTTTTCATGCTCTTTTGAGTCACTTTGTTATTAATGTGGGTGGAGTAATTTGACCTCAATTGATACAGAGGAAACTGTCATCTCAGTGTACAGTGTGCTTTGTCAAGGGAAAAAATATTTTGAAAATGCCTGATAAATAAATGGGTTCATTAATGAACAAATTTTTTTATTGGTAAATGAGCACCTTGCTGACACATTTGTGAGTAATAAATCACTCTCATGAATCCTGTTTTTGGTGGACAGCTTAAATGACTAAGCAAACCATAGTTCCTCATATAAGAGTTTGCATTTTTTAAAGGCTGTAGGTGGGAGGAAAAGGGGGCAGATGAAGTGGGACACTGCTTTATCTGGTAAAAACCTTGAGAGAGAAATGTATGCCCAGATAATGGGGGAGGGAAAATCCCGTATTGTGATGCTGCTCAGAACAAATGAAATAAAAGCATTATGTAGCTAAGAAAGTATCAAATTTGTTATTCTTTGTTCTTCAGCAAAGAATTCACAAATATTTCACCTATTTGTGTCCTGAAAAGGCATTCAGGTCTTTTGTTTGTTTGTTTTTGCGTGCATTTACATGTAGACACAGTCTCACACTTAGGATATGTGGCTAGATTTGGCGGGGCCTTCTTCATCTAATTCTGCCTCACCTGAAAAAGATTAAAAGGGAAAAAAAAGTGTGCTACAAGAATAGCACATGTGTGATACCAAGAACACAAGGGCAAGGACAATTCTGTTATAAAGTTCGTGCTTTGTCTTTAATTCAAAATTGGCCTGATCCAAAACCCATTGAAGTCAATGCAAGATTCTGCATTAACTTCAGAGGGTTTTGAATCAAGTCCAGAATCATTCCTGTTGTCAGGTCTCATTGTTTAATTTTAGTAAAACAAAACTGGTTAATTTCCTTTCTTAGAAGAAATTTTACAAGAGCAACTATCAGTTATGTCCACTCTTGGATTAAACGCTTCTTCATTGGATACTCTGTCAGTAGAATGGTTAAACCATGGCATATTTGTACGCTCTTATTTTGTAAAAGGGGATATCAAAAATTAACAGCCCCTAAATGTACACCTCATGCCATTTCCTTTTCTAAAGGAAAAACAAGAAAACAGAAATTATACATAATTTTATTGCTTACCAAGGCCTTTGGCTATAGTTCTTTTGATGCCTTCATGGGATATAGTGTCAGTCTGTGCAATACTACAGTTCATTTCCTAATATTATTTCATATATGGAATTCTGCTTGAAGTCAATAACACCTTTGTGTGAAACTCCATGGCAAGATAACAGCTCTAAGTGTAGTGAACGTTATTGTAATGCAACAAGTCAGGCTGAGTGCAAAGCCCCGTGATGACACCACTGAGGTTGAAGGTCCTCTGAAAATACAAGAAAGACATAAAACTATGATAAAAAACACTGAATCCAAATCCCATCTTATGTTACTGCACAGGAACATAAAAACAGGCACTGAGTTTGCAACTTTCTCTCTGTAAACATTTTGGTTATCTTTTCAGAACTGCAGGTCTAAGAGTTGGAGACACAAAAAAAAGCCTGTTCTTTTATTTTTAGTAAGGATTTCTAACACTAAAATTCCAGTTCCACTTCCCCTAGATGAAAGCAAACTGCACAGATGTCTAATCCATTAGACAGAATTCTGACAGAGCAAACTAGATAGGACTTTGGAAGATATAACAGTTATAGGGTTTGTTTTCTAATTTGTATTTTAATTGTGATCAAGATGCTAATGCTACATCACCATAATCTCCAAAAATCAAGTCTACTGGTAATAGTTAGTGTCCCTGTCTAATTCTCATGAGGAGTAAAAAGCAAAAAGTCCAGAAGAAAATTCTGTTTTGAAGACTTGGTGCATTGCACCGGATAGGCACGTTGTCGTCACTACCAGGAAGGTGTCACAAGCAAGGCTTACAGCCATGTGTAAGACTGTCTTTCCAATTGGCCCCCAAAACTAAACAATTCCAGGCAGGTTGTTTTTAAGACATCATCATTTCACAGGTACTGTTTCTCCAAACATTCAACCGAAAGGCTATTTTCAGTTTTTCATTATTAGACAGGGCCTGAGGTGATTTTTAAAAAGAAATTTTGATGAAAATGTTTTCAGCAGTTTTATGAGGTATAGCTTTTTTCACTAGGAAAAAAAAAATAAAAAAAGAAACACAAAATGAAAAAAACAAGTAACATAGTTCCTGCAAAAGCGTATCATTCTGAACTGTGGAATTTAGCATGGGTCTCTTGTGCCTACTTCCAGGCTGAAAAATAGACCGAGTGATAATAAACAAGAGAAAAGTCATTCTCGTGCATGCTTGCTAGGCAAGTAGCCTGAGGAAGAGTGTTTGTGATATCATCCCATGACAGGGAGAATGGTTTTTAGCCACTGGATAGTGGATAGAATATTATATAGGTTCTCAGCAAATCTGGATTGTGTTCCTCCTTTTGTCCCTGGCCTGGTGAGTGACACTGAGAAAACCACTTTTTTCTACTTTGTCTCTTAGCTTTCACAGCTTTAACATATACGTATCCTTTTTTTTCTCTCCTTTTTTTTTTTAAGATCTCTTTGACCCCTCAACAAAAGATAAAAAAACAGCTATATAGTATTATGAATAGCCAAAACTAACATGGGGCTAAAACAGAATGTCAATGACTCTACAGCACAGAAACATTAACACAACTTTTCTGAAAGCAGACGTTGATTTAGGTACCTCAGATTCCTGAAGCTCAATTTAGATATCTTATTTTTCATCTTTTCTTTAATGAGGATGCATAACTTTACCCTGGAAAACAAAGAGAGTTAGAAACTCTGAAAAGCCCAAGGTTCCTCTGCATGTGAGTGTGTGTGAGTGTGTATGTCACACTCTTGGATTAACGTCTGGTTTTGTAAAACATTTAGACGACAACAACAAAAAAAAAGAACAAGATCTGGTATTCTGGCTATTTTAATTGACAATGGCTCATTAAGTTTAGGGATTAAGTTTATTCAGAGTACATGCTAAAAGACAAGTAAAAAAAACTTACCGGAGCCAAGGGCAACAGGGGAGTTGCCTTTTTCAAGAAACATGGTTGTATGAAGCTTGCAAAGCTTGTGGAATCCTTCTCGTTTGTATTGCTTTACAAGATCTGACAGAAGAGTATTGTTTCCAGAAGTGCAACCTTTTAATGCTTTTCCCAGCATCCCCACAACCTCGTCCGCAGGCAGCAGCCTTCACAGGATCACCTGCATCCTGCCAGAACAACCTCACCTATGCACAGAGAAGTGGGAGCTACACATATATATGCATCCTTTCACTGCCTTTCTCTTTTCACGATCATATTTTCAAGGCTAGCACAAATCTATTGGGATGCTGAAGACATTTTAGAGCACTGGAGAAGTAGATTTTAAGATCTTTAAGTGCTGAAGTGTCTTTATTGACATTAATCAGAAAACACAACATCCTTCTTCCACTGCCACTTTATTTTAATATATCTCTCAAAGGCAGCATTTCGAAGAGGTTTGAAATTCCAATAAAATACAAACTAGCCTGATTCAGAAGCCAAGTACATTCTCCTGATGAGTAATATTGTTTAATATGATATTTCCATGGAAGTAAAACATAAGAGACAAATATTTCAAACTGTTGCTCCCCAGTACTGATCATGTGAAATCAATTGACTGTAGACTCTGCATAATTATTTCTTTGGCCTAATCTCTGAACTATAAAGCACCTATCATGGCTGCCACCCAGACTTTTGAATAGCATTAAAACAAAGCAAAATAAAAGAGCTTTCAAATATTGACTTAGTAATCTATCTCGCTCGCTCAAGGAAAACTTGCCTGCCATAAAATTCCAATCAGTTGCACATACACAATTATGAAAATATGGGCCTCAAAACTTCGTTCAAAAGCCTGATTACACTAAATATAGATCAACATATAATTTCTCCTTCCTCTCTATTTTAAAACCTATTTTTGATAAATGTTCAAATGATAATGAGTGGTTTAGATTTCTCTCTCTCTCTTTTTTTTTCATGGAAGGGTTAGTGGAGGGTTTCAAGGTTTTAATAGCTAGATATTCTTTATTACTGTTTTAAAATACTAATAAAAGTGATGAAAAGGCATGAAAAATCATCACTGATTGCATAGGAATTCACTTAAAATATGATCTTTCCTTTGCTCAGTTATCATCTGTGGTGGTGTTTCCTTACAGAAATGGTAAAAGGCTAAAAGTTCTTAATAAAAAACATATGCTTCTCCTTATTCCACCACCACACTTGGATGTATTCCCCTGTGGAAGACTACACCAGGTTAACCACTGCAAGGCAGCTTTATGGTAAATTGGATCTGTTTTAAAAATGCATTCCCCAGAAGTTTCAGTTTAATACACTTTTTTTTTTCCTAAAAATACCTCTATAAGGGTATCTTTTTGACAGTCTTGGTCTTCTTAGTTAGAAGAAATCTCTGCCTATGAAGAAGAGGAACAGAAAATACCATTTTGAGATAATAAAAAATCAAAAAGCAGAATTACTAAGAAATTAAAGACACAAAGGATATTTATTTTATATTCAGGCTCTTTTTTTCTGCCTGTGAATATATAGACTTCTTCCCACTTAACAGAAGGGCAAATGGAGGGTATTCCTTAAGGTAGGTAAGAGGCAGTGTTTTATTGATCCAAATCTTGAAACATTGCTGAACTGCAAGTACACTGAGAAGTTATTATCCACATTTCTGGCCAGTTTTGGAATATAGTGCATCTTTTAGTTAAAAACGCCATCTCTGTTTTCTATTTTCTAAAAGATTTTGCTATTTTGAAAAAAATATTTCTGCACTTAAAATGGAAATTATTGTGAAATGAGCAATATCTCTTAGGGATAAAAAAAAAAAAGTAGGCAAGATCTTGTCATTTACAAATTGCATGTTGGGGTTGGACAGTAACAATTGATTCCACAGAGAAATTCCTTGCTACAAGTAGTCCAAGAGTGTTGACATAGCCTTGAACATTAACAGGGGAAAGAGAAGGATTTTAATTCAAAGGCAGGAAGAGAGGCCTAGAATAAGCATTTGACCTTTTCCTGAAGGAGAAAAAAAAAAAGAAAAAAAAAGAAAAAAAAAAAAAGGAAGCAATACATGAAATAAAAAAATAACTATTGGTGAAATAACAGTATCAAATCACGTTTTCTGCTGAAGCTGCTTTCCAGAAAGATTAGATGAACATAATACCTGACAATACACTCCCCCATTGTCCGCCATCCAAGTAGCTTCACAGGCACGCTAGGAAGAGGTTTTTCATGAAGGTGGTAGGTACAAGGAGGGTTATCAGCTTAGGAAAAGACTCGTTTTCTTTGCAATTTCTTTCTCAGACTGTGAGAGGTTAAAATGGTTAAGCAGTTTTCCTTCACTCCATATTATGGCTCATTCCTACAAGCAAAAAAATGAAGGAATTACTTGTAAGGGCAGAAATGTCATTATTTTTGCACTCATCCTGACCCCAGCATCTAAAAATACAAAATGCTGGAATTTGTAGAGTAGGTGACATTTTAAAAAAGGGCCCAGGGAAGTCTAATAGTGTAAAGGCTAAATGTACTTAGGAGGTGGAGGGACAGAAATAGAGAGATATCTCCACTCCTGACCTAGGCCTAACAAGATTGGCCACATAATTCATTTCAATGACTTCTTGTCTGTGCAGTTTACCTCTGGGTTTAGACAGAAACATTTCTCTTTAGCATAATGGATCACAGTGTCAAGTTGGCTACCTTCTACCTTAGAATGGGGTTAATTTTAGTCTGATCCTCATGTTGAACACACGAGGAATATATATTACTCATCAACCTTTGCCAAAAGCAGGAGACACGTTCCTGAAACTCAAAGGCTATCTGCTATTTGAAAAAAATCATACTGACTCACATTAATTGAGCTTAGCTTCCTTCTAAGTCTCCAGTAACCTACTAAAGCTGCACTGGGAGATATTTAAAATTTCTAAAACACTGCATCACAGTTCTATAAATATATATATTTTTAATTTTGTAGCTATTCACCTGGTTAAAATTGAGTGCTTAGTTCTGCTTCCACAGAGAAACTGCATTCTTTCCAGTATATTATCTGGTCTTTATCCTGCAAGCCCTAAAATGTGAGGATGTCACAGTCTGGAAAACCAGGCTTTTGAGCAAGTGTAAATGAGAAACTAGCCAAATGTCAAGCAAAAGTTATTTTTCTTCTTCTGAGGTGCTATTATCTGGAAGATAGGCATGCTAAATACTGAATCACAGGAGTAAAATGACAAGGAATCCATAAGAGGTCCACTAAGGACCATGTAGTTTCAAAAAAGTTAAGGATTCCCTCTGTACATCTCCAGAATCTTCACCCATCTTTTTTTAATAATCACTAAATACCTGGTGAGACTGTTACACCCCTCCACTAAAATTTCGAGCTCTCATGTGTAGTCAGAAAGTGTGATCAAAGTAACGAAAGGATAAAACAAAGCAATCTCAATAAGGGAATTTCAGGAACTTTCAGTCTCAGAGGACTTGGGCTTTTTTTTTTTTAATGTTGTTTTTTCAGAGAAGACCTGATCTGAAGCAAAGATCCCAGCAACACTGCAGAAAATGACAAAAAAACACAACACACAGGACGAGGTTTTCAGTCAGTGAGCCTGTAGCATACTTTGCTGCTGAAAAACAGAATTGAGCCCAAAGGGGCGATTCATTGAGCAAGGTGGTGTCATTCCCTAGCACCTTTCTATCTGTAACAATAACAAGCTGTGGTGCATCAAAAAAGGATCCTTGCAGTTCCCTGGGAATATGAGCCTGCATTTCACATGACAAGTTTTTCTGCTTCTGCAAAGCAGAATGATTCATGAGATTTAGCCAGGAGCTCTGCTGAAAAGCACGTCACACGTATTTTCATCATTAACTGCTATATTTACCTTGCCCTCCTTCCACCCATGTTTCTTCGCCTCTATTTCATCCTGTCTGCTTCCTACACCCTCTCTCTAGAGCAGGGACCACCAAAGAAGAGCTGTTATGAGAAGGGGGCTGCTCCACTAGATGCTTCCTTGAGATCATCCCTGAAAACTCAGACCCACGCACCCTACAGCAAACCCTGGTGTTGCCTCTTAGCATGACTGTGCCCCACGCTCCATAGCGACTGAACACCTGGACAGCCTCACTGCACAGCTCAGTACATGAAACCACCTTCATTGCTGGACACGCCAGGCCAGGAACTGCTGCTGCACACTCTCTGCATACTCCCTGCTGCCCTCTTGGCTCTGCTCTCCAGCATTGTAAGCGGTCACACCAACACTGGTGCTGCTCTAGCAATAGCCTTTTTTCTCTTCCTTTTCACAAAGAGCAAAACGAAAGCATCTAATTTCTTCACTGGCCCTACCTAGACCACTGTGAAGGCAAAGCACAGCCAGGGTCAGAATGTCCCAGAGGACAGCACTGCTTTTTCTCACCAAGCAAGCTCCTCACCTTCAGTGCAGTGGGAGAGACTACAACTGTGTTGATAATCTTTTCAGAAGCCAAAGTCAACCCCTTCGAGAGGCAGAGAGCCTCCTGTTATAAACTGGCATAGTTCCATTAAATTTATGCTGAGTTACACCATTTGCAACCATAAGTCTACCCTCTTGTGTCCATGAATTATGAAACAGATTTTAGTTACAGTATCCCATGTTGCTTCTCAAGTAATAAACCATACAATATTTTCAATCCCCTTAGATGCTTGTGTAGTAATATCTTGCAATATTTTTTATAGTTTTCCTACCTTCACTAATTTCATTACCTTAATGGTCAATGTCTTTATGGTTATTAAAACACCTCAGGTTAAAAACGGTTGTTAAATGTAGAACGACAACCAAACTACTGAGGAAAATTGTGGGATTTGATTAAAACAAGTTGAAAAAAATAGAGAGGTTTTTGTTCATTCGCTAGTTATGGTTTTAAATCAAAGCATAGAATAAAACTCCATATTTTGGATACATATGAAATGTGAACCCTAATCTGAATGACAAGCAACCCCTAGCATTAAAATGGGATGAAACAAAAACCATAGCTCCAAACACTCCTAAAATTTGGGGTTTTCTAAATTTGGATTTGAAATCTGTGGCTTGTGCCTGCTCAAATAAACTGCTATTTAAAAAACCTATCTCAATAAACTTCTATTTTGTGGTTTGGGCCTATTTAAATAAGCCTTTTAAAATTAAGTTCTATTTATAGGCCCAAAATTTATTTACAAGATCATTTTTTTAGGATCAGATATATCTTCATGTAAAGAGGAACCTTTGTTCAGAGGATATTTCTTCCTTCTTTATCCATGATCATAATCTACTGAATGTAACAGAAATGGCTGCATCATGTGTTTATTATTATAAATAAATTGCTTGTTGGCAGTGTTTTTTTATAAGAACATATGAGAAAGGCTAGTGCGAGATGGTGAGATTTTAGGCATTCTCTCCTCTTCCCATACTTCTTTACTTTCTCTTTTCTTTGTGTGAAATAAACTTGTTACAGAAGCTTTTTACTTAAAGGAGTCTATGTCCTCACTGAGTATTCCCCAGGTTATATAAAGACTTTACACTATTGCCACAAATGATCATTTGTTCATAAACTGTTTGAAAACATCAGCCAAAACCAAACGTGATTATTTGTGTAAATATATTTTCCACCAGACCATTCTTTTTCATCAGACTTCATTCTTTATTACCCTTCATTCTCTTTTTCCTTCTTTCTTTCTCTCTTTTTTCTTTCTCTCTCTCTTTCTTTCTTCCTTCCTCCCTTCCTTGCTCCTTCTTTCCTTCCTTCCTTCCTTCCTTGCTCTTCTCTTTCCTTTCCTTTTACTTCACTGGCTATCAGTCTTTTTCCCTATGCTAATATCCCTTTCCCTTCTCAGGGCCAAAAACTGATGTTGAACTCAGTTGATCCTCAGAGAGCAAAAACATATATGACTTTATTGACTTTGCTGGTTTCACTTTTCAGGATGAGAGCTTTAATATCTTTCTTCTTATCTCTCCATTAGTGCTTGAACTATGCATCTTTCCTATAAGGCTTCTAGTTCTTTCTCTGGAGAGATAAGCAAAGAAATAGATGACAGTTGCCACTTTTAAGTTTTCCAAAAGTTGGTAATCAAAGTGAAAAGTCAGGAATCCACAATGCTGCTGCACTATCATTTTCTTAGACCTAAGGATACGTCCTGTCATATGATTCCTTTCAGGTCCCTTCCTTTATGTGCTATATTTTGGGTTTAACAATGAAAAAGGGTCCATCTCTCTTCCACTTCAACTGAGAAACCATGACAGAAGGCAGAGTTATCATGAACTAATTACAGCCTTTTGGAAGTTACCTTTCATGGTAGGAAAATAGGCATTCTTTTTTTTTTTCCTTACCAATGAGAAAGTAAGCAGTTCAAATAAAAAGTACTATTTAAAGAAAGAGTACAGTTACATAACCTTTCCACAAAATTCAGACATTTTTTTTAGCTCCACATAGCAAAGAGAAGCATGCTCCTTCCTGAGAATTGTACATATAATAACCTATAAAAAGATTTTTATATAGAGAAAATAATACTTATTTTCCTTTTGAAAACTGTACTGCATTACATCCTGGGGCACATTCACCATTGAAAAAAGTCATCAGTCTTTGCCCTGTTTCTGACGCTATCAGGCAGAACCTGCCAGTGTATACTTCTGTCTGCCTACTATGAAAATCAATGAGAAATGTGTGTACATATTTAAATGACAGACTTCAATTCCTCAGGATGCAGTTTCACAGTCTAAAAGCTGATCTAAAGACCATTCCCTGGAGCAGTTCACAAGCGGGCCCGCAAAGGAGCAGAGTTGAGAAGATGGTAGGAGCCATAATACAAGCAAGAAGGTCAAGCAAGTGGCAAGCTGCTGGGCTGATGGGAGATCTGCTTAAATCAGAGATGCTGCCAACAGGTGTGATCATGCCTTGAGGGCGCAATGACCCATCCACCTGGTTGACAACATATGGTCTGCACATGAAAACACATTGCAACATAGTGCCTTAGAAAGTTCAAAACTTGAAGTAAATGCAGAAGATCTGAAGGGGAAATCCCTGAAAAATACAGTAGCTGCAGAAATTCCATGCATGTTACTTGTACCCAGACCTGTGGGCCTGAAGGCAGTTCCTGTTCTTGAAAAACATGACCATGATTTCATTATTTTTTTTGTTCATGTGATCTCAGAGGACTTTATGACCAGTCCTCCCAGCTCAGCCAAGTGTTTTTCAGTACTAGCACTAGAAATCAGAAGAGAAATGCCTCTTAAATCACCATCACATAGTCTCCCGAAAAGTATTCTGGCATATTTGTACCGGTGGGGTTATGTAAACTACAGTGGACGTGTTCAGTTATTTCACAAGCAAGACCTATGCAAGAAAACATTCATAATAACTGCTATGTTTGCAATGTCTTTTCTGCTTGGGTACCTCTATATAGTGGTCTTTTACCAAAAACACA